>NC_134571.1:9860000-10160000 GCF_050947875.1 Dermacentor variabilis | reverse complement strand
TGGCTGTTGTGGCTGCGCGTCTGGAGTAAGAAGCCGCGTCCGTGTAGGCTGTAGAGGGTGAAGTCCCGTATCGCTTGTGTATGGCTAGGGCGCGGGCCTCCCTTCGCTCTGCGTGGTGCACTGGGTGCATATTGCGAGGTAGAGGACGTACGGTTATGTTGCTCCGGATGGCATGGGGTAAGCTCACAGTCTGAGGCGGCGGATGGCTCAGAGGGGCAGAGAGCCCCAGGCGTAAGAGAATGGACTTCCCTGCTTCCGTAATCGCCAGCCTTGTTCGCTGACTGGATAAATGTGCCTCGATCAGCTCCTCGGTCGTGTTGTGCACACCTAGTCGTAGTAGGCTTTCTGTGGACGTACTGATCGGCAGGTCCATCGCCTGCTTATATGCCTTTCTGATCATTCTGTTGATTTTCTTGAGTTGCGTCTCGTTGAGTAGTGCGTATGGAATAGCGTAAGTTATTCGAGACACTACGAAGGCTTGGACAAGCCAAAGCGTGTCCGCCTCCCCCATGCCTCTTCTCTTGGTTGTTATTCGCCGGATCATGTGCGTAACTTCGGTTGTTGTATTCTTAAGCTTTTGAAATAATATTGTATTGGTGCGATGCGACTGGAAAACCATTCCCAATATCTTTACGCTCTGAGTCGCAACTATGGTGTGTCCCTCCAGCTGTATGTTGATAGTGGGCGAGTCGGATGTGTGCTTCTTTCGCGGTGAGACCAGGAGTAGCTCCGACTTTTGGGGGGCGCAGCTGAGCCCGCATGACTTAGCATAGTCACTCACCACGTCTGCAGCTTCCTGCAAGCGGTTCTCCATTTCCCCGATGGACCCTGTGGACGACCAGATGGTAATGTCGTCGGCATATAGGCCATGCCGGATCCCTGGGATGTTATCGAGGAGCGGCGGTAGGCCTATTAGGGCGATATTGAAAAGGAGAGGAGATAACACTGCACCCTGTGGTGTGCCGCGCCCGCCCAGTAGGAAGGGGTTTGTGGCTTTGTCCCCGACCTTTAGGATGGCTTTTCTATCTGAGAGGAAATCTCTGATATAGGAGTACGTCCTGGCCCCACAGCCCAGCGCGTTTAGCCTCTGTAAGATTGCTGTATGCTTGACGTTATCGAACGCCCCTTTAAGATCTAAGGCGAGGATAGCCGTGGGGGAGTTGCGTGTCGCTGGTACAATCACCTCCTCTTTCAGCTGAAGTAGGATGTCTTGAGTTGAGAGGTGTGGACGGAATCCTATCATCATTGTTGGAAGTTTCCCCGAGTCCTCCAGGAATGGTTGTAGCCGGTTGAGAACGATGTGCTCTAGGAGCTTTCCTACACACGAGGTGAGGGAGATCGGTCGTAGGTTTTCAATGGCTGGTGGCTTGCCTGGCTTCGGTATCAGACGAACCTCGGATATTTTCCAGTCCTCGGGAAGGTTTCCTTTCCTCCATACTTCGTTAAGATGAGCGGTAAGCTCTAGTAGTGAGGGGCTGTCAAGATTTACAAGTGCCTTATTGGTAATTTGGTCCATTCCCGGGGCTGTGTGGCGTCTCAAGCCCATTATCGCCGCTGTTACCTCATGTAAATGAATGTCCTCATCTAGGAGCTTGTTAGGGGCGCCGGTGTAGGGTGGCAGAGGCTCCGATGGCTGTGTGGCGAAGTACTGGGCTTTGAGAGTCAAAAGGAGGTCCGCCTCGTTTCCAGGAAATTGGCGAATTACTCGGGTCATATTGTGGTGGGATTCCGTTTTGCTGCTGACCGGGTTGATTAAATACCTCAATAACTTCCACGTCTTGGAAGTACTCAGTCTTCCTCTCAAGCTGTCGCAGAGGGATAGCCAATTCTCTCGGCATAGCGTGGTAGCCTATTCCGCAGCCTCTTGTGTGAGTAGTGCTATTCGCCTCTTGAGCTTGCGATTTAATCTTTGCCTTTTCCAACGCTTCAGCAGGCTACGCCGGGCTTCCAACATGTGGAGCAAGCGAGCGTCAATGCTTGGAGTGGTGGTGGATGTTTTAAGCATTTTGGTGTGCGCCTTCACATCCTGGTGAAGCTGAGTGATCCAGTCCTTAATTGACTGAATCTGTTGGCTCTGTTCGTGCGCAGCTCTTTCTTCTCTTATCTCCCGCAGCTTGGTCCAATCCGTGAGGCGAGCCGTGCCTATCCTGGCTTTGTATTCGAGCCAATGGAGAGTGGTCGCTAGCAGCGCGTGGTCGCTGCCTAGGTACTCCTCCAGATTGGTCCAGCAAGCTTGGGGGATACTTCTGGTGAGGGTTAAGTCGGGGTTCGTGTCTCTTTGAACACTTGTGCCAAGCCTCGTGCTATTCCTTGGATCGTTGACGAGTGCGAGATCCATGTCCTCAATAACTTTGTGAAGCATGTTTCCCCTGGGGTTGGTGTACGTATAACCCCAGAGGGGGTGGGCTGCACTAAAGTCGCCCACAATTAGAAGCGGATGGTTGCCTGCTGCGTGCGTGGCTTGCTCCAAAACCAGTTTGAGGACCGATGGCGCGCTTTTCGGCCGACAGTAGACGTTTAGAACAAACATGGGACCTTTCTTCTTTGTTGCCTGCGGGATAATTTCAAGCAGAATGGCAAGCGGTTCGGATTGCTGGAGATGGTGTTGAACGGCCACTAGCTTCTTACTGACCAGGGTGTGAAGGCTGCTGCCTGTATCGGTGCCATAAGTGACGTATCCGGGTAGGCGGACGTGTGTGTTCGTTCCTCACAGTGCGATGATTTCAGGTGGTCTTGTTGATGTAGCGATGTATTGTATCAGTGATCCATACTTGTTGTTGTAGCCCCGGCGATTCCACTGCCACACCGTGGTTTCGCCTGGGGAGCCCCCGCGCTTACTGCATATATGTTGAGGCGGAGCCATCTTGGTTATCAAGGGGTGGTGATGCGTGCACAAGCGGAGGTTCTGGGGAGCCCAGAGAATCTGGCAATTCTGGTAGGGTCTGATGAGCTGTTTTCTTGGGGCGCAGCTCGCCTGAGTTAACGACCGCATTGGAAAAGAAAACTTCCATGGTTTTGCCTTCAGAGTCCTGTGTGAAGGTTGCCAGGCAAATTATATTGGCGAAACCGAAAATCTAAAGAAAATTACCAACCTTTCCCCTACCGGAAAAGGGGGGTAAGCGAAGCTTGTCCTGCGTGCAGCTGATCTTCGTCACGATTAACTCACGCACAGGTAACGGTGCCGGATTACTTCGGCCTCCCGCTCCCTCAACGCGGGATCGTCTTCGCGCTGCTGTCGAATTGTCTCGGCTCGGGCGGCTCTAACGGCTGTATCAGCGCGCCGACTGCGAGCCCTTTCACGGGCGAGTTTTCGCTGCCGCTCGTCGAAGGTTGCCCGTTTCTCTGGGGAACGCAGAAAGCATGGCCGACCCATCCGTTTTCTTAGACTGAACTGAACGGCAACGAAGCCAGCACAGCGCGCGCGATGCCCTTTCCAGCCCTTTTCCTCGCCGGCGGAAGAGAAACGACTTTGATTGGCTGCGCGCGTGGCGTGAGCGCGGGCCTATCCAGCTGGAACACATGCTAATGACTCACGTTCCGGCGCAGCTGTCAACTCATCAAACCGCCCTTTCCCACAGCTGCTCTGCTCTGGGAGGAACTAAGCTTTTTTACGTGACCAGGACAGCGCCACTTGTGAGCCAACCAAACTTCGCTTGAAAACGGCTAAAATAGAACAAGAATGACGGGGCCAAGGGACACCGTTTCTCGAATGCCTAGGGCGAACCCCAGGAAAAAGACCATTAAATTACCTGGAAATCAGCCTCTGTCATCGTCAAATAAAATAATTTGTCATCCCAGCTCCTTCTAGAATTATTGCACATGCAGTCTGCTACGCATGCCCTAAATAGAACGAAGGGCCCTCTCCCTGATATCTGTTCAAGGATATTACGTCCAGTGCATTTATAACCGCGGTTTCTGCGCACTTCGTTTTGTCATCAAGGGACTCGTAAGGGCACAGAAATGACAACGCGCGTTTTATTTTGAATTGGCGAATGTAGATTTTCTTCTATTAACACTTGCTCTGCGCGCGCGCATGAGTGTGCTTGTGCGTGTGCGCGCGTGTGTGCGCGTACGTATTTTATACATTTCGAGCAATTCATGAAAATATGGAAAGGCTGAGGCAGTACAGGAAGTGCGATCTCAAGTGTTGAGATTAGTAGAAGATGATGTCTCACTTGACAAAATTTGCTTTTTTGCGTCCCCACATATATAAGCGCTATATAAGTTTACACCATGAGTGTAAACATGTTGGAGCGTATTGTTGAACAGTGACCGCGAGAGTTGATTTTTGCGGTTCCAACTCACCTTGAAAGCCTCATTCGTGGTGTTCAACTGAACAATGTGCACTTTGTAGTCAATTCTGCATCCGTCATTCGTGAAACGAATAGGACCAGTCAGACCTTGGAAGCTCCTCTGAAAGACAAAAGAAAAAGGGAAATAGGTCCATACGAACCCCGTAACTAAACGATGTCAAACGTGCCAAGTAAATGGTGCTTTCACATGTAAAAAACTTATTGTGTGGAAGTCGCATCAGAATGGTTTCTCTTATACTTTCATCCATGATTTGGTGAACAGCGCCCTTGTATGCGAGCGGTGGGCTATATAATCGCTCGTGCTTTACGATCTTCCCCTCACATATATCTTGCCTCATATCGCACTCAAGCCCCGCTGCACCTTTTCGCAAGCTTTGATTTCGCGGGTTCGGTGACGATGAATGCCGATGACTGAATATAATGACGACTGATGAGCAAAGCAGCTTAAAGAGCAGGTTTGGCGGCAACAGCAAAATGGACTAAAATATGAGCGTTTGTTTGCATGACGTGGCATCAAATCATCCCGCTCTGTAAAAACTTAATCTCGAAAGGCCGCCACTGCTTCTCGTTTCAGATGTGCGACTTATGATTAAGACGGCGATCTGGCGTAAATGCAACATGACAAGGTTTCATAAATACACTAGAGGGAACAGTGGCGCTAGTGCCTACGGGAGCTGCAAGTAGCTAGGGTAGTTCAGCCAGCGTGTGAATTATGGGCAGCGCATGGATTTGCCTAATCTTCGTCCTTCTGGCTTTCAATGGCTTCGTGACTTCGCAAAGCGATAATTTTTAAGAAGGTACTGCGTTATGAATAATTAAACAAACATTATCCAATTTATCCGACGGCAGGATTCGAACACAGGACATCTAGAGCAGAAGCCAAATGTTGAAACCATTACGCCATTACAAGCAGAATCACTGCAATCAGCAGCGATTATGCGTGTTTGCACAGTGTTATTACGTTTTTCACTAAAATAAGAAAATATTGGTTTGAACTTTAGACCTATTTAGGTCCAGATAAAGCGTAATAAACGAAGCCACAACAACGTCTGAAGCCGCAAGCACGAAGATCACAGAAATTCATGTACTACCCGTCATTCTCATGGTGGTTGAACAATGGCAGTGCCAGGGTTCAAACTACTAATTGTAGGAAACTATATGTGCCAAATAGCGCAGTTGTCAAATCTTGTTTCTTTTTCTTTTGGGGGGAAGGGGGGAGGGGGACCATGTGTAAACCATGTTACATTATTTGACCCCTGTGGCGACTTTAAAAATAGCACTGCACGCTGGTACTTTAGGTTATAGACACATGTAATTATATGAACGAGATGATCGGCATTTTCTCTTTGCATCGATGATTCTTGTCTGTTGCACTGTACCTTTTGGCCCCTTAAAATGTATGCTCATTAGTAATGGTGTGCGAATAGTAATTTTTGAGACCGAATCAAATACGTATCGAATAGTGCCAACAGCGAATTGAATCGACTGTCGAATACCTTTAGGACAATTTTCTACTAATTAGCAGGTCTTATCGCAATGTATATAAAACGATGTTCGCTTCCGTGTATTGATAACGTCAGCAAGCTTATGTAGTTACATCGCACAGTTATGAAGCGTTCCTTATTTAAGAAGTCGCCGTTTCGCTCGAAAGTCGAAGCATGGATTGCGATAACAAACTAGTGGACAGCTATAGGAAGTAACGATAGTAATTTTGTCGGCCATATAGACTTGTAAACATAGGCATACTAACTAGATTAACAAGCATGGTGTCACGCGCGCACAAGCAGACATGAACCCATCTTACTTGATGACCGCGGAAACTTGCTGTCAAAACACCGGAGTGAAGAAGGGCGGCAGCACCAGCAAGCGAATTGACCTTCGCTGCTTGTCGCATCAACGCAAACCACCCAAAGAAAACACAGCGCATGGCGGACTCGGTGCTCTTCGCAGATGGCTTTCAAGATACAGCGGCATGGAGTAGAACGCATGCCCCCTCCCTACCCTCCCCCGGGGCCTTGCGCGCGGCGGGAAGCGGCGCCCTTTCTCGCCGAGTTCCTCCCTTTAGTGCGTGAGATTGAGCCGCGATCGCCGGCCCACCCTCGCCTGCTTTCACTCGCACATACAGCATACACCGCGCGGCGACGATATTATCGCACTTGGACTTTATACGGAACCTCACGGCGACGGCGACACTGGGGCAGAAATGTACTTGGAGCGTTCATATAATTGCTATCACAATAAAAAAGTCGCAGTTTCGCCAGGCAGGCTAAGAATCGACTGCGATAGCGAATTAGTAGACAGCTATGCGAAGTAAGGACAGTAGTTTGATCGGCCGTATAAACTTCGAATGATTGGCTTACTAACTAAATTAGCAAGCGTGGTGTAAGCGCACGCAGGCAAACATGAACACTTCACACTCGATGACCGCGGAGACTCGCTGTCAAAACGCTAGTGTGAGGAAGCACCTCACCAGCTGCGACAGAAATGACCTTCGTGCTATCTATGGCTTCAACGCAAACTGAGCGGCGAGAACGCAGCACGCACCAAGGTATGAGCCATCTACAAATCGCTTCCAACTGTAGTACGCATTTGCTGCCGGAGCAGAACGCCGCCGCCCCCTCCCTCCCGCTTTGCCTCCCCGCTTTTCTCCCTTGCGTGCGCGAGATTGAGCCGTGATTGTCGGTTCCCCTTGCGCGCTGTCGCGAAATACGCAGTTGCTGCCGAAGTACAACTCGGTCCTGCTCCATCCCTCCCTCCCTTCCATCTCCACAAAGCCTTTCTCACGACAAAAGATGGCGCGTTTCATCTGAGCTTTCCTTCCTTGCGCGCGGTAGATATAGCGGCAATCGTCTGCTGCCCTCGCGCGCTTTGGCTCGTACGTATAGCCCATAGCGACGGTGTTGTCGCCCTGGACTTTATACGGAATTTGACGGCGATGGCTACGCCGACGCCAACGGCAGAAATGCGCGTGGAGTGTCCATATAATTGTCATCGCAATGAAACACAAATGAAGAATTCGGAAGAATTTAGCCGTTTGTTGAATTTAGCCTCCTCATTCGCACTCACCGGAGAGTGCGAATGATTGCCACATAGCCGGTAATGTCTGGCTGCCGGAGCCCGCTCAACCGAGCTTTCATGTTTATGCCTGTACTGTATTCGCGGGAATGAAGTTTGTCGTATTTGTTATCAAATTTTATATTTTATTGCAGACAGGTGACGCTCTGAAATAATCAAAGACTTGACTATTACAAAAATATTCGTATTTACGAATAGTGACTATTCGGTTCACATAGCGAATATAAAAGGCCACTATTCGATTTGTTCTTCTAAAGTCTCGCATATTCGTCTCGAAAGTTTCGCATGTTCTTCGAAACTCTCGCAGTACACCAACGTCAGAGAAGTACGACAGTCCGGGGTAAGTTTGTCGGCTAGATTACCTTTCCCTGGAGACACAAAGAACTGCCAAACGCAGTACTTTTAGGAAATATGCTGTCAAATTCCAACCAATTGTGAGTATTGGTGCGTCTCACAGTAAACTGATCAAAAAGAAGAAACGGACTGTACTCGGAAAAAAAAAACGGACGGAAAGCTCCTTGCTAAGATAGATGGCTGCTGTTAAGAACGGCCCAGCTGAAGTGCAAGTGTTGCCAGCCAGCTGCGACAACGAGCGTCAACGTTTCCTAGAGTGCCGCCGCAAACCTCTAGCCACGGCGTCACTAAATCGCTATTGTGACTGAATGAGTTCGGTGGGCCAACTATTCTTACCGAACCCACCAACGCGGACGTCATCTGCTATGAGTGGGGGAGTTGCCGCGGGAACGTCGTCGGAAGCCCCTTCCCACGCGCCGACCAAGACGAAAGACAATGGCTACCCGGGCGCACTGCAAGGGGTAGCTCCGAGTTCTACGAAATCCGTGTGATGTCGGTTTCGGACCGTGAACCAGTGTGTGTGTGTGTGTGTGTGTGTGTGTGTGTGTGTGTGTGTGTGTGTGTGTGTGTGTGTGTGTGTGCGTGTGCGCGTGTGCGCGTGTGCGCGTGTGTGCGCGTGTGTGTGTGTGCGCGCGTGCGTGTGTGCGCGCGTGCGTGTGAGCGCGCGTGTGTGCGCGCGCGTGTGCGCGTGCGTGCGTGCGTGCGTGCGTGCGCGCGCGTGCGCGTGCGTGTGCGTGTGCGTGTGTGTGTGTGTGTGTGTGTGTGTGTGTGTGTGTGTGTGTGTGTGTAAACCGTCCCGCAGAGAGGCGGCGTGTTTAATTACGATGACTGGACGAACGTTTCCGCCACCTTGGAATCGGGGGAGGACCGAGTGTTTATAAAGAGACACAGCCTTGCCCGAGCTATACACATAGCCCTTAAGGATCAGCCCATCGAAACAGTAACCAAACAACTAATTGACAAATACCTACCATACGGAGGTCAAGAAAATCACCCTTAAAACGGATAACGCGTGCAGGATGATCAGACGCCTGGCAGGAAGACACAAGGGCATGAAAGAAGATAACCTCATCAGGTTAATCAACTCTTTCGTGCTCTGTCATATTTCATACGCCGCTGCCATGTACAACTGGACGCAGGTTCAACTCAAGAAGCTTGACTCAGCGATCAAGAAAGTTGTTAAAAGCGCATTGGGGCTCCCAATTCAAACCAGCACTGCAAAATTGCTCAAGTTAGGAATACACAACACGACCATGGAGATCGCGGAGGCTCAAGAAACATCACAAATAGCGAGACTATCTACAACCAGCACGGGAAGATCAATCCTGGACAAGATTATGATCAACCCGACTACGGATCCAGCACAGTACACTAAAGTTAATCAAGAATTCGCAGACAACATAATTGTCGCACCGCTACCCAGGAATATGCACCCAAAACATAACATCAACAGGAGAGTTGCGCGAGCCAGGGCGTTAATCAAGAAAATGGATAAAGGGGGCAGAGGAGCCTGCTTTGTTGATTCGGCTGCTTACAACGATCGAACTAAGTTCGCGGCGGCAGTAGTGGATCATCAGGGCAATTGCACCAACTGCGCCACGGTCTACACTAGCAAACCTGAAGTCGCTGAACAAGTTGCCATTGCATTGGCACTAACAGACGATAGATTTACAGAAATTTATAGCGACTCGAAAACAGCTATTAGAGCTTTCAGTAGGGGGAAAATTGCCCCACAGGCTGCGTAAATAATTAACAAAAGGCAAACAAATGTTACGCGTTTCATTTATTGGTTCCCGGAGCACCTTGGTTCACTTGATGGTATTCCTGTCAATCCAAATGAATCGGCCAACAGCGTCGCCCGCGACCTTACAGACCGGGCCGCTTCTACATATGGTTTTGATTCTGCTGGATTGGAGAACTTACAGAGAGATACCCTCATTACATACAATGAAATTACAAAACATTACTACATGGGAAGGAGGGAGTTTCCACCCCCTCACTATAGACTAAACAGAGCACAAGCAGTTACACTTAGGCAATTACAAACAGAGTCTTATTATTCACCTGCACAAATAAAGGAATGGTATGACATTGCAGACATGAATATTATATGCAAAGCATGCAAAAAGGAGATATGCACGCTTGAACATATGCTCTGGGAGTGTGGGTCGCTCGGCCCTGGCATTTCCCGGAATCGGTTTTTAGGAATGATAAGATCTCCAGATCATATCCCTCAAGTCCTGGCTGTCCAGTACGCCCGTGATAGGGCTAGGAGGCTTGACCTCCCGGTCCCAACATGAGACTAGCCAGGCGGGTGGCAACACCTTGTACAGGACAAGACTAAAGTTCTTTCCTCCTCCTCCTCCTCCTCCTTTATAAACGGCTGTTGTGCGGATGCTCGAGACACTTTCTTAAGCAGTCATGTTAGACTTGGACTCTCTCAAGCAGTCATCTTAGACTGAGGTACTTTCTCAAGCAGTCATGTTAGACTGATATAAATACTGTAAATAAACCCATATTCCCCGTTCTCGATGAGAAGCAGTCCTTGCCTTCATCAACGTCCTCAGCGTGGATAAGTTAGACGAGGGCATGGGCCAGCTACCTTCTAATTCATGCCCGACTCCAATCTTGACAACGGATCACGAGCGATGGGATTGAACCCCCAATCATAACACTGCACATTTATGGTCACGGTGCAGCGCGTTGAGTTTTGTTGTACAGCGCTACACATGCAAAATATGCCTGAAATACCTGACATTTTCAAGCCGTGTTGAAAGCCTTTCTGCGCAGTCACTTCGGTGCATTAGTTATACAACCCATGAATATGTAAGAACACTAGTAATGCTTTAGAGCTGAAACTTGGGCTTCTTGTTTCTACGTTACGTGCATTATAGCAATTTCCAGCGAAAGCAATAGGAAAGCAAGCAAGTATGCTGAAAGACGCTGGTAACCAGCGTCTATCTGTCCACTTGCTTGTTTTCCTAGTTTTTTTCTTTTGTCGCTGGAAATTGTTATAAAGCCGTTAACCAGCACGCAATTCTTGTAACAACTGATTTCAACAACAGAAGAGAGATGTGAGTACATTATATATATATATATATATATATATATATATATATATATATATATATATACTTGGATAAGCCACAGTGCCAAACACCCACCCCTCGAAGATGTTTGGTGATGATCTCGCCGAGTTCCTGCGGAACCGACGGCCGCTCTCCACAGCCTTGGTGCGGCGCGTCCGACTGCGGCACCGCCTGGGCGCCTTCCTCGAGCAGCTCGGCTTCGAGCCGTGGAGGTTGGAGAACCGCCGACGGGCCTCCGTCTCTCCTGGTGGCCGCTGCTAGCGAATCGTCGTCCTCGTGGTCCTCAAATATGTATGAATACCGGTGCGGCACCACGCTTCGCAGCTTCAGGCCCTTGTACGTCTCCACTATCAGAGACGCCGCATCTTGAATGAGCGCCTCTTCTAGCTGCGTCGAAATCGATACAAACATCTTCCAGCGATCGTTGCAAGAGAACCTTCCTCCTCGAAGGTCGCGCGCTGAACCATGCACATTGCCACGGCTAGTAAACCGCATGCGTACGCTGCCGAAATTGGCAGACGCCAATAATTTAAAGGAAATTGCACAATATCTCAATGCATGGCAAGCAAGTGATTTCACCGGAGTCGGTTTCCAACCTCACACTAGGCCCTCCTTTTGAACATCCCTCTTATAAACGCTGCGTAGCCTTCCGCTCGTTTTTTCGTCTGTTTGCACTTTTAACAATTTTAGGTATCTGGCGCTCGTACCCATGTTGCTCTATAGAGGTCACGTGCCTTGCGTCAACCCCCTCCCCCCCTTACACTCGCATTCATGGTGTTACACCAACTACATCGACGTGACTCGAGTGAAAGGCAGGCACGCAGAGGCAGGCTAGAACGCTGCAACAAGCGAGGATGACCCGCACCGTGATTCTTTTCTCCCTGGGCTCCTGTGAGGGATCCATTGACGACTGCTGGGAGACGTCCTCGCTGACGAGCCGCAACGCAGTGATGTTCACTGCTGCAAACTCGGGAATCTTGTCGTAGGTGAGCTCGTTAACAACCTGAAATGAGGCGTGGTAACACGTATACTGTCAGACAAATGCTGTACTGTTCTCTTCGCTAGACGGCAAAACAAGGGCTGCTAAGACGACGACAAAATTCGTTGAAATCAAAGGGCATAAAAATCGTCATGTTTGTCTTAACAGCTCACGCAGTAGAACATATGGTATACAACATCGTGACCATAGCGCCTGTAGCAACTGCACGTGATGTTCAATAAATGATGCGACATAAAATAAAAGGCCACCGAATAACCGAATCAGACACAAACAATAAAGATATCACCCGCCACTAAGAAGTGTAAATAAAGGCACAAAAGTAAGGGGATCACAGAACTATAGCATTACGTATGTCAAGGACGGCCTGTCACACCCTATTCACACTCAGAGATCATGCTATATGAGTCACGTGTGAACGTCCAACCCAATAAGGATCGCAGATTGCCATCCCATTTGCACATTATTAGTGGCAGATCAGTTCTGCAGAATCCCGCAAGGTAGAGGAAGTATCATGAAAGGGGGAAAAATATTGTTTGACGGTGGTTTAACAGCAACGAAACGAAAATAACGTTCGGTACAAATTGATTTTAGTGGTTATTTAAACAATCATTATACATGGACACGCCACCATTACATGAAGCAAAGATGCAAGAAAAGTTAGCACAAAACTGCGTGATTTAAGTGACTTGTCTTGGTATAAAAAATTCTGCATGTTGTGGATGTTAGCCAGGGATCGCGACTCAAAAAAACGATGGGGATGCCAGAAAGGTATTCGAACGCGTCCACACGAACCAGATTGTTTCTGAGAATTAAGTCTAGCCAATACTTCGACAATCTTGTTGGCATGCTAAGTCACTGCAATGCGGAGAAAAAATTGGAGGACGCTTAAGCTTCGTCTTTAAGAGCGGGACGTGATAGCATTCAAAGATCCCTGACTGCTGCTCACGCTTCCCTGCAACTGGAGCTTATCTAACCTTAACAAGTTTACCAGGAAACGCTGGCGGCGAACGCTATGCTCGAAGGCGAGCTTTCTGGTAGAAACGCGGCCTCTTGCGTCGGCCGATCCCGGAGATAGTGCATAGCCAACCCAAAAAGATTACGTAATTTTTCAGGTTTCTGTCATTGTTTCGCACTTTCAATATTTCAGTCTGAGAAGATTGAACATAAAAGGCATGCGCTGTTTGTGTTTTCTTTCATGACATTTGCTTGTGGGCTGTCCTTTACGTGGCATATATATATATATATATATATATATATATATATATATATATATATATATACGTAGTTCTCACGGGAACGCAGGCGCCGGAAGCCGATACCAGATTTTCTGCCACACCTTAACGCTATCGCGCTAAACGTAAAGTTCGTACCGCACGTTCGGCTGGTCCTTTCGGAGCACCCTAGACCACTCGCGCGAGCAGCGTTGCCTTCGACTGAGTGAAGGAGAGCGTGCGCCTTGCGTTTCGTCGGTTCGTTTCGAGCGCTCTCAGCCGCTCCGAGCCCTGACGTGGGAATAGTCGTCGAGACTGAGAGCGTTTCCCGCCCCGTGGTCGCAAAACAGCATCGCTGGTGTTGGCGACGGTCCGCCGTAACCATAGGCCACTGCATGCGGGAGCAGCGCTTAGCTGGAGTCTCAACGGACGTCCCACGGGCGCCTACGGCGTTGTTCCCCGAAGCAGCGCCTGGAGCTTTGGCTATAGACGAAATCGGAATTTCGCGGTAATTACAAGGTTTACATCTTCGATTTCCCCCTCTGAGATCGAGTCACACGATCGGCTTGCCTGCTTGTCCTCTACCATTACTGAATTCATTACCAATGGATACCATTAGTGAATCTGCGGCCTCGTTTTCGCCCTCATTAGAATTCAAAATAAGGAAGGGATGGCACAGCAGCGTGATATAAGTGGACGCGAGCATGGGCGCCAGAACCCAACGCAGCTGTTTCTTAGGGTTCTTGGACTTGTGCAAGCTCGAAAGAACCGCGGCTCACGTTTCGCCCATTTGTGAGAAGTAACCTGAGCCGTGCAAAACCTCCAATCGAGAGTACCGGATTGACGAGGAAGAAATGGTAGTTCCGGCGACCCATGTAGATGTCTCGCACGTGGTCCACGATGATTCTGCGGGCCACGTCGAAGCGGCAGTCGAGCAGCACGTGCTTGCGGCTCTCCCGGTCCGTGGTCTCCAGCATGCGGAGGAAATCGTTGGCGTCGCTGCTGTTTGTGATGCGCTTAACGAAGCGCACCGTCACCGGATTACGATACGTGTGACTCAGCAGCCGCTGCAGTTTCGAGGGACCTGCGTCAAGAGCAATCAATCACTTACTGTGTTATCCTTCTTGCGCTTTTACAAAGCGCCGCGAACAAGGGCCGTTCGGTCACCCCCTGCTGGATTTGGTAAGAATAATTAGGAGGAGGAGGGAAAGAGATAAGAATGAGGAAGGGAGGTTAACCAGAATCACGTCCGGTTGGCTACCCTACACCGGGGAAATGGGAAAGGGGGAAAACAAAGATAACAGGGAGAGAGAGGAGGGAAGGAAAGAAGGAAATTGCAGTGAGTTCGCTGACGTGTGTGGCCTTACAGAAATTGCATTAATAGTAACAGATGGTCGCACAAGCCCGTCGTCCTTAAGAAGCACAAAAGTGCGTTCACCGCTTTATGGGCCGACGGGCGATGGGGGCGGTGTTTCAGCAGCACCTGCACAGAAAGCGGCCGATTGTCCAGTTTTTGAAAAGCTTTGGCAAGTTCTTGTCTCTCAGGGGTGTATCGTGGACAGTGGCACAGCAGGTGGTCGATGTTTTCTTCCGTGCCACAGACCTCGCATGCTCCACTGTCAGTCACTCCAATTAATGCAGAGTATGCCTTTGTGAAGGTAACTTCTAACCAAAGGCGACAGAGAAGCGTAGCTTCACGTCGAGGAAGTCCGAGTGGAGGCCGGAGTTGCAAGGAGGGGTTTAGTCGATGCAGTCATGTAAGTCGTAAGTTTGGCGAGTTCCACTCGGTCAGTGTGAGACTGCGTGCCAGGTGTCGAAGCTGCCTAGCGGCGTCTGTCCTCGAAAGCGGAATTGGAACGCTCTGCTCTTCATGATGTGCTGTGCGAGCAGCGTTATCGGCGGAATCATTGCCACTGATTCCACAATGGCCAGGTACCCATTGAAAAACGACCGCGTGACCTTTTTGTTGGACATGATGGTAACGTTTCGCGATTTCGTATTTCAGTTGGTCATGGCATCCGTGTCGGAGAACTGACTGCGTGCACTGTAATGCCGGTTTTGAATCACAGAACACAGTCCATTTTCTAGCTCTTTCAGATTCAATGAATTCCAGTGCTCGACGCAGGGCCGTTAGTTCTGCCGCCGTTGAGGTCGTGACATGCGATGTCTTGAAGCGCAGTGTCATTCCTCGCGTTGGTACCACCAGGGCACCACCGGAACTGCACGACGTAGTTGATCCATCGGTATAGATGTGCACGTGGTTGCTGTACTTTTCATGCAAAAGAAGTAAGGTCAACTGTTTCAGAGCAGAGGCCGGTAGATCTGTCTTCTTCTGTAATCCCGGAATCATTAGATGTACTTGTGGACGACTCAAACACCACGAAGGAAACGCTGGCTTGGCCGCAGGTGCGTACCCTGAAGTAAACGACGCACGATGTGCACTGACAATGCCGCTAAATGTCGAGCAGGGCCTTGCAGCAGTGAGGCTCGCCAAGTGGTGGGAAGGAGTCCTAGCATAATGCCTGAGAAGCATACGCATTGTCTCAACGGTAATGTGCGTCGTGATTGGTTAATCCTGCGCAAGGGCAATGGTTTCAGCCGTTGATGCACTGCGTGGTAAGCCAAGACATATCTTAAGGGCTTGGGCTTGAATACTCTGTATCGTACGCAGGTTAGACTTGCAGGTGTTGGATATTGCAGGCAGGCTGTATCGCAGGAATCCAACGAACAACGCCATGTAGAGCTGTAACATAGCGTGTATAAATACTCCCCAACTTTTTCCTGCAAGGAACCTGAACAGGTGACAGATAGCAGTCAGCCGCTTTTTCACGTAATTGACGTGCGGAGTCCAAGACAGGTCTCTGTCAATTACTACTCCCAAGAATCTGTGACTTCTGCTGTATGGTATAAGTTGTCCGTTGATAGATACGCCGTAACCAGACATTGGCTTCCTCGTGAATGCCACCATTGCGCACTTTCCGCATGAAATTTCCAAGTCCTTCTTCACGAAGGTAGCAAGATGTCATTGTGGCAGCCTTCTGAAGCCGAGCGCGAAGCTGAAGTCATGTCACACTTGATGTCCAAATGCAGATGTCGTCCGCATAGATGGAAAGTCGTACGGTGCTTGGCAGGTTGTCAACTAATCCACAGAGGGTGAGATTGAAAAGAGTCGGGCTAAGCACGCCGCCTTGGGGGACTCCTCTGCTACCGTAATGCTCGGATGTCGGGCCATTTTCTCTGTCTACATAGAATGGTCTCCTCTGTAAGTAGCTGCACACCCACATATACATCTTACCACCAAGTCCGACGGCTTCTAACGTGCTAAGGATGGCTTCATAAGTGACATTATCATAAGCCCATTTAACGTCTAGAAACAGAGCAGCAGATAGTCGCTTACAGGCCTTTTAGTGTTGCACAAATGTCATCAAGTCAACAACGTTGTCTGTTGATGAACGGCCACGTCTGAATCCGGCCATAGCATCTGGGTAGATTTCATAGTACTCTAAGTACCATTCCAGACGTGTTAAAATCATTCTTTCCGTTGTTTTTCCGACAGAGCTGGCAAGTGCTATCGGACGGTATGAGGAAATGTCCAAAGGCGACTTGCCAGCTTTCAGAAGTGGAATGAGGCGAGTTGACTTCCATTCTTGCGGAACCGTACCCGTCTGCCAGGAGTCGTTGTACAGGAGCAAGAGCGCCTTCCGAGCTTGGTCTCCTAGCTTACACAGGGCACGGTATGTAATGCCGTCAGGTCCTGGCGCTGAAGAACGCCTGCACAAAGCCAGCGCAGCTTCTAGTTCTTCCATAGAAAAAGGGCATTCCATGCGGGGATCGCGTGAGAACACTGGGTGGTCGAGCGTTCCCGTACCGTTCCATCGGAATTTGCTTCGCCAGCAATCTTTCTGCAGAAAGATTCAGCGACATCAATATCTCTACATTGTAGATGGAGTGCCAGAGATTTAAACGGGTAGCGCTGACCAAAGGTTGTGCGAAGGCCATGAACAGTCCTCCATATAAGCGACAAAGGTTTTCGCGGATCCAGGGACTCGCAAAAGGATACCCATTGTCGCGAAGCCAGCTTTTTCATGTGACGCTGCATTTTCTTTTGTGTTCGTCTAGCCAATCCCAAATCATAATTGGACTTCGTGCGTCTGTATCTTCGCTCCGCACGACGGCGAATTGCTCGAAGCTCGCTAGTTCGATGTCGAAATCGGTGCGGGAAGAACTCTTCGAAAGCAAATTAGCCTTCCCACATTGCACTTGATATTCAGCTGTCTCGCCTAATTTCTCGTGGAAGCCAAAGGCTTTTTTCTTAAAATTTATTGCATCATCGTTTCCGCGGCGAGTGTGCTCAGTAGCTCGCACACTATAGGTTAGGTGACACCGCCGGTGCCAGAAGGAGCGCCAATTGCACCATCCAGCATTCGGTGGCTCGGCCGAACGCCCTAGCTCCTCGTGCCTCTTTCGTGATTAGTACTATTGCATGCACCTTATGCAAAATGGCTGGCCTATTTATCGGTGATGGCTACTCCTTTACACACAGTTTTAAGGAGGTGTGTTATTACAGGCGCGTTTGCGTTATGTAGCATGCAATATTCAAAGTAGGCAATATACAGGAAGAAATTGCAATGCGTTGATCGCCATGCCTTTCTATATCGCCTTCCTGAGCCGTTTTCGTCTCTTTTTTTGCCGCGTGCTGCACGAGTGACGCGTGCTGAGTTTCCGTATTGCTGTTCGGCGGATACCCCTTCGTCTGATTGGTGGGCAAGCGAGCCAAGCGTCACAGCCGTGTACACGGGTGGAGGCGAAAAAGCCAAGTTTTTTAGTCATTCAGCAAAACCTCGCGACAGTAATTAAAATACTGCGTTAATGAGTGCGCTTGAGATGCCGAATATTTCAATGAAACCCCCAGCTCTCGTTAGCTATACACGCACTTGCACTTTATCAACAGATCTTGACTACGTAAACCTGTGATTCCGCCTTTATAAACGCCCATGGGTTGCTCACAAAAAAAAAAAAATAAGTGGGCAGTTTCACCCAAAGGGCGATGTACCGACAGCGATAGCAAGGTTTAGCATTGCGCTTAGGCTCCTCGGACGGTGTTCTAACATTACGAGGGTGCGACACGTTGGCGCGACGCAGCGCACAAAGCAACTCCTGCTGGCTAGAAGGAACAGCGCCCTGGCAGCTACCAGGCGTCTCACAACGCTGGCGTCACGAGCCGTGTCACCGGTGGCGCTGGAGGCGTCTTACCTCGACGGTGCACGAGCTGAGGCGGACGGGAAACCGCCGACGCTATGCCGGCGCCCAGCAGTGAGCTCACTGCCCGTTCTGCTCAGAGCAGTGTGAAGCAGTAGCGCAGCAGGAACGCTAGTGCGCCGCCATTAATGGTGTGCGCACAGCGTTCATGCGGATGCCAGAACGCACAGCGACACTGATTCGATTGAGCATAGCGTTGACGGTGCGTTGACTTCGCTTTGCTGTTTTAGCAGCCAAATGCACTCCTCTCCGCAGATTCTCAAGCCCTCCGCTTGCGAGCCACGCATGAGCCGTCGAGCGCAACAGCACGACAGCTACGGCACCGACGAGGTTTTTGTGCCACGTTCGTATGATTGCTAATCAAACCAGTTGGAAGACAGCACTGTGTATGTCTCTCTTCCTTACGTGTCTCATTTTACGCGATCTTATTCGATGATAATGAATAAGGCACTATCACAGCCTGAACTACCGCTCCACACTGGCAAGCTGCATCAGGCACATATTGTAACACCGCGGCAGTAGAGTCTTTTTATGCTCGCCGCCTATCGGCACGCGCCTTACAGGCATGCGTTTTGACTACATGCAATCATACAATACTAGCGAAAGACCAGAGCTGTCGGCGGCCTCACAGAATGAGGAAGTACCGTTCTCCGAGTCGTAGACGTAGATGAACCCGGGCCATTGCATGTGATCGACCATCTCTGAGACGGCCGGCAAATAGTCGGGAAGCAGCGAGACGCCCAGGGAGTCAGCCGACGGCAGGTTCAGGTTTCCGCCCACGTTGACGCTGCAGTGCTCCTGGTACGAGGTGGCCACGTACGGTACGTTCGTGTTCTTGAACAACGACTGCAGCGCCAGCGACGAGTGGGACGTGCTCGACACCACCACTGTCGTCACGTTGGTGCGCAGCTGCTCGCACACTGCGTCGATGACAACGGGCAAAGAAGATTAAAAGGCAAAAAACATGGCCGTGATGCACGGCTTTCGGGTAACTTTTCGGAACAGTAACGAAGAACGAAAATTTCCTCCTATGCTCTGTGTAGTTGCCTGCAATTGAGCAGATCGCACGCGTAAGTGCGATTTGCAAGGCTCTAATACTGGTCAGGTGCTGCGGCCAGCCAGGAAAGAGATGCTCTCCTTGCGACGGTGGGCACAAAACATATTGCCGAAGCAGCATTAGAGTAAAAGGCGTCGTATAAGGAATATTAAGTTGCCGCGCACAATATTGTCGGTTGACCACTGAGGTTGCTTATAGACTTCAAAAATTTTTGTCTCGCCCCACAAAATATTTACTCAAATTAATATTTCTAGATCACAAGCTGGTGCGTATAATCAGTTATCTAAAATATTTTGATCTGGAGGGCCTTAATGCGCATCTTAGGTCTGGACATCGTCAAAAAGTGACTTTTTCCTGATTCGGAAGTGACTCTATGGAAAAGTCCTTGATTTCATAGTCTAAGATTATTTTTATCATAAACTATATTAACGGCAAAAATATTTAAAAAATAATGTCACTGAAACGTTAGCGATGTCTATGCAAGAAGTTTCTGACAACGCACAGTCTTCCTTTTTAGTGGCACGAGCGTAGAGGGGCCCTCTTGTTTCTTGCGCAGCACTTCCGTTTCACCTCCTGAGACGACCGGGGTCGGAATTCCAAACAAATCAGAAAACAAAAACAAAAAGATAGTACAGTACAAAATTCATGGGTTTCATTGTGCATATGATATCAAAGCATTTTTGTTACAAGTTCAGTTATTGAAGTGTCTGGAATAATTAGAATTAATTAGAAATAACTGATCACCACACACCAAAGCACAGAATCGTAGACTTTAGAGACCCGCCACGTGAGCACGAATTTGGCGAAATTTCTGGAAACCCGGAAGTAGAAAGCGGTAGTAATGACGTCACTATTGACGTCACACACAAGAAGGTGGCATGATATTTAACCACCCAATAAATGGAAAACAGTTGCCTGGCGTAGACTGAACATCTGCCCAGCAGAGCGGATGTGACATCACTCCCTAATCTCTCGCTTCTCCTCTCCCAGCGCGCACCTGCTCTCTCGCTCGCAACAGCTGCCCACTCGCGCTCGTTACATGCTCTGACGTCAGCACTGGAGAGGGCGCGTAAGTTGCGCTTCGCGCGGAGCTCGCTAGGGGGCTACGACCCACCAGGTGGCGCACGCTGCGCTTCCTCCTCGCCTTCCCTCGCTCGACGCCCGCATATCGTGCCAGGGGAAAGACGTTCGCTCGCTTAACCTAAAGACCACCAACGCCGAGGTGCCACTACGAGACACCTAAGTCAAAGATTAGGGTCGCCTACCACTTCTACTCAGCCAAGTAAACGGGGGAAAACTGATAAATGCGGTCGCCTATGACGTCACATCAAAGGTCCACGACAGTAAAGTAGATAAGTAAGATATAAAATAAGATTTGTCATTGTTCCTAGTTTTAACCTTGATTTTTTTTAAAAACTACCCGCTACCATAAATTTTTTTTCGAGAAAAATACTTTCATACAATCATCATCTAGCCCATTTATTTAAGAGAATCGGCGATGGTGACTTTTGGCGTCTGGGCGTTTCCTATGGAATGACCTAGCTGCCGCACTAACGAATACTAATCGCCTCGTCAAAACGTTGGCTCCGGCGACATTCCTTGATCTACTACTGCCGATTACATAAAGCTCCATAAGTAAGAACCCTAGCTAAAGCTAATCCCCTTTCCCCATCCCCTCCCCCCAAAAAAAGTTCCCAATCCCTTCACTCCGCTTTATTTTAACAGGATATTGATGTTCTTCCAATTCTATATTTTAGCAATATTTCCATGATGTGGCGAAATGGTCTTTGTTGGCCAGTGCAATAGCACCGAACACATGTAAGTCAAACGGAGCGCGCTAAGGGAAACGGCTTGAACAACAATGACGCGGTCGATATGTCTCCATGGTGACCGGCCAGCTGGACGCGGGAGTAAGCAAGGAGAGTGGCGATACGTGCTCGACTTTTACGTGACGAGTGAGCGCGGCCCTGTTGACGCCACGCCCACCCTTTGCTCTCCATCCAGTCGCATGGCAACGAACGTGTGTAGCGAGCCAACAAAGTGAGAGACAAAAAAATGCGCTTCCCAACGCTCAGCTGGCCGTCACATGGGATTGTTGTCAAGCAACAAAAGCGCGACGTAGCCGGCCAAAATGTGTTACGAATGACAAAAGTAGTAATTGCGCCAATGATGACCACGCAGGTTTGGTTTCTACAAAGAGTAGTCTCGAAAATATTATTCGCGGTAAATAAGAACAATGAATATTTATTTGGGCATGAGACTTAGTTACACCACACAAGAGTGCTATTCTGCCTTGGGAAATGGAGAAAACGTAGTTATGGAGAGGTGGTGATGACGTCAGACGACGTGGCGCGCATAAAAGCAGGCGCATGATAACTATTTCGCGCTCACGAGTCAGGAAGTGCTGTTTCATTGACGGAAGCCAGCACGAAAAAAAAGCTGTAACAGATGTATTTAAGTAATTAAATGGTAAAGGCGTCACTTCTTTGTGTTAAGTGGCAGCAACCTTCCAATGCTAATTGAGGCACGAGTCACATGCGCTTACACAAAACACTAGATGCACATAAAAAAGCATATACACGAGTAGTAACCGGATCACAGCTTACAGAGATCCCAACTAATTGCCAAGCTTCGAAATCTTAAGAAAAACGCTAATTTGGTTGCAATGTTCACGAGGAGAGCTAATTATCCAGGAGTTTGGATTCTGTGGTTTTACGGTGCGAAAACCACGATTTGATTATGAGGCACGCCGTAGCGGGAGACTCCAGACTAATTTTGACCACCTGGGCATCTTTAACGCGGCCCCAATTCGCGGGGCATGGGCGCATTTCGCCCCCCATCAAAATGCGGCCGTCGTGGCCGAGCTTTGATCCCGCGACCTCGTGCTTAGCAGCGCAGTACCATAGCCGCTAGCCACCACGGCGGGTTTATCCAGGAGCATGGAACTTGTGTTTACACAAGTTGAAAGTCTGGAATGGAAGAAGATCTTCATGCTTTTTTTTTCTGCTGGTAGAGGTTGCTGCCTGCTCCCTAACAAATAACGGAAACTTTCTATATGACATAACGCGATACTGGTGAGGAATACCAGTACCGCAATATCACCTATCACAAGGAATACCGCAATATCACCTGGAACGCATTGATTCCGTAAAGAAAGGCAGCATCGGGGTAAACAGGCATTTTCAAATGTCGAATGCATCCCAGTGGCTTAACTTCAGGAGTTCCCGTGTTTCATTTTATGCTTCCAAGGTATCGAAATGAAGAATATACTTCGTCACCACTTGACACCCAAGACTACACAGACTTATACGTGGGAACAGATGGTTCTCCTCCCGCTCTAGACTCATCATCAACAATTCTTTTCTTTAGTTGCGGCTGGCATTGTGTCAAAAACCTGTGCTCTCGTTTACAGTTTTACTGGCATCAAAGTTGTAGTCTCAAATGCTAACACACTACGTTTGTCTGATTAACCTTGCTGGCCTAAATTAATTCAATTTGGCAAGAATTACAGAAAGCGTGTATGCATGCATGTCTGCGCATACTATAGTATACAGTCTACTGCTGTGCGCTGTAACTAGGATAAACGGTTTCGGCTTCTGAAATATCCCGTAAGATCCTGTAGCGCAGAATCGCAGTGAACCCGCGTTTGCGGGCAAAAGAGAGGCTTCACTTTAACCAACACCATACAGAGCACTCGAGGAAACGTTCGCAGGTTTTAATTTTCACTTGACACTTAGCGCAGTTTGAAGAAATCCAATAGCAGCTGCGACGCCAGACTGTCGAGCACTCACGTGTTCTGCTGGTGGAGAAGAGGTCGGTGTCTTCCAGTGTGGCGAAGTTTGTCTTCACCTTGAATTTTATCTCCTGAGCAACGTTGCTGTTGCTGTAGTTGTACATTACTCCTTCATATGCGGACTGTACTATGTTTAAGTCTGGCTTAAGTATAACACCTGAAAAATAAGAGTAACGCCACATCAACCCTAATTGCGTATTTCAACAGTTTTATTCTCTCTCCATTCATCACTCACAATGCCCCTTCTTCGTGCTCTATCGTGTGCTTCGCTAACTCCTCTTGTTTTGTCTACCTTTTCTCTTTTACAGTAGGAAGCCGCTGTGCCCTTCTTGGTGGCAGTTGCCAGCTACCTATGCAAAACTAACATTAGTAGTAATAAAGCGAGGCCCTTTTCTACCCAAAAATTTAGTGATCATAATAGTCATAACCGAGAATGCTAATGAGGAATACTGACATTAAAAGCTCGCAATTGCTGTAACTCATAATTGCACTTTTAAATTCTGTACTGGTAAAGGCCGTAACAGTAACTTATTTTAGTGTGTTTATGGTATAGAAAATAAAGTTTATCAGGCACAATTAGGCATGAGACATGATTAATAATAGACATAATTAATTAATTAGGCGCGAGGAACACACGTGCTGAGAATTGCTTTTATGATAAGCCCTGCACTTTCTTTTTCTGCGTTCTGCTTAGATGCAAGCACAATTTTATATAATGCGCGTGTATTTAATGGTGCTATTTCAAGTAAGGGGTTTAAAATGCCTACAATCCGAAAAATTAAATGCGGCACCTCATTCTTTTGTGCGTATACCATGGCCAGTACCCACAGGTTATGTTATGTGTGACTGCTAAAAAATGAGCGTACAGATTAGAGACTGGGCATTTGCCACTGAACATATGTAGCTAATGTTAATTGCGTACTGTAGATACTAATTAAGGTGAACATAATTACTAAAACACGAAATGTCTACCGTCACTGCATATATTGTATATATTGCCAAACTCAACGTGAAATATAAATAGACTCCCCTAGAGCTGATAAGATAACCATTAAGCCTATTTAAAGATGTTTCGCGTTGCGCACGTTGTTAAAACAGAGAGCACTGCTAACTGAGCTGGTGGTACCTAAGCAAATGGGCGTGGCTAGCAGGCGCAAGCAGTGCATACGCCAACTTGTGCAGTAAAGCGCAGATGATCATCGCGGTGACAACCGCGTGCTTCCTGTCTTTGCAAGGGTACACGTTATCACACAAAATTATTGGCGTCATCCTCGTAAAATGTACATGGGTGAACACTCGGACGCATCAGACGATGGACATCGCAGTTAAGAAGCCAGTGTATTGCCACCTGTTGACGACATCGCGGATGAAAGTCTAGAGGCGGAAAACAGCAACGGTTCTTCCTACAAAATTACTAATGTGGCAGGTACAATAATTAAATGGCGTTAACAGGCTCTGAGCTTTACAAACCATGGGTCTCATCATAACCTTAACTGCGTCAAACGAAGCGTCACAGAAGGAGGGTGCAAAACTGCGAGGCGTACCTATTTTCACAGCTCCGGCAATGCGGACAGATTGTAAGCCAAGGAGGATGGTGACGGAGACGAGCAGCCCCTCCATGCCGGCGCTTCTCGACGCGTGAGTGGCGCCTGGCCTCCCAGAGTTCACGCGCAGGCTATCTGCACAGCGGGCGGTCGCCGCTCTCCCGCGCACTTCACTGCTCTTCCATATCGGGCACGAACGGAAAGACTAATGCAAAAGAATATTTACGCTCCACGAAACAATGGGCGCACGTTACACCACTGTTTCGGATGAATATATACGTAGACACGGGAAAGCCTGGTACATCGACAAGGATCAGGAGCAGGATGCCCCTGAGGAAACTGCCGAATGGATGTGGATGCGGATCCCTAGACAGAGAGCATCGATCCCTTCTGCGGGCTGGGACGACACGAAGGCGCGAGGTGGGTGACGTCACATATGGCGGGAGGCAGGCGTGGCGCCGCCCTGTCGATCGATCTTGGTATTAACGTTGTTCGACCAGAAGAGTGCACACCGCCAGGCCTGCCACAAAAAGGCAGAGGGCGCTGTTGGACGGATCGGTTGTTGCCAGGCTAAGCCAGTGGCATGGTTACGATGGGAATTTCGTGCGTGCTAGTCGGAGTGGGCGAGGCACGTTGGGGAATACGGTCGGGCGTGCGCTGCTCAAGTGGGATTGAAAAGTAGCACGAGTGTGGCAGCTGATGGTTCTTGTTCCTAGTCCTTCAGATCGGCTGCCCGTCCACTGGAACTAGGGCATAAAAGGGCGCGTGGTGCTATTCTGTGGCAACACGTGCACGCCATGTGAATGGAAACTTCACCGCTGTGTTTACCTTTCCAGTGGCACAGGAGCGACGCACTGCTCTTGAGCATAGTGCAGCCGCACATCCGAATGACAGCACAAGGGAGTCTACGAATGACGCGCCACACAATCATCGTTCTTCTTTTCTGCGAACGCTTACTAGAGGCAGTTATACCATAGCTTCCGACTAAGTACACTGGTTTGCTTCACGAGGCGCGGTTGTCACGTACTGTTTCGTGCTGACGAGACCTGCTTCTGCCTCCTGTTTCTATGCATGTCTTGGAACACTGCTAAATTAAGACTTTGAAATGAAAAATCAGAAGCTCGAATGCATATATATATCTGCGCGAGCAAGCATAGACTTCTCTGAATGAGTCCTTATACAGGGCACTAATTCTAAAGACACAGTACGCTTTGCTGCAAAAGCCATGTTGCAAGCGAAATATTTCTAGAACACGTCGTTGTTCTCACCTTTTCCCAAGTCACCCGATGATTTTAGTTTACCAATGATCATGCGTTACAAGCACAACGTTTATTCAATAGCTTGCGTCTGATGTCTCCCGTATTTTAATCATACGTGCGTTCTGTCCACACTTCATGCCCGGTTCTGTACTTACTTTGTGCCACCCTTGACGCACAATGACAATGAAAATGAGATGACAATGCAGCTACCTTCTATTCAGCCTGTATTCTTCTTCCATCTTTATACATATATTAGACCTATTTAATTAAAACACTATAATAGCGATTTGTAAATAACTATGGAAACGCCTAGAAGAAAGGGGGTTAACCGAGGGGCCCGATTTTTATTAGCCATATCATGAGAAGCCAACAAACACTGACACCAAGGACAACATAGGGGAAATTGCTTGTGTTTAATAAGTGGAATGAAGAAACGATAAATAAAAGGAAATTGAAGTGGATGAAAAAACAACTTGCCGCAGGTGGGAACCGAACCGAGGGTCTCGAATCCGGCAACATTGATGCCTTCAGGTAGCATATGTGGATTTACTGACCAGTTGCCTTCACCCAAAAAGATCACGTTCTCGTGACGCCTGCGGCAAGGACGTTCCACGTCCGCCGCCAAGGTTTGTGAGTGGTGGCGCTGGCTAACACTCCCAGGGTTCTACTAGTACACATAAATACCCAAGAAACTGGATGGGGAAACAGCGCCGCGGTAGCTCAATTGGTAGAGCATCGCACGCCAAATGCGAAGGTTGTGGGTTCGGTTCCCACCTGCGGCAAGTTCTTTTTTCATTCACTTCAATTTCCTTTAATTTATCGTTTCTTCATTCCACTTATTAAGCACAAGTAATTTCCCCTATGTTGTCCTTGGTGTCAGTGTTTGTTGGCTTCTCATGATATGGAAACACCTACGTGACATATAGTCAGACATGGTTGACCAACTTAAGCATCGTGCGTAAAAAGGCACCATGGTCTAGCCATCCTTTCTGCGTAATAGCTTAGTTGACGCCTCTCTGAAAAATTTGGAAAGAGGAAGTGAGACTGGAGCACATCTCTCTCAACTTTATTATAACAATGTTGACACAGAAAAAGAATATTCAACTGCATTACTTTGACAACAATGCGCAGAACATAGCTTTCTACTTAAACACACAGGCCATAGTAAAACTGTCCTTGAAGTTTGGTGTTGTCGATGAACTCCACCCCTTTTGGTCAAAGTTATCCAATCAAGCACCACATTGAATCAACACATGAGGTATTAGTGATTCATGAATTCGAGAAAGAAACATTACATAAATTCATCGTTCACCAGTGGGAGCCTTTATAAGAGCGACAATTCTGAGCAGTTATTTAGAATAGATTACGGCCGCCAAAGACAACCACTTCATTTTTGTAAGGAATCATAACTAGCAGTGATACATTTTAATAGCAAGACATGAATTGCAATTAGCATATATTTGGCTGTTCACCTATTTTTGAAAGCCCGCGGTGGTTATGGATCGTCAAGAAGTTTTCACGAGCTATGCATTTCTAGTTGCATTCATGTACTGGAGCGATGTGTAGACGCCGCTGATTGATGTAGCCGCAGGGCGGCTATATTGTTCTGCTTGCTGCAGCGTGAGTGAACAGTTCATGAAGCGGCATGCACTTAATGTTTGCAATGCAATTTACTTTACCATCCTATAAAGCATCGAAAATATGGCAAAGAGTCAGTTTGCAAATGCGGAAGCGCAATACACACACGGACGGAGAAGAGAGTAGGACGAGCGCTGAACGGCCGACGACATTATTGTGAATGATTCTCGGATATTTACGTGCTGTCCGAGCCAGGGGTTATCACCTGCGCATGCGTAAATATTCAAGCTCTTTGTCTGAAAGCGTGGTGGATGCCATGTGACACATCCCTTGCCAAGTCTAGAAATTCGTTCACGTTCTGGGATATCTCGTGTCACACGCGCATTACTGTTCTTAATAACAGCAGCGTTTTCAAGATCAGGCAAATATCCCTTGCAAGTCGGACAATGACTGGCTTCCATAATTCCATTATCAGGAAGAGTAATACGCATGTGACATGAGAAATCCCAGAAACTGAACGGATTTCTAGACTTGGGAATGGATGTGTCAGCATGGCATCCACCACGCTTTCAGACAAAGAGCTTGCATATTTACGCATGCGCAGATGATAACCCCTGGCTCGGACAGCCCGTATATACTCGAGAATCATTCACCACAATGTCGTCGGCCGTTCAGCGCTCGTCCTAGTCGTCTGGTCTCCGTCTGCGTCCTTCCTTGCACTGCACCGCCTTTTCAAATGTGTACCAACACGCCCAATTCGACACATCAATGAATCAGTTCCGCGTAAATTCACAATTGAAGAAAGTTTGATGTGAGGGGACAATTGTCACCCACCCGAGAGGCAATGGTCCCAGGTTAGATCCTAGAACCAGGGTAAAATGCTAAACCGCACTTCTCTCGTTCTGAGAAACTTCCATAGTGCTTTCTTTGTAGCCTAGTGCTACGCTGCCGGGCGGACGCACATTTTCTCCTTCCACGAGTGAAAATGCGGCAACAATGGCGGCATATTTAGAGCCCACTAATATGACATCACACTTGCGATGAAGCAAAGCCCGCTCTACAGCTGAGTATGTATTCGCTTGGGGGGCAGCGTGTGTATGAAATGTTAAAAATGCAAGCAAGCTGTTAATCAGAATCTACTGATTCATTCCATTTAGCTGCGTCCTGTCCTTAAAAAGCAACCTTAAGCGAAATGTAATCTCGCGTGAGAAAACGACAATTACTCAAGGAGAATGCTTGAAGCGGCGATAAACAACTTCGTGCGCACGGTTCACCAAACTCTGATAACAAGAAATCATATGCAACTGGATGCGTTGGCTAAAATGATTTCAACTGAGGTAATTAGGCATAACCGTTTTTAGACGCTGATTGATTGATGTACAGATATCGTCTCAAAGAAACGCAGGGGCTACGAGTACACTGTAAAATAATTTACACCCTAAAAAGTGAAAAGGGTGTAAATGTGTCTATAACTCACATCCTTAGGGTGTCCCTTATATAGATAATACCCTAAGTGTGTGATTTAGACACATTTACACAATTTTTCACTTTTTAGGGTGTAAATTATTTTACAGTGTAATGACAGCGCAAGAAGGCGCAAGGAGACTTAAGAATACGGGGCGACCTCTATGAAATGAAAATAATTTATCAGGAACTTACGTACATTTCGAATGAGAGTAAGCGCTGCTTCCCCGTTCGTCGGCCGCATTGCGCCTTTTCGCGCCTTTAGTACCATTAATGTACACCAGCTCTCCAAGTTCGCCATATCTTTAAGAGATTAGGCGGGACGTCTTAGTGGAGAACTCGGATTCACCACAAAGGGTCCTCGCCTAGCTGCACATAAACGGTGCACCCGCGAATGTGTTTGCGTTTCACCGCCCCGGAATGCAGCTGTCGCGAGGCGGGAACAAGCCTGAGGCATCGTGGTAGCAGGACGCGCACGAGACACCGCGGCAGCTGGTGCGCGCCCAAGTGCATGAGCCGCAGGAGAACACCCACGTAGCTGGCGTAAAACGGCACTTTGCTGATGAAACTTATAACCTGGAACTGCGCCGTGTGCTACCGAGCTCAGGTGAGCCGCTTTCCATACAAACCATGTCACAACGTGTCGCGGAAATGTCTACATATTCCACAATAACAAGGGCCACACACAAGCGTCAACAGTGCTGAATGTTGGAGAGCTTTTGTATAACACGCCTCACAGCTCGCACATTCAAGGAAAAGGAAACGGCTGTTGGTGAGCGCTGCGCAAGAGCGACAGTTGTGGCGATTCCAGAGCACTTGCGAACAAGTGCTGCTGCGCGCCGTCTAACAAAGCTCCCGACCAGCTAATCGTCGCCGCCGCTACGAGGAATCTGAAACGGGAAACCAGTGGCGGTGACATGCAAAATTACTACTGGCAAACGTCACAACAGATAACTGCATTTATATGGTGACATTCTAAACCCACCACGCCCACTAGGGGTTTTTCAACGTAGGCCACATGGGCAGTAATTAACAATTATACATGATGATATATGTAATAGTGTTTATAACGTTTAATTAATGTAAACGGTGTGGGAGATTTCAGAACAGCCAAAGAACTCGTCATGTTGACTTAGTTAGGCATTCTTCGGAACAACACATACCATCACGTACGAAACTTTCTTCGACAGCACTTTTCCATTGGTTTGCTGGATCATCGTGCGGCTGCCTCACATAAAACATTTAACGATGCGCCAGCAATATTAAGGAAAAGCAACGAAACGAACAAGCCAACGTTTGCTATGCGCATGGCTTCCTAGCGAAAAAAAAAACTACTTTAGGACCCAAATACTCTGTCTGTATTACTTGTGTAGTATATGCAGAAACCTGGAGGTTATTGAATTCATCAGACCTACTGAATAAGTAAAATACAGTACAAAAAAGCAAGCATACGAACTTCATTTCATTTTCATTTGCTGCGTTATTTCCTCTCGAGTAGCTTGCGTATAACATTGCAATTGCCTTATTCCAGCAAATCACACAAGTAAACCTGTTCCGAAGGCAAGGAAATCGGCGAAACCACAGGGATGTGCAAGTATATACACGGTGCTTATAGTACAGTCAAAGCAGCAAAGTTTTGGGTGGATTTCGGCAGTGAATATCGCAAGACGACGAAGCCCTCAGCTAGGCTGGTCTGAATGCATATCTGCGATTTGGAGCTGATGTGTCCGCTTCACAGGACAAAGCTCCGTCCGATCTTACGTGGCAGAGAGCAAGGCGGCGTGATATGATAAGATGACTAGCGTGCACGATGATGGTTCTTTGTTTCTTTCGACATGTAATGGTTAAGAGGAAGCTTTAGCTCGGGCCCAACTCGGACGCGGCCCATTCAAATACATGTAAAATGCATAAACACTTTTCTGAGATAGTCCCTGGACCAATTTCAATGAAGTTTGTTGCCTTTCAGAAAGAAAGTTAAATTCTAGTGACTGTTGGAAGTGGAATTTCGAATTAGGGCCTGAATTCTTATAAAAGAATTCTCGAAAATTCGAAAGTTCGGAAAAGATATAGAAGCACGAAGTTCACAAATTAATAGCTCTGCATCAAGAACAGATATCGGGGTTCTGTAAACCGCATCCATTAGATCATTCAAAGCGAACAAATTCGATATGCCAATTTATATCTTACGGGAATGTGTTACGTTCTGTACAAGGGTTCTGCAAAATCTGCATTTCTATATAATTAAGTTCTTTTCAGATTCATCTCTAACATATCAATTTTGCCCACTTTAGATGTGCTATTATATACAATTCACATAATTGTGATACCTCTTTTCATTGCTGAGTTACACAGTTGTAAACCTGATAGTTTCTTTTCCTGAAGATTTGCAATTTTGGCTATTTTTTTGCAAAAAAATTGACAACCCAAATAAGAAAGTCGAAACAAACAATCGCTACATCTTAAGCTTTTTTTTTTTTAACGCAACAAAAATCGTCAGATTTCGTGCAGTGGTAGCTGAGAAAAACGATTCTCCTTTTACATGTATTTAGATAGCAGCATTCGAGGTAAAGCTTCCTCTTAAACTTCAGGGTCTGACAATGCCACCGAACATCTACAAATTTATGCAGGGCATCTGTTCGTGTTATTGCAACCTAAATTGGGACCAATATGGTCCCATCAGCTACTTAAATTGGACATTCCGTTTCTGCCGCTTTGTGGAAAGCAGGGTAACAATTATATCCATCAGTGTTGTCTGTCTTATTCTAAAACTTGGGTCTTTAACACACTATACATTGTGAGCTCTTCAATGTAGCAGTATTTTTTTGCTATTCGGAATGGCCCACATGTTCATTTTTGCGGGCTTTGAATATGGGCTGCAGAATCAACAACGTTTTCCAAGTAAACATATGGATTCCAGAAATAATACTGTAAAATTATGGGCGAAACGAATGAATGAAAGGCAACCAGGCAAGTTCCTTACAGAGCGATTCCAATAAACAGTACGAGTTTGTTGAGTGCCTCTTCAGTGTTGATGCGCTATAAACCGAGCAACCAATAGTTATTTACATTACCAAGAGCTATGCGGATTGTATACGAACACAGGTGGCATGTAAAATTAAGTCGCGATTTGAGCAAAGGTGACAAAGCGTGTGCAACGCTTCAGGCTTGCTCTGGATGAAGGTCGACGAAGGTCCTTAGGCGATCGTCTTTAGCGGTGGGCCCGTCTCCTGCGCAGATCGTTCGGACTTGAGCCGAGCCTGGAAATGAAGCAATGTCCGCAGTCACGAGAATCCAAGGGTCTTTCGACGCCGGAATGTTGCAAGCTTTAAAACTAGAAAATGTGGAATCCGGTGTTCTTATGTGCTTGTGGGCTAATTACGGGACTAACAGAGAATTACACAATAGTAGTTTTAGGCCTATTTTCAGACACTAAATGATTCGCGTAGTAGGTTTCCTCGGTGTATTTTGGGAACCTAATGTGGAGTTAACATTTAGTAAGAACAGAAGGAAATACTGGGGGTGACGTCTGTACAAAGTAAGTGGTTTATGTGTTAATTACTGCTTTTTTACTGCGTGGAATGTCTATCAGCCGCCTAGGGAGAACTCTATACCTGGAACCGTGTTCACATCTGGTGAAACTGAGCGGCACCACATATGTGATGTTGCATTAAAAGGCGTTGGTTAACCATGGCCTTAGCAGAAAATAGCTTTTGCACATACTCGAATGCGTTATACAGCGCCAATTTCTCAGTGTCGTGGGAGAATTTAGCATGGTACCTAGTTCACTACTGGCGAAATAAGGAGAAGGAAAGAGGAGGGCATATTAAGGATGATGTGTGCACGAAGTTTAATGGTTGTGGCTGGATTACGGGCCTTGCAGATGCATATAGAATACTCGTTTTCTTTGAAGCTCTCTACATATTTAGGTAGTGTAGTGTCGTAGGGCGACACTAGGTGCCCTTAGTTGCGTAATTAACAAAGCCATAACGAGATGGCCCCATTCATTGTTGCCCGTATACATATATATATATATATATATATATATATATATATATATATATATCAGTGCTCGTGTGAATAAAGGGTCTTGCGTTTCTGTGTGGTATGGGTTAACGTGATCGCACTGCTGGCCAACGCTTCAGGTAGTGCGCAGAAGGTGTTTATGGTGTCAACCCTGAGCTCAAGCTGGTTTATAGTTGGTGGAAATAGGGAGTATGCTACGTGTGATGTAGAGGAAAAGTTGAAATCGTATTCGCAGCGGGAACACGCTAAGTTTACCAAGTGACGTTTACGGCAGCATTCGGTCCCAGCGCTAAATGCTTACGGCCGGATATAGCGAATGATGACATTTTACAGTCTGTGCTATCAGCTGGTTAGTATCATGCGGTCACACTCCTGCTAGGACTCCTAGGACTAACTCTGATGCTACGTGCAACTTATCTTTATATACATCTAAGAGAACATAGCTGACTGTTCTCCGTCAGTCGCGTACATTACTTTTCCCGAGTTGTCGAGTATCTCTCCGTACAGCGAAAACGACTTAACACCTAAGCGGAAACAGGCGGCTAACTCACTTCAGCCGTAAAAGCCAATTTTCCTCACCCATGGCCCTCTCTGGCTTCAGTGAAGGCCTTCGCCTTCAGCCTTATATTACCCTTCGCGTTCTATAATGTTCCCGCAATGATACATCCTATGCCGTGTAGTCACCTGCATCACGTAGACTGCATACCGCGTAGTAGTTGCCCACAGAAAGCATCCGCAAGTGCTTCAGTTTCACCCATCATCAACAGATGCGACATCGCTAACATTACGGCCATAAATTATTAATGCCCTCGCGAGTTCAAGAAGAAAAGGGCCGTACACAGCCCTCCGAGACGTACCCAGATGCAAAGTTTGTTGCAGCCTCGCACGAGTAGTTCCACTAAACCAAGACCGGCGCCTTCCAGTATGAACCCGGCCATAGCGAGAGCAACCGGAAGGAAGAGCCGCAGCTTTATCGGCTCGTCCTGCAAAACAAGTGCACGTTACAACGAGGACGAACACGTGTCATCAAAGTGGTGAAAGGGGATCGGCGTAACGAAAGATTAAAGTTGGGCGAATTAAACACAGTCGGGGAACTCGCCATCTGATGCCAGTGTTTCTCGAAACTGGTGCTCGTTGTCAAAGAAAACGATGTATTCCTAATTATAATCTTTCTAAGGGTGACTAAAATCCCCGAACACATTTCGAATATTGCCAATACTAATACGACCAGCACGGGTTACGGGTCCGTTATAGTGATAATGTTAACGGTAACCATTATCCTTTTTTTATGTCGTAGTTAGGTTCCTTATACTCGCATCGCAAAAGCCACGCGTAGAACAAAAAATAGCTTCGATATGATACGTGGATTGAATAATGTGCGCTCATGCAAAGCGCTATTACCCATCAACTTTACAGAATGTAAAACTCACCTCGGGAGGCTTGTCGCATCGGGTCGACCACCACTTCCGTTTAATTTCGTCCAACTCCCCTGTCTCAGACATCGTCGATATGGCACGGTTGAGTGTTTCTCTGCGGAAGATAATGGCGGAAAGTGACAGCTTCAGTCCACGCATTGAAAGCCCCAGGGGCTCACGTAAGCGCGTGCATGAAAAAAAAAGGAAATGAGGACCGAATGCCTCGCCGAGAACAGCCACAGCTATGTTTCGACGCAGATGCATTGCTCCCAATGTGGCCGCTCGGCATTACACCGCCGTGTGTGTCACACTGCGTAGCACGCGCGGGAGCACATGCGAGCGCGCCAGCTTCCTTTGCGACAAGAGATAGAATAAACGTTATTTTCCAACGGATAAGGTGGTTTGCGACAAAGACGCAGCCACGAAACGGGCAAATTTGTAGCATTTGATTAAGCGCTTCACGGAAACTTGGTTTCACGTAGATTCCAAGATGCGAGTTTGATCGGCGTAATTTTTCTTAAAAAGAAAATGAAGCGCGGAGGATGGGCGTGACGTGCACGAACTGACAAAATAAGGTCAAATTTACGCGGAGTGTTGCGCACATTTTTCGGGCACTAAACCAAGAAAAGCGATGCGGCAGTATTTCAGTTTTGGAGATCTAATGCTGTAGATATGTGCGCTACGTCACGCCGTACTTGTAAGGAGTCGACAAAGAATACTGCGCAGCTATCAGATAGCATGCTTCGTGCGAAAGTGACAGGCCGAAAAGCGTTCTCCCAAGCCACGCCCACAGCGCTGACCTCAGGGTGGCGTTCTTTTCCACGGCCAGCGCCACGTGCCACGCGCGGTGGCGCGCTCGTATGACCCTGGTGCCGCAGGGTGGCTGGCCGCTCAGGTACTCGGCGGCCAGCGCATCGGCGAACACGACCAGGTTTCCAGGCGAGCTGCTGCGCACCATCTCCACACCTTGTCGAAGTGAGGCCACCTCGCGGCCTCCTCCCTGTTCGGTGACGTGGTTGTGGAACCTCTTGGTCGTCTCGTCAATCTTACTCTGCGAGAAAGAGGTACGCGGGACAAGCTGCTCCTACCAACCGGTGTGCGTTTCTGCAAAGTTACTCGAGCGTGCCAGCAAGGGGAAAAAATGACACAACGGCCGGCTTTCAAGATGTAGAAACACTTGGTTTGACCAGAATTCTAAGAGCTCGGACTTACATCATATTGATCCGTTTATTGAATTCAAATTTTCACTGTCATTAGACAGAACTATGGAAACCCTCATTCATCGATTAAGGCTAGGCACAACCTACACAAAGCACTTCTTGCACAGAATTGGCCGTTCGGAAACCCCCGAATGTGATTTTGGATTTGTAGACGAAGATATATATCACCTCCTTCTAGATTGCCCACATCACGAAACACCGAGATGCCGACCTCGGTCAACCCTACTTAATTTAGACTGCAGACCTTTCAGTTTAAAGAAAGTTTTGGGTCCTTGGCCAACAACGTCCTTGCAGAAGAGCGTTTTAAAAGCACTAAAGACTTTTCTTGGACAGCGGCATTGTTGGACGTTATTAACGCTTTTATTGTTCCTTTCATTTCAATGTCGCTGTATATATGCATGTGTTTGTGAATTATGTTATGTTGACTGTTGTGACAATATGTGTTAATGGATTTACGCGATGTGTGTACCACCCTCTGACTAAAGACTGTGTTATTAGGCGACAGCATCGTTTGTATTTTTTAGACATTTATCTACATAACAGTGGAGACATTTACTTGTATATTGTATGTACCATGTTTTTCTTACGTCATAGTCTTCCTGTAAAATCGTTGCGTGATAAGTCCTGGTGTTCGGGTGAAAAGATTTCATATGTAGTCTTGTACCCTGTAAGTTGTATGATGGAACCATTCAAGAGATAAGGAGTAGCCGGCGCCTTAAATTGTGCGTCGACATCTCCTTATTTCATATCAATAAAAAAAGTCAATTCCGTGGAATTTCTGTCTCACGGGTTTATGGTAGCAGCTGTGCCAGCTGTTCTCAGGTTACCTTTTTGAAATCATGACGTTTGATTGTAACGGACAGTGCATCTCATCGATATTATTTCTTCCTTGGAATAACGACAACAGAAACACGTGCAATGCTTCATAAACTGTGTTTATTGATGATGTCCTCAGCCGAACACGAGTTATTGAGTGGTTCGGGCTGTTCCGAGAGAAGTGATCCTAAAATACCAACTTCACTTGAGCCTACCTTTAATCAGTCGCACTTGATGTTATGAAGGTTGTTCAATGCCAAGGTTATCCCAGCGCTGCTAACAAGTTATTACGAGTCTCAAGTGAGAGACGTGGTTCGGGCGTCACTTCGAGGGGCCGCTTGATCACGCCGCCGGAGCGTCTATAAACGGGGTATAACTGGCCTGCGCTACCGAGACGCCAGTTGGCTAAGTAGAGCTACGCCCTCATCCCTGTCCATCGCCGAGTGTTTCTTGCTCGAGAGGAGTTGGAGGTCGGGAGGTACGACTCAGGTAGCGAATTGCCATTGAAATAACTCATCCCCAACAACGACCATGTATGTGCATGTCGTCGATAACGACGCGCTCACCATAAAGTATCTCCTAGTGGCTGCTGTCGGCACCCACATATGCTTGAGTTGTGTGCTGTCCAGTTGATCCCAGGACTCAATCTCATACCTCGGCCTCAGGTACCAGGCCAGCTCGGTCGTGTAGGCGGAGAAAACCAGCACCAAGAAGATCCACCAGAAGCTGCCCACAATGCGGCCAGAGACAGACCTGCCGCCAGGTGCAACACACTTGCTTCATTACACGAGATTAGCGATGCCAAACAGTGCAAGAAGGTGGCACTAGTGCTCATATGTAATATGCTAAAAGTAGCGCTGGTGTCAAAATAAAAACTCTTGATTACGTTTCGTTGCTTGTTTTCGCGCTGTATTTCTCAATATACTCGGTAACCGCCACGCACTACTGCAAGCAGGCTTAAAGAGAATACACTGCAGTTGTGGAGGACAGCACCTGCAGAAAGCCTAGTGTACGGCAAGCACTTGGAACCGCCCCAAGGAACTCTATTATATGAAGTGTGAACTGTGTCGTCATCCGGTGCAATAAATGATCTTAGATAATTAGGTACAGCACAGCTTGTTTGTCAAAGTGACACAGGGGGGAATGCTACTCTAGATTCGTCAATTTCACTTTTGTGAACAGACGTGTCAGAGTTAACGTGAGCAAGCCCTGGTAAGCCAGAAAGGACAAAAGAAAAGGAAACGGGTTTCAAGTTCTTGCATGAGATCTCGTTGTGGCATGAGATTTTGACTGCGCCTGCTCGGTACTCGTTAATGGTTAACGAATAAAGATTACATTCCATGCAATATGAATAAAAAGCTCGAACTCGTGAGTCCCAAAACATGCTAACACACTTAGAAATGCGTGACGTCCGACTAACGCAGAGACATGGCGGGACCGGCAAAATTCAAGAGTCGGAACTTTTCATTTTTCTTCCCCATCACCCACCCTTTTTCCACCAAGTAAACGGAATTGAAGTCCTCAAAATAGCCTTCCCATGACTAAACTACTAACCCACAATTGTTCTTTAGTTTCTCTTTAACGCTCGTGTTGCAGTTGGCATCAATGTAGCTTGTTTACTGTAATTTTTTTCCGTATTGTTATAGCAAAGGGATTACCGCCGTTCGCGGCACGTAGCATGTGCACAGTAACCACTGCATTTGAAAAACTGAACGTTATTCTCCTTTCCCGCCGCCCCGTTTCGTGGCTTAACACTGGCTCTTGTGACGTAACCGGCGCAAAGAAGAGGAACGTCGTAGCTAACCAGCCAAATATCAGGGGTGCAGAAACGGGGAACAAATGTGGAGCTCCGACTGTTGCGGACGCTGCCACGCGTACCTGGCCTTGAAGTTCGCGCACGACGTGTTGGGCCCGCTGTAGCTGGTGGGACGGGGCTTGTCGGCATCTGAGGAGGCCCCGGCCTGAAGCTCTAGGCAACAGTGCACGGCGCTTTTCAGGGAGACCAGGCTTATCACGCCCAGTACCAAGTACACGGCCACTACTGAGGCACCGAAGCCCGCCCACAGGCGCCAATCGAAGGCGGCTATGAAAGTGCGCAGGCCCACGCCCTTGAGCGCTGTCCTTCTCACCACTGCCGCTAGGCCGGTGTTCAGAACGGGGAGCGTCATGTCCACGTCGTACCAGCGGTGAGATCCGACCGCCATGTCACCTACGGCGACGTCGGCCTCCTGCAAGTCGGCCAAACAGGATCGCGCACTCGTAACGACCTCTGAATTGTTGGCTAGAAAGGGGATTCGTTCAAAAACGGAATAAATAAAAGAGTGCCTTTGTATCATAACTAACACCTTCACACTTACACCTCAACGCAAAACCGATATTAAAACACCTTGGTTTCAGAACTACAAGCAGCCGATGAGTAAAATGTCACTGACCACGTTGCTGTGGAGCAGGTAGAACGACAGGGATACAGGAAGCCACATTCGACGGAAACGCAGAGGACGAAGCCACCAGGACCAACTCCGAAGGTGTCGACGCCTTGAAACGCTATAAGCTTTCACGTCAGAAATTACCCTTGAAACACGTAGAATCATAGTTCATACAGCATGCTCTTTCTGTGGTGCCAGATGATAAAAAAGGCCGGCTTCGCAATTTATTTATATGAAATCTTCAAGGAGAAGGCTTTAATGATATTTCTAAAATAAGAATAATGCAGTGTGTTGGCTAGTGTGCCTTTCTGTGTCCCTGCTGTTCTGCCTGCGCTACATCAACGCAGAAGATGTCATGGCCAAGAGTCCCATATACCTACACTCATCACCAACCACCATAGTGAAAACCGCGTCATGCACACAAACTATGGTGTCAAAAATAACTCTTACTGTTAATAATCTGCGAAATCCAACTGTGTGTTAGGCCCATACTTCATCCTCTTCGGCCACATATTACATCGTTGCATGGAGTCACCGTTCATTTCTCAGTTTCATCCTCTTAAGAGACGGGACGCCCACGTACGTCTACGCATCATCGTTAATGCGCCTGCCTCTGAGATGTTCTTGCCACTGAATATGTTTTGTGCCAGTTTATGGATTATCAGTTACTGAATCAAGTGGTATCAGTCCAGTGAGCACACAGAGGAAGAAACGTAATCAAATCCTAAAGCATTTCACACTGTGAACTGCAATGCAGTCGGACGAGATACCCCACAGTGTCAGTGCTCGCTTCTGCTGTGCCGAGTCGAGGCTGAAAACAGGGTCACAGTGCCAGTGCTGGGCCTACATCTCCTGCTCAGCGTTAGATGGCGTGCACGTAATTACCCCGTTGAGGATCTCGCTGATCATGCCTTCCCAGGAGCTCTTCCAGCTAGCCATCTCGGATCCCTGCTTGACAACGTGAATGGCGTATCTGATGCCGGTGATGCGGCTGATTGCCTCCATGAGGTCCTTGTTGAACCCTTCGTATTCTGGTTCTCCCCGGTCAGTCTCGATGGGCCGAGTCTTCCGCATCAGAAATGGCTCTGCCTGGAAGCGAAGGGAAAAGAAATTGGGCACTCGAACCACGTGTCTCTCACTGCCCACCACGGGCGCTTATTTTAATAGCTGGCTTCCTCAGGAGCGCCGATCAACAAGGACCCTTGTTCACTGTAATATTAGACATTTATAAAAGATTTAAGTCCTTTATAATAGAAAAAAATAATTCAGCCGCACACTTTCATTAAGCGTATTGCTTCATATTCTGGAAGCCGTGTCTTTGCTATCGATAATACGTAGCCGAAGAAAGGAGAAGTGGTGGTGCTGACTAGTTGCAGGCAAGCGCTCTATACTTTGACGCGTCCGACGTAGAGACATGCAAAAATATCTTGTATCGATCGCTGGAAAATAACGCCCCTCAATACAACTTTGCATTTTGTGCGCCATCGCGGCTGATGAACGTTATGAGTCAGTCGCGGGACGTGCTCATTGCCGAAAACTGCAGCACGTTTTTTATCGCGGTGCACCATTATGCCTTCTCTTATAAAGCTTCGCTAACATCGATTCCGACAGTGCGTGAGATCTGCAATTTATTTATTTATTTATTTATTTATTTATTTATTTATTTATTTATTTATTTATTTGCACACAGACCGATCTTATTACAGCTACAACTCAGTTTTCAGGTTACTGCGGCAATATCCGCTGGCAATCGCCTCACCAGAGTCATTGCAACCCTGTGCACGTAGTCCTTGTCGTATTTCGTGGTCACTTCGTCTTGTCCTCCAATTGACATAAAGCCACGGCTCGACCAAGTCCCAGTCTGCGAAAAACAAAAAGTCACTCAAGAAGGTAAATTACGCTCTCTATCCGAGATGATATCTCATACTCGCTGTGACTGCTTGCTGTGGACTGCAATACGCGTGTTTTTGCATGTGTACGAGTATATACTGAAAGTTAAAATTCAGCCTCAATAATGACAACAATCATTGTCCACTTCCGGTTGCTTCGTTGTCTCTCAAAGAAGAGAAAAAGAAACGGGGGAGCAGTTTCCCTTTCCGCGAGACACTACCTAAAGTGGAGAAGCGAGAAGCTGCAGGGAGCGACGGAGTCTGTTGGAGGTGAGACATGCATCGTCCGGTCGTCGCAATGCATTGGAGAGCGCTTGTCCTTGTGATTGAAATTGAGAAAAGTGGAACAATAAATGATCGATGGTTCTCTTCGCTGTCTCACATATCGCACGCAGCACTGTCTATTATTATACATGTGGAATGACATGTGGAATGTGGAACTTTTAGAAACAAAATTATCTAAACTGTACGCCGGCTGGAAAAGTGGTGTCATAAAAATTATATAAGCGGAAACCCTGCTATGTCTCAGTTTATAGTTTATTCTCCTCAAAGAACTATGACAGCTAGTTTAGACATACGGCTATTCAACGTTGAAATTAAGCAAATAGGTTGTGCTAAGTTTCTAAGAGTAATTGTAGGTTGCAGTCTAAAATTTAATGCTCACGTTGATTCAGTTGTTAAGAAAATTGGCTTAGGAATAAGATATTTAAATAAAACTCGTTCAGCTCTTAGCATTAATACACTTCTCTCACTTTACCATGCTTTCATTCACACAAGGACATTAAATATTGTATTAGTGTTTGGGGAAATACTTATTCTACTCACATGTCTGATGGATCGTTAGTAGCCAAAAACGGGCATTGAAAATTATAACATTTACATCCTATATTTAATCATCTAAGCCCCTATTTCTAACATTGGGTGTACTTCCTGTTGTTTCCACATATGAAGCTATTCTGATGGTCCTGTTGTATAATGTCATCGATCGTCAAGTTTCCATCGATGCTTTTCCAATTCACCGATTCGCTAATAAAAATACAACTAGGTTTGTTTTGTCAAATAACTTTCTCCTACCAAAAGTGGCTACAAATTACGGTAAACAAACTGCCTGTTTCAGTGCTATCTTCATTTGTAACAAGCTAAAAGCTGATTTAAGTATGTTGCCATTTAGCCGTTTTAAATCGTCTTCGGAAACGTATTTGCTTTCGTCACTTTAATTGGTCTATTTATTAGTTTTGCGTTGTCTGTACTGATGTCCGTCTATGTTCTTTTTAAACATTTATTATATTTTTGTCAATTCATTCTTGTGCTTACTGAAATTATTTTATCCAGTTTTGATCGCAGGCCCTCCCACAGTTCTTTCGGGCCTCCTCCTGAAGATGTATCACCTTCATGCATGTATTCTATTTTGCATTTGTGGTAATAACCTTCAAACTCGAAAAAAAAATGTAACGTGAGCCTTTGTGAAGGCCACTCCCAACCAAAGCCGGCAGAGGAGTGAAGCCTCTAGTCAATGAAACCCGCGTGGAGGTCGGCGCTGCAGGCAAGCATTTGGTCCGCGCAGCCTGGTGCGCCTTGCATTGTGGCTGCGGACTCTGCGCTACTTCGGCGCAGCGTGCGTGGCCGCTTGTGGTCAGACGCAGGCTATTCGACAATTATTCCTCATGGTTTCCGCGCGATATATTTTTCCTCAAATTTGTCGGAATCTCTTGTTCAGTGTTCTTGTAGCATATTACAGCTCACCTTAAGCCACTGATTTTTCCCGTTGACTTGAATCACGTCGACCGTGAAATTGACGCGGCAACCTCTCTCGTCGAATTCGACCCTCCCTGTCTTTCCGTCAAATACAACCTGAAAAAAGCAGAAAATAATTAAATTCACACAGCTCGTACTACCTAGAATACGCATATTCTATCGTTAGGTATTCTATCAATCAGACACGCGCCATCACGCGTGTTCATTACAGTGAATAACTATCAGCTAGCGCACCATAACCACGAACTAACTAAGAGCGGTTGTAGAGCTGTAAATGTGCTGAGCACGCGCTTTCGCGGTTTGACGTAACTTTCGTGTCTTTCACTTGTGGACAGAAAATTGTTCTCAGAGGCCACAAAACCACAGTCGGTCGACGAAAGACGCAACGGTAGCGTTCGGGTGACAAGCACATCGAACAAGAAACAAGGGAACTATACCAACAACTTGTTTTATTCGGTTTAGCTTTAAATTACCGGTTGTTGTTTTTGATTTTGCCACATACATAATCTCGGCTACTTAATCGGAACAGCTAGCCTAAACAAGAAACAAACGGCGATCGAGGTTGCGGTTAGTTGTGTAGGTAAAATACGTATTCGCGCCACCGTGTAAAACAACGCCCTGCACGCAGAGCTTAAGACGAAGCCTAGCACTTCAAGGCACTCGCGCGGTCGCAGTCGTTTAAACTCCCTCATTTCGGTCATCATTTGTGCAATAGACAACGCTCTAACTTTTGGTTCCCATTATTTTTGTGTCGTTCTGTACTAAAGCATGCTATGGATCCGCAGTTATTACGCGACCAAATCAGTATCCTGATAAGCGCAATAACAAATGGTTTGCAGACTACCATATGATACGACACTTCTCGCCTTCCAAGCAAAGGTACAGTGAGGAAACACGGCAGATATAAAGGCATTCTTGCGCACTAAACGTGCATTTCAGATTTTTGCAACAAGTACCCAGATTTCGCACTCGTCTATCAGACAGGGAAACAACATGAAAAGGAATAATGTACGAGGCTCGCGAAACACTTACTCCGTGCCTGTTTTGGTGCCTATGGGTATGTGGCTGAACCCGCTACGGGGGATCGGCCATGAGTCGGGCGGCGCTAGGTAAAGAGGTAAGAAAGCTTAAATGAAGTTTTGTAAATTAAGAGTGCCTTGCTTTGCATTTGGGATATCTTTATGTTCCTTCTTTCTTCATGAAAACAGACGAGGAGGTTGCAGATGTGAATTTGGATGAGATTTTAAAAACGATCATAGCGGGCAAAGAAAGCACTTCCTCCCGTAGTATAAACTGAGTGCAAAATACGTGCAAAATACCCGAATAAAATAGGATGAGCAAATGAAAACTAAGTCGGGCAAGATGTCAGTTGCACAGTACTCAAGTCACGACACTGGCGACCATCGCAAGGATTTCCTGCAGGAATTTTGAGCTCCTTGCGGCATGAGAGTCCAGTGAACAGGGACCCTATAACGTAAAACTATTCCAATATATTTTTATTCCAATCTTTTGACATCAAAATTGCGTAACGGACGACGCAAGCATCAGGCGGTGACCCCCAGGGTTGTCTGAACAGACCAATCAAGCGCTCTCCTCGTTTATAGGAGGTCACTTTTGTTTGCTTTAAAAACGAATAACGTTGCCTACACTGAGCGGCTTGCCTTATCTAATTGGCTGACAAAAGGCGAGGAGCACGCTCAAGTGGATAGGGATTCGATGGGGCTGAGCCAGTGCCCTGAACTTCGATAAGCGGATGAAGAGGGTGGTGTCGGCGCCTGCGATTGGTCCGTTCCCTTACTTGGCTTGCGTTGGCTGGTCCAAAATCGCGGCGGCACTCAACGGAAGGTTATGAACGGCGCTAAAACAGATCTTCAGCAAGTAGTTTGCAGAGCGAGGTAGTAAACGTGCGGAAAGGGCTCGAAAACGTTACACAGCCGCGTCAAAAGCTTTATTGTACGCAAATAAGCCCGAGCTGACCGGCAGGTGCGAGTAGCCAGTGCCTGAGTGATCGGTGGCAGCCATACTTTATTACTTTCGGAACGGATCAGCCTGGGCCTATTCAGAAGAAAATTCAGTTTTGTTCGGCATAATAGCGCGTCTTTAACGCGTACACGTCACTTTGACGCGGAGATTTTTCGCGGTTTTGTGTCGTCGCGTGACAGGCAGGTGAAGTAGGTGCAGCCCGAAAGCTTTTGACCAATAGCCTAGGGCTAATGGCGAAAAGGTGTCAAATGAGAAATAACTATTTTTCGTTCGTTTGGTCCAATCTTGCATAATCAGCGTGTACACGTCATATCAAATGGGGAGCTATCGCAAGTTTCGTGACGTCGCGTGACAGACAGGTGATGTGGGGGTGGCCCAAACAAGTTTTGACCAACCGTGGAGCGCCGATTGCAGAATTGGAATAGAAAAGTTTGGAATAGCTTCACGTTATAGCGCCCCAGAACGTTAAATACGTGCAACGTATTTCTGACCTCATTTCGCCTGTGTAATGCACTGTTGCTGGAAATGGGCTGGCTTTCAATTTGCGTTCTACGTACGCGCGGCAATAAGGTCAAGAAGCGTTTCACGTGATTGCAGTTTAATAGAGTCAGTTACAGGAGGTGCATTTCATCCGTTATAACACTACAGCGAATGTGCTCATTAAAACTAGCTCTGTGGCCTCCGTACTGAAGAGAAGCGTCGGAAACGGGGATCCTGAGCAGACGTTCCAAGCATAGCAAAGTCGCATACGGGCTTTTTCGACCAACGCTGCGCTCGAAGGTCGGCGTTATTTTCCTCGTCCGTTTTAGCTGCGGCCAGCAATTCGAAGGGCGGTCGCGCAGCTTACGCCCTTGAGGTACGAGTCGACCACTCGGCCCTGCTGGTGGGTGAGGTAGGCGATTCGGCCGCACTGGGAGGTGGCCGCACCAGGGGCTGCTCGCACGCGGTCCTCGAAGAGGTCGCCGTTGCGGGCGGGGGGCTCCTCCCGCAGGGTCCGGTACGCGCCGATCAGCAGCTGCGCCGCGTCTGCGATGGCCGCTTCTTCGGCCTGCGACCAGCCGAGCGACAAACGCTGACACGCTCGCCTTTCGGCGGGTGGGGGGTTGTGACTTATGCTTCAATTAAGCCTAGACGAACACGTAAAAACGAGCTGCGTCATTTTTTGTTGCGTCTTTAGAACCCCTCTGCGAGTTAAATTTTTGCACTTAGCTTGCGAGTTACAAGCGGCTGTCTCAGAGCCTCTTCGTGTCTACGGAGCGGCTATGTTGACTGCGGTACACAACATGTAGAGTCTACTACAAGGCAAAAGGAGTGCGAATGGTACATAGGTTCAAGCCTGTCAAATTCACTCAATATCAGGCGGCACATAGCAGGAATTTGCACGTAAGCAGACGGAAACGCATTCAGCAGTAGAATACGCCTATTTACCCTCGTCTCTATCTCGGTAGTGAATTATTTATGCTGACTAAACCAGACAAACGACTGATAATGGCATGTTTGTCGTTGATTTTATTGCTGATGCCGATCATCTTCTTTCATAAAAAATTGCAATTACCTAATATATTAAAATAGTTCATTATTTCTTCTATGTGACTAAAGTAACTCAGAATCAGAATCAGAATCGGTTTTTATTGAGATCATTAGAATGATTACAAGTTGTTAATATTCAGGAGGAGGTCCCGGAGTCAAAGACTGCAATGGGACCTCCTTTACAAGGTAAACGTAATAAAACAAAAGTACAGCCGTTTTCAACAAAGTGTTAACATGGAAAAATTACAAGTTTTAGTATGAATACCATGATTGAAGAATTACATATGCATAAATGTCATGAAAAAGAGCACTGTAACACAATCTCGTAGACAACTGATAAAGTAACTGCGTAGATGACGTTAAGAACACAGTAGAACTAGTTAACTCGAATGTATATGTGAGGCAGAAACAGAAACGTAACTGTATGGCATTGAAAATGAAATGAAGGCACCCTGAAAGAATGGTTGTGAGTATGGACTAGGCATCAGTATTGGACAGAATGTAATCTTTTAGTTGTTTCTTGAATTCGTGAATTTTAATTGTTTTTATGTATAATGGTAGTGTGTTCCAGAATGCGACAGATGAAAAATGGACGCTCTGTTTGCCATAATTAGTATGTATTTTAGGTAAAAGGAAGTTCCTATTTATTGCAAACCTGGTAATATTAGTATTTAATAGAGAAGATTGTGGTAACAAGCTATTGCATCGTGTGTAATTGATTTGACGGAACAAAAAGGTACCTGGATTATATTTAACGAGTTGTGTGACTGTAAGAATGTGATTAGTTCGTAAAAGATATGAGGCGTTGTTGTTATATGGGCTAAATGTAATTATCCTAATAGCCTGATTCTGTAGAATTTGCAATGAGTTTAAATGGGTTACGTAAGTGTTTCCCCAGCAAGTAACGCAGTAATTAATGTGGGAATGAATAAATGAAAAGTATAATGATAGTAATGTTTGATGGTCAAATATGTTTCGTGCTGTTAGAAGTGCCCTAATCCCGTAGGTAATCTTCTGTTTTAGTTTGGTTATGTGTTCAGTAAATTTAAGATGTTTGTCAACTTCTATGCCAAGATAATTGCATGAAAAACTTGCAGTGATAGGACTTCCGCCCAATAAGATAGGAGGAATGGAGTGAAGTGTTCGTTGTTGAGAAGTGAATACAACAAATTTTGTTTTAGACGGGCTTATCTGTAGCTGGTTAGTATGGCACCACTCCAGCAGGCTGTGTAAGTCGCCATTAAGGTTAGATACTAAGGTTGTAATATATTTATTGGAATTAATAATAGTAGTATCATCTGCATAAAGTATACATTTCGAATTTCGAATGCCGTCTGTTTTATATTTTTTTTTGCTGAAATATAACATCAACTTTTTTCTGCGTTTGTCGTAAGATAAGCATATTTACTCCAAGAATTTGCTCAGTGATCTCGTACCTGCTTTTATCGCAGGAACTTTACCAAGTGCTGTGTTTTACGATTACCACCGCAAGAGCAAAAATTGACTAATGCGGCAGTTCCTAGCCCGTCGTCAAAACAATAATTTGAATTCCAGGGAATGGCATCGAATAATGAATTAACTTACCGTTGTTCTGTAATTGTAGGTTTGCGTCAATTCCTCGGTGTTTTGGAACCTGAACGCTGTGATGTTGATAGCAGCGAATTCAGTGACTCCTTCAAGGTACCGGTGGCTTACAACCTGCGATAAACAAAGAAAATAACAGCAGAGGAATCTGTATTTTTTATTGTTTAATTGTAACAGCGATCACCAGGAAATTTTCTCCAATAACACCGCGTTATAAAATAAATACCCTCATTTGGTTTGAAACAGTACGATTTATTTATTTATTTATTTATTTATTTATTTATTTATTTATTTGTTTGTTTGTTTGTTTGTTTGTTTGTTTGTTTGTTTGTTTGTTTGTTTGTTTGTTTGTTTACTCAGCACTTTGACTGTTTGTCAGACATCTCTGTTTACATTTCATGCTTTCATTTTTATTATAGTTCCTTAGTCGGCTTCCTCTCTATCGTGCCTATACAGTTATGCTGTTTCTCCATCCGTGACATCAGGTTTAACACTTTTACTTTTCTCTGCTCCGGTTCATGCCGTTAACGCAATAATTACTAATAAGTTTCGCGGCTAATTTGCTCCCCTTTGAGTCAATGTTTTTCTTTTAATTTTACTAACATTTCGCGATGTATTCCCAATGTACTGTCATGAGAATGTAAAGGGACACACAGTACTTGGGAAGAATCATTGTCAAATCTGGGCGATCGACGAGCTCTCCTGTAGCGTTTGCGAGCACATTTTTTGCAACCTTATATCGAACAGATGAACATGTCTAATAATACCCAGCATGCTGTTTTAGACGGAAAATTATTTTTACATGATCTACTGCTTCTTCGTCTGGCGAGAACGAAAAGGAAGCGAGCTGGGCGTTTTGCGACACCATCATCTCCCCGAATTTTCATGCTACCTAAATTGATGCACTCTTTGAACAATTCTGCAAACATTCAATGCCGTTGGCATTCAGGCCTATTTATTGCCGGCTAAAAATGAAAAATCTATGGGGCGAAGTATTGTTTTTAAATATTATTGCATTCGTTAAACATGTGGCAATCTATTCGGTGCGTAATCTGATGTGGGGCGATTAGAAAATTACATAAACAACCACATAGCAAAATTAGGCTCGTATCCCCCATAGGATCACTTACACACCTAGGGTCCCTGACGTGCCGCTCGACCATCTCAGATTTTGGTGTTAAAGAATCGTGGCTACTTAATACAGTGTTCAGAGTTATTTCCTAAAGAGTCTTTGCTGAAAGAAAAACACATTTCCTGTGACATCACATGCCTTCAAGGCTTGATTAGCACGCAAAACATGGTGTAAGAAATTTTATAAAAATGATTTTAATGCCTTCACAACGTCGCGTGCTGAATCAACAAGGATTCATCTTCAATACATAAGGTACTCATCGGCATATTAGGTAAGATATAGATCCTAAGTAGTCCCGAATTGCGGCAAACATCTACCAGATTAGCCGCTTTCTTTTTAATTTGGCCTTTTGCCACGCTCCGAGAAGTTGTTTGCTACCACTTCCCCCAGAGCGCAGTAGCTGTTTTGTCTCAGACAGTTGGCCCGCGCACTTTGGTAGTGCAAAGCCACCTTCCGCAGAGCGTGAGGGCCCAATTTTATTGCCCAGTCCTAATATTTATTACACAATTTGTCTTTGTGTTGTCTTCGTGTCATACCTCCCAGAGTGGGCAAGGAGCCATCAGGCGCGGCGAGAGCTTTGGAGAGCACTTTTTTATCGCGTCCTATCGTTTTTCGTAGATTCCTACTCACACTCCTGCCGCAGAAACTTCAAAACACGCACCTGATGGCGCGCGTGCGAGGAAACTAGTATGTGTGGGGTATTCATCCCGATTAGAGAAGTGTGTAGGAAGGAAAGAAGGGAAGCAAGAGGCGTAAAGGCGTAGATGCGTAAAGGCGTAGTGGCGTAACTCAGGGCGTAAAGAGGTGACGCTTTTTCTGGGAAGAGGGCAATTATCTCGTCATGGAAACGCACGTATGAACGTTTCTCAACGTTGATAGGTCGATCATAACAGCGGTCACTGTGGACCTCATGTCATAGCAATAACGCTGCCTGCTTCGATGCTGCTGACGGTATTTGTGCCTTCTTCTTGATGCCTAGAATGGTAAGGTATACTCGAGGTGAACGCAGAGACCACAGTAGAAACGAAGGACATGCTGCTGGGACTTAATAGGATGGTAGCGATGCTCCGTGAGTAGTCACGAGATGGCTAAAACTCGCGTGCGGCCTGCTTATTGGCAGGCAAGCAAGATAATGAAAGGGTGCCCTTGCGCCATTTCGAATGTGCCTTCTTAGAGAGTAGACGGCAATGTATGTTGCTACGGGGTCCTTACGCGCTATGACAGTTGTGGCTGCTGTGGATGCACATTTAGGGAGGTCGAGGCACGTCCATAGAACTTGGGCTTGTAATCCCTGGAGTGCACGAAGGTTAGTTTTACTGGTGCATCCCAGCATGTGCAAGCCGTATCTCAGGAAGCCCATAAATAATGCATGGTACAGCATCGATTGCACAGATGCGCCCCAAGACTTTCCGCCGACAAATTTGAATACATGGGCTATTGCAGTCAACCTCTTTTTTATATTTGAGGTATGTGGCGTCCAAGACAAATCATGGTCGATGATGACTCCAAGTAAACGGTGCTTTGTTTCGTAAGCAATTTTTTGGCCATTTATGCATATAACATACGGAGTCATTCCCCTGCGTGTACATGCGACTAATCGGCACTTTTTTTGGCAATGATCCAACACGGCCCAAAAGTGCTACGTTGAAGCGCGTGGGGCTTAGCACCCCACCTTGCGGTACACCTTTGCTGGTTAGATGGTGGAATCTCATGTCATCCTCTGTAAGCGCGAAGAAGGATCTATGCCCGAGATACCTGCGAACGCAGCGCAGCGGACGGCCACCGGTGCCCACATCAGTCAAAGCATCGAGGATCGCTTGGTGTGCTACATTATCATATGCGTCTTTCACATCAAGAAACATCGCCACCGTTAATCGTTTCATGCGCCTTTGATGTTGAATAAATGTTACCAAGGGCACTATAACATAAAACCATTCTGAACTTTTTCTATTACAATTCTGCAATCAGCGCTCCACGATTGGTCAAAAACATTTTGGACCACCCCCTCTTCACCTGTCTGTCGCGCGACCTCACGAAAATCACGATAGCTCGCCATTTGATATGACGTGCACATACTGATTGTGCATGATTTGACCGAACGAAAGAAAATTAGTTATTTCTGATTCGACGCCTATTCGTCATTCGTCCTCAGCTATTGGTGAAAAGATTTCGGGCTGCACCCACTTCACCTGCATGTCACGCAACGTCACAAAACCACCAAAAACTTACCGCGCCAAAGTGATCTGGGGCCCTATAACGTAAAACTATTCCAATATGTTTCTATTCCAATCTTTGACGTCAAATTTGCGTAACCACTGACGCAAGCATCGGGCCGTCACCCTCAGGGTTGTCTGAACAGACCAATCGAACGCTCTCCTCGCTCATAGGAGGTCACTTTTGTTTGCTTGAAAAATGAATAACGTTGCCTAAACTGAGCAGCTTGTCGTATCTAATTGGCTGACAGGAGGCGAGGAGAACGCTCAAGTGGAGAGCGATTCACTGGGGCAGAGCCAGTGCACTGAAAATCGATAACCGTATGAAGAGGGTGGTGCCGGCGTGTGCGATTGGTCGGCTTTCCCTTACTTAGCTTGTGGTGGCCGGTAGAAAATCACGGCGGCATGCAACGGAAGCTTAATAATGACGCCAAAACTGACCCTCAGCAAGGAAGAGTTGCCAGAATGAGGTGGTAAACGTGCCGAAAGGGCTTGAAAACGTTACACGGCCACGCAAGAAGATTTATTATACGCGAATACACCCATGCTCTCCGGCAGGTGCGAGTAGCCAGCGTCTCAGCGATCGGCGGCCGCCATCTTTTATTCCTTTCGGAACGGGGCAGCCTGCGGCTATTCCGAAGAAAATTCAGTTTTGTTCGGCATATTAATGCATCTTTATCGTGTACACGTCACTTTGACGCGGTGAGTTTGTGCGGCTTTGTGACGTCGCGTGACAGGCAGGTGAAGTGGGTGCAGCCCGAAAACTTTTTACCGATAGCCGAGGGCTAATGGCGAAGAGAGGTCGAATCAGAAATAACTGTTCTTTCTTTTTCGGTCAATTCATGCATAATCAGTGTGTACACATCATATCAGAAGGGGAGGTATCGCGGTTTTCGTGACGTCGCGTGACAGACAGGTGAAGTGGGCGTGGTCGAAAAAAGTTTTTTACCAATCGTGGAGGGCTGATAGCAGAATTGGAATAGAAAAGTTTGGAATAGTTTTACTTTATAGCGCCCCTGTACGCGTTAAAGATGCATTAATATGCCGAACAAAACTGAATTTTCTTCTGAATAGCGACAGGCTGCCCCGTTCCGAAAGGAATAAAAGATGGCTGCCGTCGATCGCTCACGCACTGGCTACTCGCACCTGCCGGAGAGCATGGGTTTATTTGCGTATAATAAAACTTTTTGCGTGGCCGTGTAACGTTTTCGCGCCCTTTCGGCACGTTACGACCTCGTTCTGCGAATTCTTCTTTGCGGAGGATCCGTTTTATCGTCATTCTTAAGCTTCCGTTCCATGCCGCCGCGATTTTCTACCGGCCACCGCAAGCTAATTAATGGGAAGCGGACCAATTGCAGGCGCCGACACCACCCTCTTCATCCGCTTATCGCTTTTCAGTGCAGTGGCTCGGCCCCATCGAATCCCTCTCCACTTGAGTGTGCTCCTCGCCTCTTGTCAGCCAATTAGATAAGACAATCTGCTCAGTGTAGGCAATGTTATTCGTTTTTCAAGCAAGCGAAAATGACCTCCTAGGAACGAGGAGAGCGTTTCATTGGTCTGTTCAGACTACCCTGCGGGTGACCACCCCATGCTTGCATCGGCTGTTACGCAAAGTTGACGTCAAAAGATTGGATAGAAACATATTGGAATAATCTTACGTTATAGGGCCTCAAATCAAGGACGTTATAGATGGGTAACCGACCACGCCGGAAGCCCGCCATTGCATTCGAATATACCTCATTATGTTCTAAGTACCATTCAAGGCGCGTCGACACCATCATTTCCATTAGTTTTCCAACGCAACTGGCAAGAGCAATCGGACGGTACGATGCCAAGTCTAATGGAAATTTAGAACTCTTAAGTAAAGGTACTGGGCGGCGGACCTTCCACTCACAAGGAATCAATTGTTTGCACCAGGATTCATTGTATCTATTCAGCAGTACACTGCAGGTTTTTTGGCCAAGGTTTTCAAGTGCCTTGTATGCGACTCCGTCGGGCCCAGGTGATGATGACTTCCTACAAGTCGCCAGCGCCGCTTTCATCTCCTCCATAGAGAACATGAGATCTATTCGGAAGTCCTGGGATGCCGAAACATCACGTGGTGTTGATACAGGCAGTGACGGCAATCCAGCAATCCTTGCGCAGAAGCACTAAGCAACATCGATTTCATGTCGTCCTTGATACAGAGCAAGATACTTAAAAGGGTGGTGCTGTTGCGGAGACAATTGTAGGCCACGTAGAGTTCTCCATATTTGACACCGAGGCTTTCGAGGATCCAAAAACTAGCAAAAGGATTTCCACTGTTCAGAATGTGTTGTATCAATGCGGCGCTGGATTTTCTTTTGGATCCGCCTCGCCTCCCACAGATGGTGGATACATTTGGTGCGCCTGTATCTTCGTTCTGCTAGTCGGCGAATCCCTCGAAGCCTTTCCGATTCGCCTTCCTATTTTGTATACCTTGGAGCAGGCATAAAAGCGAACATAGCCAATTGGAGTGCATTTCGAATCTGAGTCTCCAGGAATAAAGTGTGGCGTTTTTGGCATTCGTCTTGCATACGCGACCTGAACTTCGTCCAGTTTGTTCTACGTACGGAGGTAGTAGATAGAGACTTCGCCACTAACTTGATCTTCAGATAGGTAGGAACGTTATCACTTCTATGGGTTTTTATGTCTGAGGACCACTTTACACTGCTTCGAAGACACCGAAGTACCAAAGTCCAGACAACTGTTGTAGATCAGTAAATATGTCAGGCTGCCGTCATTCAGACAACAAAGCTCTTGGGCCGACGCAAATGCTATTAGTTTTCTTCCCTTGGAGTTCATCTTCAAGCTCCCCCAGAGCGGGTGGTGTGCGTTCAAACCTCCACTAAGAATCCAAGGGCCAGGTTTTGCGTATAACAAAGCACCCAGTCGCTACATGTCAAAAGGACTGGTTGGAGAAATATGTGCCGCGACAAGAGTGAATGTAATTCTCTGTGTTTTCACAGTTAAACACACGTATTGGTCGTCTTCGTGAGGCAAAACTGAATGTAGCACGTAAGTGTGTTCACACCGAACATAAACGACGACGTTGTTGAGGACTCTATACGTTGGATGAGAAAGCTTGATAGCCCGACAGCCGGATTGTAGATTGAAGGTTGGTTCGCAGACGCTGATGATGGGAAGTTTCTTCGAGAAAATGAAAGGTCGAAAATCCGAAATTCTTGATTTGAGGCCTCGAGCATTCCACTGAAAAAGTTATGCTTCCTTGACATTTTTACGGAATGACACTGGTAAATGAGCCATGATGTTATTCAAGACTTGCAAGTACTGGATTCGTCACGTTCAGTACCTGCAGTGTGCGGCGAGCATTCGAGGTGTTCAAGTTTGTCAGTAATGTTCGCATAACATTCATGAGTGACCTCAGCATAGCGAGCACTTGCAAGTCCTGGGATTTCGCGCGGACTGCTACAGGGCCTGCTGCAGGGCCTGCTGTAAGGCCATTCGTAGTTGGTGGACGAGTCGTTTCTCGTGGTTCTGCGAGTTGACGTGGCTTCAGTAGAGATGGCCATTCTTCACTTAAACCAGCGACGGTGGGAGTCCCTCTCTCATCTGCACTGGTAATGCATGACGTCAGCGATTGACGACCAGTCTTCGCCGGATTGTGCAGTTCCTTAGAATAATCAGTGTGTTTTCTCGACTTGCGGTTCCGGGAACGTCGGCGTCTCAATTTAGTTGCCGCTTCTTTATGTATCGAATGGTTTCTAACCATCTGTCTCAAGGTCCTCTCTTCATTTTTCTTGAACGGGCAATCTTTCGAAGTCGCATCGTGTGCACCCTTGCACTTGGAGCACTTGAAGTCTGTTGCACAAATGTCAGAGCTATGTGACTCGGAACACCGTGGGCACATGCCTGGGTTATTACAGACAGCAATCACGTGTCTGATTCTCTGACAATTCCGGCAGTGTAGGGGCCTCGGCGCGAAAGGTCGTGCAGTATGAGAAAAATGGCCGACCTCCACGTGCCATGGTAGGCAATCACCTTTGAAGAGGGACTTCACGCAAGTTGATTTGCCAATACGTCGAGCTTGTATTATAGCAATGCTCTCTGCCCTTATTTTGATCAAAACAGGCAGATCACTATCACAAATTGAGACACCGATGTTGTAAACCACGCGTGCAGTGGTTTTCAAGCTCTGTGGAATGTGGCAGAACACTTTGAGAAGACTAGTTGCGTAGAACACTTTGAGAACACTAGGCAGAACACTAGTTGCGTAATTTTCATCAACGTATCCAAATCGCTTCGGTTAGTAACATCAATAGCGAGGACGTTCTTGCGGTTATTAATTCTGACGTCTTCTATCTCGCCTGGAGCGAGAGCCTCCAGATAAACAGAGTGGGCCTTTCTATTGAATCACTTGAGGTTGTCCGTAGTCGACTCGGGAATAAAGAGAATCCTATGTCCGGAGCTCTCAGCGTAAGAGTCACAGTCGACTTACTTGTTGCAGAGGTCCCGCTGACATTTCGTCTTTCCGCTTTCCGGCGTGCGTAGACCTCGAAGCCTTCATCGCCCGAAGTGGCGTCACCCGAGGGAGAGTAAAGCTCGGTGTCGTCGCTGCCAGCTTCGCTCTGAAGGCAGTTCCTCTTCCTTCGAGTAGCTCCCTCAGATGCTGGCAGGTCGGGACGGTGCTCGACCGAATCCACTTCCATCGCCGAAAAAAGGAAGCGGTGTCTCCCAGCAGAAGCCGGTAAAAATCTACAATATTCCAGTGAGGCCAAAACAGTTATGTGCACAACAACCACTTCGTAGTCTTCCAAAAATAAAGTCGTATGCATAAATTATGCATAAATCAGCACCAGCTACTTCTTCAGCACGCACTTGAAAGCAGAAGCTGAATAGAAAGCGCGCTAATCGCAAGGCGAATAGCTCTCTTTTTGTAGTAAGCCACATCAAGGTGTTCCTAACTAACAATGGAACTATGCAGTATCACTGACAACTCTGACATAGAATCAGACGACGTCTGTGGCGGGCTGCCGTTGGATGTCCGTCTTGGTCCAATGCTGTGATGCATGGCGCGATAGTCGATGCACCTTCAGCATCACGTGTACTTACGGTAAATAGAAAGAATCAAATACAAGTGTCTCAGTGGCGTAAATTTTGGCCGCATTTACAGGCGTTAATTTAGAGGCGAAGTGGCGGGACTAACGCTGTATTCGGCGAAGAAAGAATACAGTGTCGCAGTAAAAAACTTCACTTTGGCAAAACTGGCTTTAAATGAACTTTCTATTAGCAAATCAAACACTAATTTGCATGTCAGTAGTAAAGCTGGATTTGGAGCTGATTAATTAAATAAAATTTGCGGCACTATAGACAAAATTGGAGGGGCCTGCACTGCACGCAATATAGGCATGGTGACGCTGATTATGAAGTCGTCTTGCATTTGACATTAGTGTCAATTTAACTCACCCAAGCCACGGGTGTTCACCTAATTGTCCATACACGAAGTTTGAACGCTTTGATCGCAGCCGCGCACTGCAGAATTCCCGGCACTGCTTCGTAGCTTTCTTCTTATTTATTATGAATAAATACTACATGAATGAAGTCGACAGTTTGACGGAAGCCCCTTCTGGTTGTTTATAACCTCCAAGAAGGTTAGCATTGTCGTTGCCTCACATGGCAGGTCGCATCGTGGCAGAATTGTTAAACTTTAACTTAATTATCTGAATTAGCTATGCCAGAACCACAGTCGCATTTTGCGGCATTCCGTAGCGGCGGAATGGGGTTTAACTCTGACCCCCTGGGGTTCTTTAACGAGCGTCTAAATCCAAGTACCTGAGTGTTTTTGCATTTCGCTGTCGTCGAAATGTGGCTGCCATGGTTGGTATCTAACAGCGATCTCGACTAATGCCGCAACCGCAAAACTACCAAGGTGGCGGACGCGACCGCTTCTGTATATTGTCGCCTGTAGAGTCTATACGCTGCTGCGGCTTTGCATCCGCACGCCGTGCGTCAGTTGGCCGCTCGACCAATGGAGCTTGTTTTCAGAAACAGCTTAAACATACGGCACCGTATCTTGAACTTAAATTTATCCAGTTTGCGGGCAACCGGCGGTCGTCTCTAGCAGTACCGTTTCCTCGCCCTCTCTAGTCGGCTTTTCCATTCCCGCCCTTTCCCACATGTGTGGGAACTGCGAGGAAAGAGCGGCTGCGTCGGTTCTACCAATTCTCTGCCTCCTCGAACGACTCTCTTTCTGGGCTGTTGCACGATAGTAAATAAGGTAAGCACTGAAGTTTCTGCAATGGTTTCGCGAGTGACGATGGACAATTACAGCTGCAACGATTATATTGTGCCGACGCTAAGGGAGCACCAGAGGGCGTTGGGACGACCGTCGATGGAAAGGTCCAAACGTGTTTCTCACGTCGCCTTTCGCATCTGCCCCGCTCCTGCCATGTAAATATCCGCTCTGAACTACCTCCCGCCGTGGCGTGCCAGACAGCAGCAGCAGCAGCAGTGGAAAACTCGAAGGAAGGAGCGAAGAAAGCTTCGCCTTTAATAATCAACCGACCCCTTGGCTTTCTGTGCACTCCGGGAGGAACGACAATAAGACAACATAAAGAGAAATTTCATAATAAATATTAGGACTGGGCAACACAGTCGAGTGCTCAGGTGATGGGGAAGCTGACGTTACACCACCAACGTGCAAGGGCCGACTCTCTCTGACGCAAGACAGCCTCTGCGCTTTGCAGTGAAGTTGTAGCAAGGATCTATGCCGAGCATGGCGCTGGAACTAATTCGAAAGTTTATATCTCGCTTGAAGCACAAAGCAAAATAAGAGAATAATGCAAATCGAACACCAATAAGAAAGCCTATGTAATGTACTTTGTGCCATATTCCTTAGGACTAGTGTGCCCATGGAAAGTTTTATCGGCGAGGAGGAACGTAGCATCAAACGAGAGTCGCCCCACCACTCTCCTCCTCGCAGTGGTATGTGCGGATCGCTGTTTCTCCCATCGCCAGCTTAGAACGCCCCCCCCCCCAGCGGTGTTATTGATAATTATCGCGATTGCAACATGTTCATTGTGCGATTGCTGCTATGTTAGATGACTCAAGGTCTACGGGCTACCCTTTTGCTGCATTCGGTTGTAAAAATTCCTTTCGGAAGTGAATGTGAAGTGAATTTACAGCCGCGGCGACTTCGTGGACTTCACTGCTGCACTTACAGACAAGCGAGGACTTTGTATTGCGCGCATAAACAGGAAGGAGTTAAGGCCATCGGTTTGGTCACGTGTTTATTTAGATTTTTGTTCCCAGTGAGCTCACGGCGACGAAAGTGGCCCCCATGATCTAGCTGTAACGTGAACTAAAGGTGCGTATTCGAGTCAGTCAACTATGGCCAATGAATTAAGTCACCGTGCGTTCGCAATAACGTTCATCCGTTCAAATGTTTTCTGAGAGTATCGTGCTTGCCAATCAATGTTATGGTGGAACTTGATCGGTGACGTGTTATGAAAGCAGAATACTTGCTGTGGAAGAAAATGAAAGCGCGTTCTTTTTCGTTCTGCAACCGAAGCCGTGCGCCGGCTGCCCCTGACTCTCCACTGCTTCCGCATCCCACCGTCAAGCCGACGCATCGTGCGCTCTACTACTTCAGAGAATAAAGGCCGGAAAGGCCGGCTCTTTTGGAGTCGGCCTTTGCGCAGGCACCTCTCGAGACCTAAGCGTGCGTGTATTCATTCAACGCGTGGTGTGCGCCTGTTTGATCGTTGCATGTTCGGGGCCATTGTTATCAGGCCGTTTTATCGAGTATTTCGTGTTAACCACCTTCCCGATCGAGTTATCTTTAAATTCTTTAATTCGCGAAGCTCATTGCCCAAAGGCACAGAAACCAACACTTAGAAAGCCGTATTGGGGCAATCTTAGGCACATGCAAACTACTGAAAGTAGTTTCCTCGTAGCTTCGCTAATTAGCTGGTTTGGAATGCACGTCGGGGCGGCACACCGCATGGCACACGGAGACGCCTCTTATTGTCACCTGAGCGATACCTTAATGGAGTTCAAGGATACACATACAACAATAACACGTTGCACGTACGTTACGTACATTGACAATGTTCAGACTTGACTCGCCTCCCATTTCGACGACGGCCAGCGTTCGGGCAGTGCCTCTGAGACCGTCGCCGTTTGGTATTGCGGTTATGTCGAAGCTCAAAGCTTAGTAACGACTCGATAAGAAGTTTCCCGCTCGCAAAAACTTGTCGAGATCTCTCAGAAAAACGCGAAACTTTGCAGCTCGTCGTCAACAGCCCGTTCACTCTACACCCTTCAGTGTGATCCCACGTACCAGCATGGCGGCATAATGTGCCAGACGATAGACGTCGCTGTTGGCATAAAGTGGAGCCGCCATCGATGAAATGGGTTATATGGCACACTCTCTATATATTTTTTCACAGAGTCTGCTTATATGGCGCGCTCTGTGAATCAGCCAGTGCTGACGTCAGAGGAAAGGTACCATATATCATACCAGGGGGCGCCACACCAACTTTTTATTTTCGTCATTTTCTGGCTTACAAAAACTCAATTCTCCTTACGGTTGAAGAATTATTTATTACACGAGCCTAACCTTTCAATCTAGCTCAATTAAATATTTCCATTTAGTGCCTCTTCAAGACACAAATGGCAACTGTCGCATCGGATACAATTAATAGGTTGGTATTTTTTTATCTGTGGCTCATGTACTTTTCACCTCGGTATCTTGCATGTGTATCGTCATCATGATACGATTTCAAAGCAGCTTTTCTTATCCCTGACCTCACGTAGCTTAAATAAAGGGCTTCATTGAAGAGAACACATCCCACATTTATCTATAAGTTGATTCACGCGTTTTATGCACCAAGGAAAGCCTTCAAAATAAACGAAATGTAGTTTGTTTACAACCTTGTTTTCATTCATACATTCAGTCAGTTTATTCGGCATTACGTCACACGGTGCCAAGAGAACAAACCTTCCTTAAGGTGCCGAGAGAGAAACTCAAAAACCAAAGTGAAATCATACAGAAAAAAAGTTTGAACACGTGGATCTTGCCTCTTATTTAGTTTTAATTATCTTAGAAGCTCTTATTTTCAACATACAAACTGATCGGTTTTTTATCCCTATTTATAAAGAAAATGTTTTGCATTGGATTTAACATTCAGAGACACTTTTTTAGATATCATAGTTCCGTTATAAAGGCGAAGTAATGAATGTGACAGCAACATCTTAGAATATGACACGAAGTGTAAGACTCGGTGGCTGTATTGGCAGCATGAATTGGTCAACGTAAGCTGCATAAGTAAAAACGAGGTCTTGTGCTGGGGATTGTTGCGTTTCGCCTGCGACACGCGGTTTTGCCGGCGCGACTGCGGCGGGGCGGCAGACATTTTGGCCCGTTCGGCGTCGCCGCAACGCTCCCCGCCAGGCGTTTCCAGGCGTTTCCAGGCATGTTCCGATGCCACGTGTCTTCATGTGCGTGTGTGAGTGTATGTGCCATTGTGCCCGAACCAGGCGATGCGACAGCAGGGGTCACCCTCTCCTTCCTGCCATTGTGCCCGAACCAGGCGATGCGACAGCAGGGGTCACCCTCTCCTTCCAGTCATTGTGCCCGAACCAGGCGATGCGACAGCAGGGGTCACCCTCTCCTTCCAGTCATTGTGCCCGAACCAGGCGATGCGAAAGCAGGGGGCCACCCTCTCCTTCCAGTCTTTGTGCCCGACCGGCGGCAGTGTGCGTCCCCTTAGCCCATTGTACAATCACGTGCTCGTCTATTGAGGGGTTCCTTCTTGCCCTCAACTGCGAGAGTATAAAAACAGCTGCCCCCGGACGCCAAAAGGAGGGCTCCGATTTCTTCTGTTGAGTAAAGTGCTCTCCCGTCTCTCTACTTCGGTCAACCTGACCGCCAACTCTTTGCGATGTTAAAATAAACAAGTTGTTTTGTTGTTACCAGTCGACTCATGCTTTGCCGGGACCTTCGGATGCTTCCAGTTGTACCCCAGGCCGCCAGGCCAACGCTACCCTTGGGGCTTGCGACCCAGGTACAACCACGGGCGTCAGCGCCGAGTTCCCAACAACCGATGCCATCGGTGGGATCCAAACAACTGTCTGCCAGCGGTGAGATCGCGACAACGGAGGCCAGCAGCGAAGAGATGCAGTTGACTGTATGCTGAGCAGCTCAACGACGATCCGGGAGCAGTGCAACGAGCCCTGTGTGACGACTGGTTGCCTGCAGCGGAACGACTGCGCGGAATTCCTGCCTGCGAGGTTTGGTGAGTGCGGGACTTTCTTCTTCTGAGCTTTGCCAGGCTTTTGTTAGTGTCAGAAACAGAGCTGGTAATTGTGGTTGTCGTTGCTGCCGGGTTAGTTGCGGCAAGACAATAGTAAGCAGTAGAGAAAGCAGCATTCAGAGCAGCCATGGATTTGAAGTCGTTGCGCAAACCGAAATTGTTGGAGCTTGCAAGAGAGTTGGGTCTGGATGTCTCGGACAAACTCAGAAAACCAGAACTGCTAAAGGCTATTCTTGAGTTAGAGGCTGAGGATGACGAGCTGTCGGAATGCCTTGAGACTATTGAGGAGAGGTCAAAAAGAGAGGAGCGCGAACTTAAAGAGCAAAAAGAGAAACAGGAGTGCGAACTTAAAGAGCAGAAAGAAAAAGAAGAGCGCGAACACGCTTTGGAAATGAAGCGTCTCGAGGTAGAGATGGAACGCGCTCGTAATGGAAGTCAGGCACGCGGTGCAGGAGAACGCGTATTGTTCAAAATGACTGACCTGATGCGGCCGTTTAAGCTTGGAGAGGACATTGGTTTGTTCCTGGTTAACTTTGAGCGAACGTGCGAGAAGCAGGGGTTCTCTCGGGAAACGTGGCCACAGCGCTTGCTCACTTTGTTACCCGGCGAGGCGGCCGACGTAGTCGCTCGCTTGGATAGAGAGGAGGCAGAGGATTTCGACACAGTGAAATCGAGTCTTCTAAAAAAGTACCGGCTGTCTGCGGAGGCGTTCCGTCGGAAGTTTCGGGAAAATGAGAAAGGCAAAAGTGAGTCATATACAGAGTTTGCGTATAGGCTTATGTCGAACATGCAGGAGTGGCTCAAAGAAGAGAAAGCGTTTGGTGACCACGATAAAGTTCTGCAGTGCTTCGGGCTAGAACAGTTTTATAGTCGGTTACCGGAGAACGTGCGATACTGGGTCTTGGATAGGCCAGACGTTTGTACGGTGGCTAAAGCCGCTGAGCTAGCCGAGGAGTTTGTGACGCGTCGGGCTCGCGGAGCTAAGGACGGTCAAAAGGGTGAATTTGGCTTGAAGTTTGAGAGGCCGAAGTTCACACCCATGAGAGCAAAGGGGAACACGCGTAGTGCGGATGCGAGTGGAAGCAGTGCGACCGAACCTAAGGAGACGGCGGCAGCCGAAGCCGAACGCAGAAAGCGGTTCGAGATGAGGCAAGCGCGCGTTTGTTATACGTGCCAGAAGCCGGGTCACTTTTCGGCGCAGTGTCCGGAAACAACACCAAAAGTTGTGTTTTTTTCAATAGGCAGCACTGACGAGAACATGAAGCTTCTCGAGCCTTACATGCGAGACCTCCTCGTGAACGGGAAAGAGTGCCGAGTGCTTCGCGATTCCGCAGCTACGATGGATGTAGTTCACCCGTCTTACGTAGAACCCCATATGTTCACGGGCGAGTGCGCGTGGATCAAGCAAGCCGTGGAAGCTCATAGCGTGTGTCTGCCAGTAGCAAAGGTGCTTATTGAAGGACCTTTCGGAGCGCTTGAGACAGAGGCGGCAGTGTCATCTATGCTGCCACCCCAGTACCCGTACCTATTTTCAAACAGGTCCGATCACCTCCTGCGCGAGAAGGGGCTTTTGTTTGGTGAAGCTAGTGTTCAGGCCTTAACCAGATCGAAGGTTCGGGAGCTCGCTGCAAAGGCGGTAGTTGCGGGGCCGACGTTATCAAACAACGAAAAAGGGTCAGAGGCGCAGCAAGCTGATATTCAGAGCACGCCCGAACTGAATAAACTTGAGTCTGTAACGTTAAAGGCACCAGATACCGGAGAGGAAAATCCCGATGCGGGAAAGTTAGAAGAGCTATCTACTGATTTGCTCATCGCGCCTACGTCAGACGGACTTAATAGGTTGCTAAAAGTCAGCCGGTCGGCTTTGATAGCCGAGCAAAAAAAGGATGGCAGCCTGGAAAACGTGCGCTGCAATGTCAAAGAAGGTATCGCCAGGAAAACTGCGCGTTTTGTGGAAAGAGGTGGAGTCCTGTACCGGAAGTATCTAGACCGCCGAGGAGTGGAGTTCGATCAGCTGATCGTGCCTCAATGCTATCGTCAGGATCTGTTGCGCTTGTCACACGGGGGTTCGTGGTCCGGACACCTTGGAGTTAAGAAAACTAAGGACCGTCTCTTGCAAGAGTACTATTGGCCAGGGTGTTTTCGGGACGCAGACCATTTCGTAAGGTCATGTGACACCTGTCAGCGGGTGGGCAAACCAGGGGACAAATCGAGGGCGCCGTTGAAATTGGTACCTATCATTACGGAGCCTTTTAGACGGCTCGTTATTGATACAGTGGGACCTCTGCCGGTAACAGCCACGGGGTACAGACACATTTTGACTGTGATCTGACGAGCGACAAAGTTCCCTGAAGCAGTGCCGCTTAAAGAACTCAGCTCAGTTGAGATAGTCAATGCACTACTGTCCATATTTGCGCGAGTTGGTTTTCCTGCGGAAATCCAATCAGATCAGGGCACAGTGTTTACTAGCGCTTTGAAGACAACTTTTCTCGAAAGGTGTGGGGTAAAGCTGCTACACAGCTCAGTGTACCACCCACAGTCGAATTCCGTTGAGAAGCTCCACTCCGTCATGAAGCGCGTGTTGAGAGCCTTGTGTTTTGAACATCAAACTGACTGGGAGCTGTGTCTGCCTGGGGTGATGTTTGCGTTAAGAACCGCGCCGCATGCGGCTACGGGGTTTTCGCCAGCTGAACTGGTGTACGGTCGCTCGCTTCGGTCTCCGCTTCGCATGCTTCGAGAATCGTGGGAAGGTAGGGGCGACGACCCAGTCGTGGTGGAGTACGTACTTAAGCTCCTCGAACGCTTAAGAAGGGCACAGGAGTTGTCAGGTGAAGCAATGACAAAGGCCCAGCAGAGGGCCAAGGTTTATTATGATCGGACAGCCAGGGCCCGTCGTTTTGAGGTGGGCGATGAGGTCATGATATTGCGCACATCGCTAAACAACAAACTAGACGTGCAGTGGGAGGGCCCAGCATGAATTGTTCAGAAACTGTCGGACGTTAACTACGTGGTAAGTCTGCCAGGAAAGCGGAAAGCACAGCAAGTTTACCACTGTAATCTGCTCAAACCTTATAGACAAAGGGAAGCAGTGGTGTGCATGATGGTAAACGTTCCTGAAGAGCTTCCGGTCGAGCTTCCGGGACTAGGCTCAGTGACGAACAGGGAAGACACCGGTCAAGTCATTAGTGACCTTATCAGTAAAGCACCGCTGTCGCCTGAGCAGAAAACCGAACTACACCAGCTATTACAAGAGTTTCAAGGTCTGTTCTCTGAGAGGCCTGGTAGGACTTCTGTCCTTACTCATGATATAGAACTTACCTCCCCAGAGCCAGTACGATCCAAGGCGTATCGGGTGTCACCCCGCCAGAGCGATACTATGGAGGCTGAGGTAAAGAAAATGCTACAGCTCGGTGTTATTGAGGCAGGTGAGAGTGATTATACCTCCCCTTTGATTTTAGTTGAGGTACCGGGCAAGGAACCTCGTCCTTGCGTCGACTACCGCAGGCTTAATTCCATCACTAAGGATCAAATTTATCCGATCCCTAACATCGAGGAGCGCCTTGAGAAAGTTAGTAGCGCTCAGTTTATTTCCACCCTAGATCTTGTCAGGGGTTATTGGCAGGTTCCACTTACAGAAGAGGCTAGTAGGTATGCGGCGTTCATTTCACCAATGGGAACATTCCGTCCTAAAGTGTTGAGTTTTGGTTTGAAGAACGCGCCATACTGTTTTTCAAGCCTCATGGATAAAGTGTTGCGGGGACAGCAAGAATTCGCTTTACCGTATCTAGACGACGTAGCGATATTCTCCGCATCCTGGTCTGAGCATATGGCACACTTGCGGGCAGTGCTAACCCGCCTGCGCGAAGCGGGCTTGACAGTAAAGGCTCCTAAGTGCCAGGTAGCACAGGCCGAGGTTGTCTACCTCGGTCACGTGATTGGTCAGGGTCGTCGCCGCCCCTCTGAAATAAAAGGGGCCACTGTGCGAGACTTTCCGCAACCGCGCACAAAGACCGATATTCGGTCGTTCTTAGGTGTCGCCGGCTACTATCAGAGGTACATCCCTAGGTACTCTGATATCGCGGCTCCCCTGACGGATACTCTAAGAAAGTCAGAGCCTCAAACAGTCGTCTGGGACGAGACAAAGGAAAGAGCTTTTAGCGCCCTAAAGAGTGCCCTAACAAACCAGCCTGTGCTACAATCGCCAGACTATACAAAAGGGTTCGTTGTTCTGTGCGATGCTAGTGAGCGAGGCATGGGCGTTGTACTGTGCCAACGGGAAAAGGGAGAAGTAGAACACCCCGTCCTGTATGCTAGTCGTAAGCTGACCAGTCGTGAGCAGGCGTATAGCGCCACCGAGAAAGAGTGTGCATGTCTCGTGTGGGCCGTTCAGAAATTGTCATGCTATCTAGCCGGCTCGAGGTTTATCATTGAGACGGATCACTGCCCTCTCCAATGGCTGCAGACCATCTCTCCCAAAAATGGCCGCCTCCTGCGCTGGAGCCTCGCTTTGCAACAATATTCCTTTGAGGTGCGTTACAAAAAGGGGAGTCTCAACGGTAACGCCGATGGCTTAAGTCGAAGCCCCTAACGTAGGAATCAGCCTCAAAATTGTTGGTTACTGATGTTTTTCTTCCTGAGGCAGGATTTTTTTTAACATATTGCTTTTGTTTAATGTTTCAAAGTGATGATATGCTTTCTAGTGCAATTTTCCAATTTGTGGACGCGTTCTGAGTGATGCTAGACTACTGTAAGGAACTAGGCAGTGGTATAAAAAGGGGAAAGAGCCTGGCAGGGCTTAGTGAGGGTTGTGCCGTGCTTGCTGACTGAGCGGTTGAGTTTCAGCGTAGTTCTAACGCTTGCCGGGAACGAGAACAAAAATGTGAACTCTCCCGAAGTCACTTTGCAGTGTCCCGTGCGAACCTGAACGAGAGAACGAGGCCTTCTCTGTGCGCTGCGCTCAAGAAACGTCGAGGGACGTCCGACTTCGGTTATGAGCATCATCGAGCGACATCCCTCCGGACAGCGGATGCAGTCCCCTGTCCATCGGGATCTCCTTCCCCCGGCGGGGCGGTCTGTTGCGTTTCGCCTGCGACACGCGGTTTTGCCGGCGCGACTGCGGCGGGGCGGCAGACATTTTGGCCCGTTCGGCGTCGCCGCAACGCTCCCCGCCAGGCGTTTCCAGGCGTTTCCAGGCATGTTCCGATGCCACGTGTCTTCATGTGCGTGTGTGAGTGTATGTGCCATTGTGCCCGAACCAGGCGATGCGACAGCAGGGGTCACCCTCTCCTTCCTGCCATTGTGCCCGAACCAGGCGATGCGACAGCAGGGGTCACCCTCTCCTTCCAGTCATTGTGCCCGAACCAGGCGATGCGAAAGCAGGGGGCCACCCTCTCCTTCCAGTCTTTGTGCCCGACCGGCGGCAGTGTGCGTCCCCTTAGCCCATTGTACAATCACGTGCTCGTCTATTGAGGGGTTCCTTCTTGCCCTCAACTGCGAGAGTATAAAAACAGCTGCCCCCGGACGCCAAAAGGAGGGCTCCGATTTCTTCTGTTGAGTAAAGTGCTCTCCCGTCTCTCTACTTCGGTCAACCTGACCGCCAACTCTTTGCGATGTTAAAATAAACAAGTTGTTTTGTTGTTACCAGTCGACTCATGCTTTGCCGGGACCTTCGGATGCTTCCAGTTGTACCCCAGGCCGCCAGGCCAACGCTACCCTTGGGGCTTGCGACCCAGGTACAACCACGGGCGTCAGCGCCGAGTTCCCAACAACCGATGCCATCGGTGGGATCCAAACAGGATCCTCTGTCTGAATACTGGCATCGGAAAGTTCCTTTGATGTTTATTTATTGAAGCCAACGTCCTTCTTGGCGGCTTTACCACCTTCTCTGCGTGTCGGGTATGTTTCAAACCTCTTTTCTTTGCCGATCCCGAAGGTAGTGCACAGCCGCGCCAATAAAACTATATAATTTTCAAGTTTGAGCTATGTTGTTGTTACGCACTTTTAATACTTAGGCATAAAATTATTTAAGATAAAAGGCATGCGCTGTTTGTGCTTTGTTTCATGACATTTGTTTGCGGGCGGACATTCTCAAAATCTGAGGAATAATTTTGTCAAGGATGTAAAACCTGGTATGAGCAACATTAGAGATAAAATGGTGTGGCAATATAATCCGCATATGACACATGATATGGCATGTAGCATACATGTACCTAAATACATACGGAACCTCACGGCGACGCCGACAGCTACAATGACGGCAAAAGTTATCTTGAATTGTCCATATGAGTGCTATCGCAATAATATGTTTTGGCCACCCCAATTGACAGCTTTGATATTTGAACACATTTAATTTCACAATAAGTTCTGCCTGAAATTTTCTTACAATTATGAGAGAATAAAGAGTGACAACAAAAATATTGAGCTCTAGCTTTGCGTTGCTCATTGTAGTTCAATAACGACACGTGTCTTTCGCAATGTACTTTAGTAGATACTGGAGTAGTATCATCCTGTAGACATGACTTGTTTAATATTGTGTCCTAATAAACCGTTATGACTGCAGACGTCTTTCTACACTGACGGCATCATTGTCTCTGGCTCAGGCGTAATTAATACATTCAGGCTCCTGAAGTGAATGCAAATCTCACCACGACATTGACGAAGGCCGAAAGGGCTTGGCCGATGGGCTGATTAGCGGACCGTCGTATTTTCGACTTGATGTCATGTGTATGTTCTAGACAGACAGGCTGTGCGCTTGTTTCATAAAATTTTCCAGCGTAACTGGAAAGGCCGTTAAGGAAAACGTCACGAGCAGAGGTGGTTGCACTCACGGGCCTCGCGAGCACGTAGTGATAGTTCCTCCGGCCCATGTAGATGTCTCTCACGTGCCGGATGACGATGTCCTTGGCGAGCTGGTGGTCGCAGTCGAGCACGACCAACTTACGAGCGTGCGGGTTGGCGCGCTCCATGCCGGACAGGACGGCGTGCGCAGCCTCCGAGCCTCCGTCACGTGACACTCGCAACGCCCGCGTGACGCCGAGCCGCTGGCGGCCTTCCGGCGGCTGCAGCAGCCGTCCCAGGGTGGCCAGCGCTGCGGTTCAGCACAGAACGCGTCTGCTGCGCTGCGCGAACTCGCGACACTTGCGGAGAGAATGCTTACCACCCGGGTAAACTATACAGACCAGCCCGTCTTTCTTTTTTTTTTTTTGCCAAGGCTATAAACCATACGGCGGCCACACAAGCTTTGATTAAGTGGGCGTATGCTTGAGACCAAGGGGCCATGACGAAGCATCGACACTCGCAATGCCACTACCGGTAAAACAGCACGCGGAATACGGAAATAAACGCGTGCTTCCCTCCAGACATCACTCAACCCGTCCACTTTGACTGTGCCACGTCCGACTGATTGTCCGTGAAAATTCTGATTTTAATCTTGTCAAATAGATACGGCATTTGCGTAGAGCCAGAGCAACCACTAAAGCTTCTTTCTCTGCAGTTACATAACCTCAGTGCACTGCAGTGCCTCGTAGAGAAAAAGACAAGCAGATTGATTTAAAAGATACAATGCATGCGAATAATAGTCAATGCATTTTAACGGTTCGCAGTTTTCTTGAGGTCTCTAATACGTTACCTAACACAGCCAGTGCCGTGGTAGAAGGCACCTCCACATGGTCCGAACGGTAATGTAAAATCATTTTTGTGAAGATTACAGCAAAAACAAAGACATTGGTATGTGTTCGCTGTGCTCCCATTGCTCCCATTGTTCGCTGTGCTCCCAGTGTTCCCATGCTCCCATTGTGCCAACCATTGGCATTCGGTTGGCACAAAGCAAGCGCCCTTTTTTCCTCTTCGCTTATACTGGCGTGAACGCACCAATTTTTCGCACCATAGCCGGGAATAAATGCTCGATAATGTACAGCTAACACTTCCACCCCCCACCCCCCACCCCCATCGCATGAAATTAAGATATCTGTGCGTCGTATGACACGGACAGAATAATCACGAAGCGGACAATAGCAAATATATATGTCTGCCAACTCGCTCCGCTTTCGGTCGCCAAAGCGTCATGTATTAGCAACAATGACAATGACTAGAAGTGTTGCAGTAGGAGACAACTTGATAGGTCGATTCCCATGCTGGTAATGTGTGCTACAGCGACACGTTCCCTTCCGATTCGGAATACTATCTATAAGAGACGCAAAAGCTAACTATTTTTGACCCTATGCTGGGGCAATAAAGGTCAGTATTAGGTCTAGTTAAAGCTATACATTACTGCTACAATATGTACGACGCACACATTTGCCCAAACACGGCGCTTTTATAGAAACATTACGCAAGGGCACGCCAGAATTGTGTGAAAATACGGCGATTGCTCCTGTCGCGTAATATTTCCGTTTATATTTGAATCACTGCCGTTAACCGGTCCTGTCAATAGAAGAGCTTATTATTTTATATGTTTGAACATGAGTGAGAACACTGCGCTAGCCGAGCGCACCTGATGTTGCTGCCGAACAATTCACTGCTGCTGCCCCCTCACGCCGCTCTTCTCTCCGCGAACCTGTAAGTGAAAGCATTGCTTTTGCAATTGCTGTCGAAACTACGCAAGAATTGCCATTCATCGATAAGGATTCCAACTGTGGGACAATTTTGCGAGCTTTTCTATAGCTATTTCATATGCAACGAGCCATCTTCTCACTTTCACTTTATTTTATTTTCTGCTACAGACAAAGTCTACAACATAAAAGGTTGACAGTCACTTTAGCATACGCTAAAGAGGATGAAGGCGGAAAGCCTGCGCCCTCACGGTACATTGATTAAATTACTTTAAATTTTCATTCCAATACATGGTTACTTCTATTACTTGAAGATTATATTGCGCTTAATGTTACTCTGTTACTTTTAATTACTTAATTAGTTAAATAGTTACTTAATGTTACTGTTACTGTTACTTAATGTTACATAAAAGAACGTACGCCCGGCGTCAACATATTGCGGCTCACAAGATCTGAGAAAAAGCTGAATGTATTCGCAACCTCATAACCCAGTCTGGTATTTGAATGTCAGGCTTCGACTACAATATGCTAACAACATTGTCGTATGCAGTTTTTTTACTGGCTACTGCTACGGGCTGCTCGGGAATTAAACATTTTCGGAGATCCCGTGTTCCGGAAGCTTTTGTCGCCCGGTGTACGTGCCGCAAACTACCAGCTCGTTAATTGCTGTTCGAGGACAGGCTTATATACAAGATGATGTGGGGAGGGGGGGGGGGTGTAATAATATAAGGTACGACAAGGCGACGACATGTGCTGATGTGGTAGGCCGGAGGAGCAGCGTTCACTTGCACCCGTTAGCCCTGGCAAACTGCCGTCACTTTGTCGTGTGTGCGTGCGCGCGCGCGTGATACCCATGACGGTGATTGGCCACACAAATAAATTAAATTTGTATCTTAAAAAAATGCTCCCTTATTCCTGCTTCACAGCCTTCACAAACAACTTCGTCGGTTTTGTTTTCTGCTTACATAAACATATGTGGCCCAATTATATTATAGTATGGCTTAACATAATTAATCTTATTATTGTTGGCATTTTGATAGTTCATTTTATATAAGCGCCTCTAGAAAGCAACAACCATTCGAAAATTACATGCAGAAATTATATGTAAATAAATTTAATGGCTCGAAACGTGCGCGCAGAAATCTTGGTTGCGGAAAGAACCACAAGAACAAAATTGTAGATTGTGCTGAATATGTAATTTATTGCCTACCGCAGACATGTGGTCGCACCTGTGTTGAGCAAACCGGCCGCTGCCTTAATGACCGGTTGCGCGAGCACGGTTAGGATGTCAAGAACGTGCTCGGTGGCTTTCTTGCGTTGCATTGCGAGAGTTGTGGTTGTGTTCCGTTGTCTGACACTTGCAGAATTGTTGGCAAAAATATGAATCAGCTCGCAAGAGAGATTCTCAAGGCGGAAGAAAAAGGAAATATGCGTGAAGTACGCGTAAGCGTGCCGTCCATCGCGCCGACAAGAAAATGATTTGGATGTCTCAGTGTGCCAGCCTCGATTGCGTGGAGTTTTTTACTCGCAATGCCTTGCAGTTCTGCCATGTGATGTGCTCAGATTATGCGGTGTATAAAAAGCAGTGTCAGCATCAAAAATAGCATGTTGGAAGTAGCGCCTGTGTGTGTGTGTACGTGTGCCTTTCTTCGTCCGTGTTTTCCTTGCGCTGGCAGAGTTCGTAAAAAGAAAAAAAATATGCCAACCTAGCATATATACTGAAAAAACGCACGGTAATTTCTTCAGTTTAGCCCGCTTCATTTCAGTAGCTTCAGTTCAACGAGAGAATTGTACGCCGACATATAGTATATCATTGTATGGGTGATAAGATGGATTTATTTGGCAATGTTCAATAGAAACACTGCAATATTACTTTTGTATTGGCCAACATGTTACTAAAATATCTAGTCTTACGCCCCATCAGTTGTGGACTGAAACGAAATAAGGCAAAAGCACAATGACTGCTGATGAGCATAACATTCGGACATTAAAAGTGAGTCTCGGCAAAGGAGCGTAATAATATTACGGCACACACAACGCTTCTTCCACCCTGTAGCGTTCTGCACGTGAGCTAGCACTGTCCGAAGAGACTGTGCGCACTTGTGAACGTGCGAAAACAAATTTCTGTCGTTTTGTGCATGTGCTGCCCCTTTAATGCTGATGTGGCCTGTGGCCTAAACCTGAATAAGCAAATGAATGATCCTTTTCTTCCCAAAGCGATGAGGGCGGATCCATTAAACAGGAACACTTGTTATGCTACCCTTTACCATGGTCTGAGTCGTACACGAAGACGGCCGAGTGGAAGTTCCAGGCGCGGGCAAGGTCAAGCACGGCTGCCGACAGGTCGGGCATCATGCTGACCCCGAGAGGCGCGGCCGGCTCGGGCAGCCCCCGCGGCGAGGAGTCCTCGTCGTCGCGCGCCGTCTCGTTGGCCGCCGCGTCGTTTTCGGGGGCGCAGCTTTCGCCGGCTGCGACGCGTGGCACGTTCGAGGTGGCGAAGAGCGAACGCACTGCTGCGTCCGAAAGCCCCGACGTCGGGATCAGCACAGTCGTCACTCCAGCAGTTAGCTGTCGGCACACTGGGGAGCAGGAGGAAAAGAAGAGGCCGGCTTCGCATCGCGTATAGACAATGGCCCAAGTCATCCCCGTTGCGTTGAAACGCTAGCGTGGGACTCAGACTGGCCGGGAAATAGTCGGGCGGCATGAAGGTGACAGAGAAAATGAGGCTGCATGACAGGAAAATGATACAGAAACGAACAACGCCGAGCCCGCAAATGCGCTCACGTTCGTGTGTCACTGTGAAGAGGTCGTCGCCGTGGTCGACTGTAGCCACGTACGTGCTGAACTCGATGCCCAGGCGCTTGGCAGCCTGGCTCGTGTTGAAGCTGCTCATGGCCCACTCGAATTCCCGCCATGCGTCTCTATGCTTGGGCTCAAGCAGCACGCCTGCGGAGGACACAAGGAAGGCACGTACAGGACCTTGATAGTTATTCGGCAAGTGTTCTGAACGCGGCCACACAAATCAAAATCAGCGAGGGCCAGAACGAACTTCTCCGAAAGCCACACAGGCAGCACTTTAGCGAGTAATCCTGCACGCTTTGCTGCAGGCAACCTTTGTTTGCCCACACCAAACTCTATGATATTCTCTACACGTCTTGCAAGGTCACTTCGGTCTTCGAAAAACAAAAGGCGATTCTGTTTATAGTCATAAAATAGAACATCTACTCACAGCATAGGTGGTTCTGAAGACAAGCCACTTTCATGCCAATCTTAGCGATGTTTTCCTAGTTGTTCTCATTGAGGTTCTTATAAAACCAGAGAAGGGGCTACTCCAGGTGCGCCTCTCTTAGCTCCGGCAAACTGTGCAAGTATAGACGAGCTACAGCTGGAATGTAGAGACGTAGTATTTTCGTGTCACCTACAAAGAGCCGGGCACCAAATGGTCGCTGTTTCTGAACTTTCAATGCCTTGAGACGCCGCTGAATCTATGCCGAAATATTCTAGGCGTGTCCTGAAAATTTAATGCTGCGCTTCTCCACCTACATATCGTTATCTCAGGATTTATTAACGTTATTTGATATAAATTACTGAAGAAAAATACTCAGTGGGCATGGCAGCAGCCTCAGCGGCAACACACTAAGGAATCCCTTCTGTTTCGTACTGCAGGTTGCTGCAAGCCGAGCCATCATCATGCAGTTGTTTTCCCGCTGCACCACGCAGCAGTGAAATACTGGGGGCGTATCCGATGTCATCGACACGTGCCGGTGACATTTGCCTCGTGGAAGATTCGTCGCCGCGAACTATCATTACCGCATCTGTGCGAACTGCGTTTACGTCGGACCACATGACCCGCTTCCCCGCTATAAAAGGCCAGACCACACCGAGCTTCACCAGTGGAGAGAGATGCAAGTGAGAGGAAGGCAGGGAGGTTAACCAGACTTAAAACGTCCGGTTTGCTACCCTGCACTAGGGGAAGGGAAAGGGGAAGTAAAGACGGAAAGAAGAGCGTAACAAAAATAAAAGCAAAAAAAAAGATGAAAAGGGACGAAATGGGGTCATTACAGTCTTTCTAAAAGGCCACTGTCACGTAGAAAAGTCAACAGAGCCTTGACCGACTTTTGCTGCGACGACAGTTCACGTCGGCATTCCAAAACTGACTTTTCTGAAAGTGGCCTGTCGTCAAGGCGTGCCAACGCGGTCGCTAGTGACAGCCGGTGCGCGCTGTATCGAGGACAGTGGCAAAGCACGTGTTCGATAGTCTCTTCGCCACCGCAGTGTCTGCAAGCCGCGCTGTCGTCCATACCGACTCGGAAGGCGAAGGATCTTGTGTAGGCGACACCAAGCCACAGTCGGCAAAGTACTGCTGTTTCGAGTCGAGAGAGTCCAGGTGGGGGTCGAAGTCGAAGGGATGGGTCCAGTCGGTGTAGACGTGTATGTTTTAAGCTGGGTGTGTTCCATAAAGTTTTGATGGCTTCATTTGCAAGCACACGAATTTTCGTTGCAGCGTCTGTTCTTGAGAATGGAATGGAGTCTTGCAAGCCATCCTCGTGTGCAGATCGTGCTGCTGCGTCGGCATGTTCATTGTGGGCTGGCAGCAGCCTCAGCGGCAACATGCTAAGGAATCCCTTCTGTTTCGTACTGCAGGTTAGTCAGTACTTACCTACTAAATGCTATCGAAGCGATGATCGCTTCTTAGTGCTGCTGCCCTGCCCACTATCTTTTTAATTTTTTTAAATGTTTTCAATTATGTCTTTTCTATGCCAAGTGACTTGCTGGTATGTGGCGATATAGAGGCAAATCTGGGCCCTACAGAAAAAGAAATGCTTTCGGAATTACTGATCAGCCAGGGAAAGTTGACCACATTTGTGGAAGCCGAGCTGAGTTCTCAAAACGATATTGAGAAGAACATTTCAGCAGTGACCAAACGCATAGAAGGTTTTGAAAAACAGCTTACTGGTTTGAATGCACAGAACAAACGTGTGAAAACAATGGAGGACACTGTTGCGAAGGTTGATAAACAGTTATCTGCTTTCATTTCTAAAGTCGACGACTTAGAAAATAGGAGTCGCAGAAACAATTTAGTTATATACGGGCTACCTGACGATGACGAAGAGACAGCAGCTGGGCTTGAAAGTAAGGTAGTGACTGAGGTCTTTCAGGGCAAATTAGGATTAACTGTCTCTGGCATTGAGAGGTGTCATAGAATTGGTCGCAAATTTAAATATAAGAAACGCCCCGTAATACTCAAATTTTTAGACTACCGAAAAAAGGCATCAGCATTGAAATCCGCGCACAAACTAAAGGGTTCCGAAATATCAATCTCTGAAGACTTTTCCACCAGAACGCGAGAAATACGAAAGCACCTGTGGGAGAGTGCCGCGCAAGAAAAGGCCAATGGAGCCAAGGTAAAACTAATGCATAATACATTGTCCGTTGACAATATCATGTATGGCTGGGATGAAGTTAAAGGTGCCCCATTATAAGCTGAGCACTCAAAATAACTGACAGCACAAGCCTATTCCTAAATCACTAAAAATACTAAATGTAAATTGTAGAAGCATATTAAACAAAATTAGTGATTTGGAAGGAATTTTACTTTGTGAACATCCTGACATCGTGGTCTTAACAGAGACATGGTTAAATGATACCATTTACGATAGTGAATTTGTGCCGGCTTCCTACAGTGTACTTCAGAAAGACCGTAGGGGTAAAGGTGGAGGAGTTGCCATACTCTTTAAAGAAGATTTAAATATATTGAGCATGCCTGAAATGCCTAATATTGAATGCATTTTCTGTAAAGGCATACCATAACAATGTCCGGTATATTGTAGGAGCACTGTATAGGCCGCCTGGATCGCCTGTCATGGTCTTGTATAACCTTAAAGATTATATTACAACCTTTATTAAGCTAAATTATCGCATTATTTTAACAGGCGACTTCAATTTGCCGGATATTGACTGGTCAACATTCGCACTCAAAACGCATAGTGAGGAATCAAGTGAGGCAATGATTGATATAGCTTTCTCGTTTGACTTGGCGTAAACTGTAGAGCTCCCCACCCGAATACAAGGGAATTCAAAATCTATTTTAGACCTCTTCTTTTTTTCTGGAACAATCCTCGAGGCAACTAAGTGTGTAGTGATACCTGGTATCGGACTCCGATCACCAGGCTGTTCTCCTGAACCTTTACGGCATGACTCTTGATAAAGTTTGCCCTAAAATGTATTTTAGAAACTTCTCCCGTGCTGACGATGTTTCCATTATTGATGTTCTTTCCTTTAATTCTGATGCATTTTGTAATAACACTGCAAGTATTCAAGAACTTTGGGACCAGTTCAAGGCCATGGTACATGAATGCATTGAATGTCACGTGCCGGTTATTGTTAAAAAGAAAACAAAAAACCGATGGATTTCTCGGGCGACACTGCAGCTAAAAAGAAAACTCAAGCGCATGAAACAGAAAAGAAAAGAAAATATTCTTTCTCCGGAATTGGAACAAAATATAGCTTTCCTTAGTTCTCAGCTCAAAAAGCAAATGGCCATTGACAAACAGCATTATTTTGAAAAATATTTGCCCAAATTTATATCAGAGTATCCTGAGAAATTCTGGCGTTCGGTTTCCCCAACCTCAAAGACCCATGATCAGTTTGAAATCAAAGGTGTTCTGGTCAGTGATGCACACGATCTATCTAATGTCTTCAATGAACATTTTAAGTCCGTATTTACTAACGACAATAACATCTGTCCAAAATTTGAAGCCTCACTGCCGCCCTTGGAGGATCTTGTCATTAGTGAGCATGGTATCTTAAGTATGCTGCTTAACCTCGAGGTAAAAAATCACCTGGACCAAACAACATACCTAATGCCTTTTTGAAAATATATGCACAATGGACATCTAAATATTTGTTTGTTTCATTTACAAGGTCCTTGTGTGAAAGTCAAATCCCAAGAGACTGGGGGACTGCCAGAGTGAAACCGCTTCACAAAAGTGGAGACAAGCGATTGATCAAGAACTACCGCCCAATTTCGCTAACATCGACTGCTTGTAAACTACTTGAGCACATAATTCACAATCACATATCAAACTTCCTCGAAGCTAACAATTTCTTTACTAAATATCAGCATGGATTCAGGAGTGGTTACTCAACTTGTACACAGCTAGTAGAAACTATACATGATTTTTCCTCTTCAATTAACAATGGAACACAGATTGACGCCGTATTTATGGATTTCTCGAAAGCTTTTTACAGGGTCACTCACGAAAGGTTCATTTATAAGTTACACACAACACTTCATAACAAACAATTAGTAAAGTGGATTTCAGCCTACATTTTAAACAGGGAACAATTCGTTGTTTTAACAATCATTGTTCTGAGAAGCTTACAGTTCACTCTGGCGTCCCTCAGAGCTCTGTTCTTGGGCCTCTATTGTTTTTAATATACATTAATGATATTGTGTCTAACATTCCTGTGAAAATTAGGCTTTACGCTGACGATTGTGTCATTTATACAGAAGTAAGAAGTGTCTCAGATCAAATACTACTAAATAGCGCATTGCAAAACGTTTCCGCATGGTTTGAATCATGCCAAATGTCCATTAATTTTGAAAAAACTGTATTGATGAGGATTACTCACAAAAAGAATGCCTTACCGTTTGATTACAGTAATAATGATGTGACACTTGCAGAAGTAAAATAATATAAATATCTAGGGCTCTGGGTCACTAACAATCTCAGCTGGAACAAATATATTGATTTCATAAGGTGTAACGCTTTTCGTAAATTGTTTTTCATAAGACGGCAATTGCGGTTATCCACTCCATTTGTCCGCCTCCTTGCTTACATATGTATTGTCTTGCCTACCTTAGATTATGCTGCTATCATTTGGGAACCATTCACTAAGACTAACATAAACAAAGTAGAGAGGGTTCGAAGGAGGGCTGTTCGATACATATATAATAATCACCGACGTACATCGATAGCACATCTTTTAATCAAAGCTGGTCTGCCGACAATAAATGAGCGAAATCGTTCTGCAAGACTTAAATTCATGTACCAATTATTTAAAGGACACTACAGAACTGAACTCACCCATTTAGTTCATTTTTCGTCTGGGTATGCGACCCGACAACGACATCAGCTAACTTTAACTCCTTTTCGCATCCGTAATAACTGTTCTAAATACTCATTTCTTCCACGAACTATTACCGATTGGAATAACCTCACTAACAATGAAGTGTTGCAACCGTCATTGACGTTATTCGCTCAACATATTACCTAGTCTGTGTTACTGCATTTCATCACTTTACTGTTCTATTGTGTATTTTATTATTTTGCTGTTTGATATCTTCTTCTAATGTATTCCTGATGCTGGCTGCAGAGCTTCAACCTGCACCCTTATTTCTTTTCTTTACATTTTGCCATTTTTGTGAAACTGTTTAATTCTTTTTCCCACCCTGCTATAATCCCTATACCGGGATTGCAGTATCAATAAATAAATTATAATTGAATTTCTTTACGCAAATGAAATGAAGAAAATTCACAGTCGATTATATAGTCCCTACTGCGAAACTCCAGCGCAGATTTATACGTGTTTTCATTTCGCGATATACTGGCTGGCGCTGACAACCTGCCTCGTGCGGCGCGTCGCAAACGGAGCAAAGTGGCGCGCGACTGCCTCGCTGATCGGGAGAGGCAGTGCGTGGGTGCCGCGCGGGCGCGATTAACAGCAACCGCCGCAAACAAACCTGCGCTCACACAACGTAAGCTGAAGTAAGAAAGATTACGAGTTTCTTTAAGGCGAATTAAGCTGCAACAAATGAATCAACAGCCATCGGCAAGAAGTAAGAAATGCGGAAATAGAAGCGGATAACATTTTTAAAAACCGCTTTGCTTCCTTCGGAGTTCTGCCATAAACTTTAACATTCTGCGAAATTTTCGCAAACATATAACTAAGCACCACGCTACTCTTGGAGGTGCCACTACCACATAACTTATTCCATCTCGTTGCTAGTATACGAATTCCTCGAGTGGCGCAGTGAATGGCGAAAGTTATAGTGCAGCTCTTTTTTGCATTGCTCCTATGTCTTTAATAGAGAAGACGAATAGAGAGAACAGTCTCGATATGCACCCAGAAAGCGGACTGGATTCTCACTGAGCCTGTTCACCACAAACAATTCTTACTGCCGAAAGTGCAAGGCGGTGAGAACTGCTAGCACAAATTAGGATAGCTGCCTCCTGCGATTCTTTCTGTCTATCTCTCGTGCCACTCTTCTCTCAAAAGGCGCAATTAAACCGGCGCACCAGCGCTTAAAGAATGCTTGTCAAGTACCTTTAACGACCCCCGTGCAACATTCTCATCTTTCTTTATTTGATCTCCACGGCGCGCTTTTTTGGTCTTCTTGCGTGTGAACAATGCGGAAAGCATTTTACTGCCAGCAAACATGAAAGAGACGTAGACGCAACGGTGCGCTCCCTCTTTTACTGGTCTGCTCTCGCTAAAACGTTCTACAGTTAGGCTTACCAACACGCGCAACATACGGCTGTATAACGCATTTCGCATTCTACATGGTGTGCTAGGATAGCAAATTTCAGCAACAGCCGCAGATGCGAAGTTGATCATCAATAGCATGTGTCGGCCATCATTGCGCACTTCATATTGTGCTAAACATTAGTGCGGAGACTTGTTCAAAACATTTCTTTGCGATTGTGAGCTATTAATATCCCCGTAACAGTTAGCATAGACGCCCTCATGCGACTGCATAACCGAGGGACCACAGGCGGGGTTGTCGTCACAAAACTGCTACGGTCGCGACAGAAGCTAACAGTTACTTTGAACGATATCGAATAACTTGATTCCATTATCAGTGCTCAAAAGCAATGCTGCCAAGGCTTAGATTCTTCGTTCTCTCATAAACCTTTTTTTTGCACTACTGGTAGCTTAAATTTCGCTTTCCTCTATGCAATTCTGTCCCGAAGTTCGAGAAGTACTCCTCAAAGTAGCGGCGCGTTCTTCTTACTGTGTTGCTTTTCTTTCGCATATTTTCAGATTTCTTCACACCTGAAATGCCAGTTTGAAGTTCTGTACAGGCACAACTATGCTCGATTTCTGTTCCTCGAAGACGAAAACAACGGCTAGAAGACCAATCGCACTCGTGGACAGCTGCCTTTGTTAGCATGATATGCTGCCACTATACTCAAAGAGGAATAGCAACGCGGCTGAAACGGCCGGCTCATATGCAAATGTACTGCAACGTTTTTACTTGAAATATACGATTAGCTATTGACTGTAAATAAAATTACGCGACCTCAGATAGAAAAAGACTATGAGAATTTTTCTTGTTAGGCTATGAGTTTATATGTCTGACTGCAGAGAAATTCTTCCCATTTTATTTTTGTTACAAGTGTAAAATCCTGCCCGTCGAGATTGTGAGCAGTTTCGATGAAGCAGTAAGTAGTAAACGACGAGATCCTTGCAAGGTAACCTCGCTCCACGGCCACTGAAGTGCATTGATTGTTATGAAGTGTAACATAGGTGAAAAATACTTCTCCGAATTCGCTTGCCTAATACTCTCGTCAATCTGCGCTGGTGAGAGCCAAGTGTAGTTTAATAACACCACCCTGTTTGCAGCAGTACATGCTCGGTTGAACGACGCGGCTGATGTTGCCGCACTAAAAGCAGCACAACTCTGTTGTGGCTCGAGCCCAGTGGCGGGAGAGTGAGAGGGCACCACTCACCAATTCTGACGGCTTGGCAGACGCCTTGCCAAAGGACGAGCCATGCAATCGAGAGGAGCCACGCTCGGCCGAAACCCCGCTCGGTGCCCACTGCGGTGGCGGCGGCGGCCGTCGTCCTCATCGTTACACTCTATCCCGAAAGATCCCGCACAGCTGACGAGCCCAGCCAACTACGCCGTCGTGAGCTGCGAGTCTATTCCTAGACAGAGTCGCGTCGGCGCGGTTTGGACTGCACTGCGTCGTTCCCAGCCACGGATGTGCCGAGCACGGCCTCGCTCCGCCGACCGCGATGCTGCGAGGCGGAAGATGCGACCTCCATTTCTGGGACCCGTTCGGGAGCAGTGTTTTGGCTTCCCCTCTCTCCCTGGGATCCGGATGCTGCATCCCTCTCTTTCCCTGGCGTTCCTCGCTTGCTCTTCGGGCCTTAATGACGTCATAGGCCCGGGCAGCGCGCACCTGTCGCCCTCTGCAGAGAGCCTGACAAAACTCGGGCGGACGTTCGCGCGCTACGCGGAGGGCGCCGCGCGAGGCTTCGGTGCCACCGAGCGCAGCGCCCCGTGTGCGATAGGCAGCCGCCGTGACGGCGCACAGAGCCGCTCGCACGCGTCCGCTTTCGTGTCATGTTTTTTTTTTCTTTTCCCGGTGTTGCCCACAGAACAGCTGGCCCCGACTCTCGTCGTCATGGGGACGGACTGTGGCACAAAAGGACATGCTTTGTCACGTGGGTAATGCGTGATGAATAAACACAAACCTGAGCTTCGCACGAGTGGTGCCGGCCAGCAACGGCAGCTGTCTGAAGCGTACTGTCACATGTTGCTTGCGTGCATGGAGTGATTATTTATAGTGTGCGTTGTGCTCCCGTGAAACCTTTGCTTATGGCATAGCTTGTAAGACTTACAACAGGGTCTAAGCATAAAGGGTGTTCTTTTTTTCCCTAATGCTGTTTACTATTGTTCGGCCGTCTACCATTGTACATTATTATGTTTCGTTACGCATAAGCAACATATATAAGCACAAATTTTGTTTACTCCCCGCTGTAAGCTCTGATTATATTGGCAGCATCCCTAAGGAAAAATAAAATAAAATATATACAGCATCAGGATTCGATGCCTACAATTCTAGCGTAGGGCATTTTGTAAATACGGGTCGAGCTTTCTTGTTGCGGCAATGCTGGAGCTACTGTTCTTCTTAAGTACGCAACGCCCAAAGCGCCTGTTTTCCTCCGTTTTCCTCGTTTGCTCACATCGCCTCTGCGTTAGACGGGCAAGTGTGTTTAATCGAATGGCAACTGTCATCTGGCTGCTTTCAAATCTGTGTCACTACATGCAATGTGCGACGTTAATACGGCGTATTGTACGACGCGCCTATAGTCTTACTGACGCAAGGAAGACGACGACAGAACATAAAGCGACAGGACAAGCTTTATTCTGTGATTTATTACTAAAGCACGCGGACAAACTCGCCCTAATTTCACTTCCTGTGCATCGCCACCCCTACGACGAAACCCTGCTTCCAGGTCAGGTTGCCAAGAGATCAACCAACCATTTACCTACTTGTTTTCTCAACCTGTATTCAGAAGCGAACGACAATTTAAGCAAGGTGCTCGCTTTTGCAGCAAGCCTTCAAGCTACAATGGTCTTTACGTCCTTTCCCTCATCTTCAAAAAACAGCTTAATTATTCCATCATTTCACGTTCCCGTGTTTCCCATTGCGTAGACGTTTGGCGACACCCAAAGTGAAAAGCGAGAGCAAGAACAACCAAAGACAACGACGCTGCCATGCCTACGAGAAGAATCCGGCTGTCGTACCAAGCAGCAAGGCCACTATTCGCAACGTATTGGGCTATAATTGTTCGTAAGAGCAAATTCACGCCAACCCTGACGCTGGACATGCCTTTAGCGAAGACTGCCAGTCAATGAAAAAATGTTCTTACGAACGAAAAGCTTCGTGTATTCGGCCCCGGAGTGTTTCGCACAAGCGGATTTTCTGAGTCAATGGGTGTGCATCGCTTCGGCTTGACGCGAGAATATCAAAATATTTTGAATCATTTTAGCGTCATTAAACGTATTATGCTACACTCTTCCAGAAGTGCCAGCGATAATAGTTTTTTTTTTTCACGCTATATATAACTTTGAGGAAGAGCAACTTACCACGAGATAAACTTTCCCGTTTGTAAAATAATGGAGATGGCGCACAATTCACCGACCCACGCGGCTCACTCTGGCGGAAGCTGCAGGCCAGAGTTCCCTGCCAAACAAGAAAGAACCAGCGCAGGTTAGTTATTTATTATCTCTGTGTCGTCTCTCACCGAGCATCCACAGAGATTACTGAGGTAGCTACAGTGCGCGGATATCAATGCAGAAATTCCGAAGCTTGGTTTAAAAATATGTCACAGCGTCTGCGCGTCAATGGTGTATTATTTATTAATTTATTTGTGTTTTCAGCTCATATATACATTTAAGAGGAAAGGAAAGTCAGGAGCAGGGCGGCAACTGCCACCGGAAGGGGCACAACGCCTGCCTACTCTTCAGAAGGGAGGTGACAGCAACACAGAAATGGAAGGTAGGAAGGACGGCAGGAAAGAGGAAAGGAAGAGCGACAGGATGGACAAATCTAAAAGAATAAAGTGGAACACACAGTACAGATAACACACAGTAGGGCCGCTCACTGAAGGTCACGTAACTAAAGAGTGGTACATAGAAGAAATAGTATCGACGCTACAAACGTGAAGCTAAGTTCGTTAACTGCATGTAGAAAAGCAAGTAGAGCACGATGAGCCTGATCACGTCTAGACGCACAACCACTAGGGTACAAACATTGAGTGTAATATCTACAGAATGACGCACCCTATAAAGCTGTTCTTATGTTGAAGAACAGATTTAGCAAACCTCGCGCCCAGTGGTGTAAGGTCTGCTAAACACAGCCCATTTCAATGCAAGCGAATAGCCGAATGCTTCTAGTAAGCAATTCGCTATATGTAAAGAATGGTGCGCTTGAAGGCGTACGTCTGGTTGGAGCGAGGACATCAATTTGTTGTTTCATTGCATAAATTCCTATAGACATAGAGAGCCATTAACTGGCACAACCGTAGTGGAAGCATCAGTGGCCGATTCGTCACGTGCGTGCTGCCGCCGACGGCGTGCACCGCCATCCTCCTCTTCCGCGCGACGGGCCGCGAGCCTCAGAGAGCCCCGGCAGAGGGCGCTCGGCGACGAACGCGCCTCGATCAACTCGGCTCGGCTGCGCGCGCGGCTTTTGCATCGGCGTCTTCGTATCGGCCGTGGATTGCTGACTACCACCGACCAGCACGACAAAGGTTAAAGAGCCAAAGAAGCCTGTTCGCTGCATAGCTACAGATGGGAATGGAGGCAGCGACCCGAACAACGCAACTGAAAGGCTTTTAGATGGCGCAGAGGATCGAGCATACAACGCAAAACACGGTACGAAGTGTAGACGACAGGCGCAGCCATGACCAACCGCGAGGTCAGTCAGCGCTATGTGTTTTGTCTCTGCACTTCGTCACGAATTCTGGGCTGTTCAATCCCTTTCAACATATGCACCAACTAGCCCAGTTCAGCACGCTCACGCACTGCCCTCGGCCCATACTGCCTGCTTCGTATGCCGCGGTAACCGCGGAAACTCAGACGTGGTAGGCTTATGCTATTCTTCAGATGGCTAAATAGCATGCTTTCCGAATCACAGACAAATTTGCCCATCACACTTTTTTTATATGCTACCTTGGAGATGTCGCCTTGAATTGGTGCCGGCTACTCCTTTCTACATAGAGATTTAAAGAAAGAATAGATCATAATATAACAATAATAAAATCATAATAAGGCAAAGTCCAATCACATAAGTACACTAATGACACAAAGTCCCGTCGTATAACTAGACTAGTTTAGAAGTTCTTGCGGGGCGAGTTGTTGGATGGCTATGCTAGGGAGAGTCGCACTTATAAGGATGAACGAACACAGGAAAGAAACGAGGTAGACGGAAAGAGCGCAAACCATCAACGCGCAGGGGAACATGCATTGTCAATTCGGAAAACTGAAGGAGCACACTTGCCCGCTCAGTGCATTGCATGTAAATGATGTAGACCACAGTTGAACAACATTAGGATTCTACGCAGAAGCAAGAACAACATAGCGCGTGAGCTTTTAGAAGCTTTTCAGATCAAGGAAAAGGGCGATGACTGCGCAAGTGACACTTCCGTTACTTTATATTATGAGGGAAACGCTTTTCTGCGCCACTTTTGTTGACATGAGGCAGGCTTGATTTGCCATCTCCCCTCCCCCCTTCCTTTTTTCGTCACGTGTGAACACTGCTTATATAAGCAGCTTAGAAACGAATAAAACCAGTTGATAGCTTGCGCTATTTCCGTCTACCTCGTTTCTTTCCTGTGTTCGTACTTTTGCACACGCAATTCTTCCTAACATAACTATATTAAAATCAGGGCACATAAGCACGGATTATATTAAAATGAAAGTACGTGAACCCACGCATTGAACTGGCTATATTCGAATACTAAAAAAGAAACCATAGAATGAGCTTATCATATTTAAACACTCTACTCAATAGTTTCCGAGAATATTGTTCGCTTCTAGAATTCCTTGAAGGGCCAGTACCGCTAGCGTTTGCAAAGAGTATGTTGGCCAATGACCTAAGATTTGCCTGAGGCTGACGGGCCTGTAGTCTAATGCCACTAAATCACGTGATAAGCGCTGTCTGTGTTTGTCGTGTCACGGACATTCTACCAGAGAAGTTCTACATCCTCATCCGCGTGGCTACAAGGGCATTCCGCACCATCAGCTCTTGAAATTTTATGCAGAAAGTGTTTTCTGTACGCGATACCGAGCGGCAGACGATGAATGAGCGTTTAAGATGATCCGGTTGTATTTACGTTGGACGGTATTTTAAATTAAAACGATGGGTCAATGTGAAATAAATCTGAAAATTTCGAGTTCTGATAAAACCGTGTCGCTCTGCAACAACGAGCTGACATCTGTCTTAGTATGTGCCGCAATTCGTCTTGCGTTAGAGGGAGACCATGGGCGGCGTTATTAAAATGCGCTTGTCCAGATGCCTTGTCTGCTGCAACATTCCCATGGATATTGCAGTGGCCAGGTATTCATTGGAACCTTATTGTGCGATTCCCTTCACTTGCTTTTCTGAGTTCCTTTAGTGTGTCGTAAACTAACGCCATATTCTGCGAATTCTTGATGTCATCAAGAAATGAACACAAAGCTGCCGGCGACTCACAAACCATGACCCATGGTTCCCCTTTTAACACTGAAATTATATATCATAACAAAGACAATATTGCAAAAAGCTCTCTTGTTGTTGTTGACGTCTGTGTTTGGTTCCATTCTGGAATGACAAAGGCCGCTGTAGGGGAATTTGTTTGGCAAGAACCATCTGTATACGCTTGAATATAGTCATGGTATCGAAAGTATATCTGGTATAACGCTAGTTGTTGTGCTGCTAGCGTAAACACATCTCGCTTGCGAATAATTCCTTCAACCAAAAAGTTCGATTTTTTGTGCGACGAGTCGCCATGGAGTGTAGCAGATATCTGAGAACCAAAATTCGAGATTTTTGTGCACCTGAATCACCCGATTGATGATCGCCCTGTCTCTCTCAATAAGTGAAATTGCTAATGAGTGACTTTTGTGCTGCACAGAAATGCGAAAGTTGTCTCGACAGGTTTCAACCGTCCTCATAGTAGGAAATGGAGGATGACGTGCCCCTGCAATTACTAAGGAACTTGAGGTTGCGCGAGGGACACCAAAGCATGCTATAAGGCTCCTAGCTATCAGTCGTTCAGGTCTCTCTTCAGATGGACGGGAGATTCCATGCATAACACGTTAAGAATATGCTGTCTTTGCTTTATAAGTGCATTATGTACTTTTAGCATGGATGAAACCTAATCTGCCCATGTCATGCCTGATACACAGCGAAGAATATTTATTATTAAGTTTATTTGTTCTTCGAGCGCTTTAATGTGAGAATTCCAAGAAAGTTATCGGTTTAGTACAACTCCCAGAAATTTGTGTTGTTTCACAATGTCTAAAGATTGTCCATCAAGACACAGCTGAAAATCCTTTAGATATCTTCTGGTGAAAGGCAGCACAGCCGTCTTACTGTAATACAGTTCCATTCCTCTTTTCTTTATGAACTTGTCCACATTATTTAGGCCTTTCTGCGAAGTTGATTAAACAAGGCTGGTACTTGAACCAAATGCCCAAATACAATCACCATCCGCATATATAGAGTAGTGTAATGCAGGTGGAAATCACCACGGTAAATCCGCCATCACATAATTAAAAAGAAACGGACTTAAGCATAAGATTATGAGAGGAACTTATTCACTTGTAGATAGTGATCTGCCATTCAAGAAGTTGTATATCTGCTGTAGCATCCTTCAAGAGACTCCCAGTTCTAGCAGGCCACACAATAAATGAGCATGGCTGACTGTGTCGAAGGATCGTTTCCTCCTAGCTCGTTCATGTTCAACATAGGTAACGATATCCAAAATTACATCCATGGTGCATCGCCGCCTTCGATATCACGTCATCTATTTGGGAAGTGCTTCTGTTGGCTCACGCCACCATTGCAGTCTAGCATAAATCATTCTCTCCATGACCTTGCATAAACAGCTCGTCCGATACCAATGCTGAAAATACTCAACAGAAAGAGGGATTTTGCCAGGCTTCAGTTTAGGTATCCCACGTGCGATTTTTCAAGAGTTAGGGACATGCTCCTTTTTCCACAAGTAATTGAGCAATTAACGAACCAGTTCTGCGGATACCCGGAAGGTGGAGAGAAGTTAATTAATAAAGGGAAAATGAGGCGTCCATCCCATCGTAGAAATTGCTACAAAGGAACCCGATACGGGTTCCGCGAAAGAAAAGCCTCGCAGGTGAAGAAAAAATCGTCCTGGTCCGGGACTCGAACCGGGACCACCGCGTTACCGCGGCAGCCGCTCTACCATCTGAGCTAACCAGGCGGCTAGCTGATGGCAGGGCGAAATCGAACTTGTCAACAACTTGAAGCGGAGGCAAGAGCTTAACGAAACATTTCTGCGGATACCGGCAAGGTGGAGAGAAGTAATCAATAAAGGGAAAATGAGACGACCACCCCATCGTAGCAATTGCTACAAAGGAAACGGGTTCCTCGAAAGAAAAGCCTCGCAGTTGTTTCGTTGTTTCAGTTGCTTCGAGTTGTTGGCAAGTTTGACTTCGCCCTGTCATCTGCTAAGCTCCTGGTTAACTCAGATGGTAGAGCGGCTGCCCCAGAAAGGCGGTGGTCCGGGGTTCCAGTCCCGTACCAGGACAAATTTTTCATGAACTATGAGGCCGCTTAATGCACTAATAGTAAACCATACTCGTGGAACTGGTGTCAGGGGAGGCAGCGTATCGAAAAATTCACCTCTTTCATTCCCTAATTTTTGTAGTCGTATCCACATGACTAAGTGGATTTGCGGCAAATTTCTATACGCGTCTATCTTTCCACTCCGGCGATAAGCTCTTGCTGCTCTTCTTCTTGCAGCTCTGAAATGTTGATATTCTCCATCAACTGATGTCTACTCGTCAGGAATGAGCACATGTTTCGTACACATTTTCATTGCCTCGTGTATCACTGATGTGGGTTTCTTCAGGTCAGCTTCATAATCCACTCGAATGGACAACTGTTGACGAAAGAGCTGCCAGTTTGTTATATCCACGTATCTTCGTTTCGCAGTACTTTTCAATCGCGGATGTGATGTAATAATTGGGATGTGATCGCTTCCACGTGTCTGTGCGCCTGTTGTGCACCCAGCATCGGTAACAAGGTCATTAGAGCAGTGTTACGTCTATGCAACTAGTGTAGTGATGTCCACGCATAAATGTCACAAATCCATCATTCGATACTGAGAGATTGCATCTGTCCGTGGCGCATTGAACGATATTCCCAAGGGCATCACAGTGCTTACTCCCCCATGTTCTTCTGGCAATGGCCATCTCATTGACTGGCCAGGAAGACCAGTGCACCTTCATCGATGAGTTCGAGAGGAGCCAGAGTTGCGGGACCGAGATACGGCTACGCATAAAGGGAACCTGCTGGGTGTACTGTGACGGGGCAGCTGAAAAATATAAGGTCCACAGTACAGAAGTAATACGGCTACACTAAACTAAAAATGGTAGTCAGCATAAAGAAAAAGGCATTTTGCGTTACCGAAGTAAACTTTTCCTATATTTTTTTCTTTATATCGAAAGTTTTCAGCAATCGTAACATGATCCTGTTTCTCTTTCTTATTTAATAATCTTGGTCTACGCTTTTCCTACTTGTGTTTCGCCCAACCTTCACTTATCATGTAACTGTACTATCTCGCCCAAATGTCAACTTCGCAACATTCCTCAAGACAATAAAACAATTTCTGCTCTAGGCTTTTCCATTTCTCTGTGTTTTACGCGGCAAGATTTTACGTAGCTTGCACTATTGAGCAAACACATGAATTTAGGCGAAGGGAGCATCAACGTCTAAACATTCCTGGAGGAATCGAGAGTGTTATAAAAGATTTCGTTAAACCTTTTGAAAAACATAAATGCATTAAAATAAGCCTCCAATTACAGAAACTATGTCTTCGTCTCCTCTGATAGTTTTCTGTCCTTGAGGCATTTTTCTGTTTCCCAGCTGGTCGTCGAAGCTAAGCTCTGCTGACGCCAGGTAATTCAAATACAAAATATCGCTTGCTAAGGGCATGGAGTGTGGTGCCATCTCCTGAACACTTAACTGCTGCACGGCAGCCATCTCCATCAGAATTTTATGTCCCTCCTCCAAATGTTACAACGAATTCTCAGCGTCGGCCCCACAGCCCGGCCAAGCCATGCCTATACAGCTTTTTGTCTATTTGGATGCTCCGAGATGCGGCCTGCTCTATTTGCATCTATAGCTCCGAGTTTCCGCATTACACATCAATCGCAATACATTGTCTCACTTATGTGACAAAATTTTCCATGTTCAGTGTGAGCCGCATGCATATCGTAACATATTTGTGGCGTCAGTTTCATTTTTATGCCGAAAAAAGCAATTTCGATAAAGCTATCGTCTGAATGACTACAACCGCAATTTCCAGAAATGCTTATTCAACCTATAATGACACATAAACTTCTGCTGGGACAGTAACATATGTTTTGAAAACAGTGCCCGTGATATGAAAACATATCCCAAGCAACATCGTAGCCCCTATCCTCGGCTTGAAAACCCCACAGTTTTTTTTTCTTTGCACATTAGTCGCAAGTTCCGTGCCTCTGAAACAGCTTGCAGCAGCTCATATCAGCAGTCGCTTGCACAACTGCAGAAATCGATAGTGAACTTAGGCCCGTGCTGTAACTTATATGTACAGGTAGGACTTACAGAACACATAGTGAGTATTGACCTTCCTACTGTATATCAGATTTGATTTGAAAGCGTACCTGTCTGAGGAGCTGTTATTTCATATACGCGTGTGTAACGCTGAAACCAAAAGGGGAAAACACGACAAGCAGTATGCTTTTGTATCCAGAAAAGAAACACGACATACGTATAAGTTACTTTAGTGTAGTAGCTAACTTTTAGGCGTTCCTTCTCAGCTCACACTGTACTTGCGCAGATACGAGCGGCCGCTTCTAAATGCTCGTGCAGCGGGGAAGCTTGGCTTGTTCGCTTTCCATCAACAAGAGTCGCAGAAAGGTGGAAAGCTGGCCGAGCTGGAATTGATGCATTCTTTGGGTCAGCGCGGGAAATGACGGCTACGCAAAAAGGAAAGAACACAGGACTATAGCTGGCGAACAAGACTCGATCAGTCAGAGTACCGAATTTTCGCTTTGAAACCTTATAACGAATGATTATAAAATATAAGTTATCCATGTAATTCGTTGCAAGTCGACACAAACTCACCGACTTCAATTCTTAAATTTCAATATGTGCCGTAAAGTAATTAGCAAGAAGCTAATTAGTGAAATTCTATTTATTAGCCAATCGCGCATTTTCATTTCTCGTAGAATAAGCGTACGCCTCTTCGAGTAATCTAGCTCAAGGATTAGAATTGTGCTTTTTTCTCAAAAAAAAAGAACACCCTATATGTGAACGTGCGTAGGCGTGTATGTGCGCGCGCATGCGCAGTACAGGCCGTACACATGCAGGAAGTTACCCACTTCCCCTCACGCTTGCATACCTACGAACATTTACTAATGTGTGTGCAAGCATGAACGCATCTGGGGCGCTATAACGTAAACCTATTCCAAACTGGTTCTATTCCATTTCTGCAATCAGCCCTCCACGACTGGTCAGAAATATTTCGGGCCACACCGACTTTTCCTGTTTGTTAAGCGACGTGGCGGCAGCCGCGAAAATTGCCCATCTGCTATGACGTGTACACACTGATTGTGCGCGATTAGACCGAACAAAAGAAACACATTTTTCCGATTCTACACCTTTCTCAAGATTAGGCTTTCGCGATTGGTCAAAATGTTTTCGGGCTCAGGTCACTTCGTCTGTCTGTCACCAGACATCACAAAACCACGAGAACTAACGTGAAAGTGACGCGTACACATTAAAGAAGCATTAATATGACGAACAAAACTGATTTATTTATAATTTTTTAACAGCCGGAGACTACCCTGTTCTGAAAAGAATAGATGATGTTTGCCCACCGATCACTCTGGCACTGGATGCTCGGCGCTGCCGATGAGAATGGATTTATTTTCATATATTAAAACAAAAACTGAGAGGCAGGATAAAGTTGTCGAGCCTTTTGGTACGTATACGACGTCGCTTGCCAGCTGTTCTTGGCTGAGGAGCCGTTCCACCGGCATCTTTAACCTTCCGTTAAACGCAACCACAATTTTAGACAAGCCACGGCAAGTTAAGCAAGGGGAAGCGGGCTAATCACTGACTCCGGTATCGTCCGGTTATTTATTTCGACTGCACTAGCTCGGCCCCACCGAAACCCGACCCACTTTTGTGTACTCCTCGCCTCTTGTAAGCCAATTATGTCGAGAAAACATTTCTAGGTAGGCAACGCTATTCTTTTGAAGCAAACCGAAAGTGACCTCCTACAAGTGAGAAGGGCGTTTGATTGGGCGTTCAAACAATGATGCGGGTCACCGCGCGATGCTTGCGTCGGCGATTACGTAAATTTGATGTCAGAACATTGATATAAAACAGACTGAAATATTGTTACCTTATAGGGCCCTTGCTTCGTTCTTCTCCGCCATGCTGCACATGGCCGCTGCGCCATCAATGTAAAATATGCAGATCTCACGCACTGTGGGAATGTTATGCGAAGCATTGGGCAGGTAGCTGGCTGTCCCTTATAGTTTAGGATTCTGCAATGCCTTACCAGACGGACCAACACGTTTGTGTCGATATAATACTGTGTGTGGAGCAAGCGTGTGTATACACGTATCCATCTTAGTATACTGCAGTCATATGTGACAGCAGTACCAAGATGACGACGGTGAAGACGGTCATATCATGGCGGCGGCGTAACTTCTACACCGGTCAATCGGTGAGAGCTTACGACAAGCCAGTTATTGAGCACTGCACGGGCGTAAGCGACATAAACCCAAATTGGTACGTCATCTGCAGCTAGTGGCATACAACCGTACGTACCTATAAAGGTCTATGTGTTGTGATCTTGTGGTATTCATTAGAACACCACTGACATTTGTATTCTAACGAAGAAACGTTAGAGCCTGTTCGACATGGCCGTACAATGAAGGGAGCACATGAAGGCGGCACAATTTCGCATAGCTTCTACGTATCGTTAGCTGTTACGATGATAGGACTGAAGCTCTGGGCAGATTCCGAAAGCCGTGCCGTCAAACACAGCGTTTCGAAGCGCTAGCTTTCACGAGGGAGAGAACCGCCTGGGGGCCAGCGAGTGCGAACGCGCTTCGCGTCAGCTCTGTACAAACACGGCGATTTCCTTCGAATTTCCATCCACGCAGTGCCCATCTCTTCACTACACCGTTGGTAAAGGTGAGCGCTACCATCTGCTCAAATTTGGTGGCCGTCGGTCCCCCCTAAGCGGGCCCACGGGCCGAAAACCGCCCTTTGCTGACCAGCTGCCGCACTAGGCCTCGCGCCACCGTGCGCTAAGCCTAAGCCGCTTCGACCTCCCCTACGTCGACAGTATGGAGGCACAAGTGATCGGAGAGACCATCGACCCAAAGGACTATGATCCCAGGGACTGGAATCATATCCTGAGCTTACCCACCCGTCAGAAAGGAGCACCGAAAATCCAGGACCAGGCGAACGCCGCCACCGGCTCGCGACCTGCAGACCCCGTACACCAAGCGTCACAGCTGCGCGCGACGCGTCTCGCGGCGCAAAGGTCGCAACGCCAGCCGCGTTTGCCTGAGGATGCCTACAAGATAGTGTTTCGTTCAACCGGGGGAGTTACTTTGACCGACCTTCAACCGCGCCAGCTTCGCCTGGCCCTGCTAACTGCAGCCAAGGACCTCCAAGCATCAGAAGCCACCAGCTTGATTATCCACCCCCTCAACAATACCTGCACGATGAGTACCCCGCATAAAGCTGACGCGCTACGCCTGTTCGCCATCCAACAACTCTCAATTCGAACTCAAGTCTACGCCGTCACCGCCTAAATCACCCCCCTGGATGGTGCAGTAAGAGGAGTGATCACTAACGCCTACTGGGAAGAAACCCCAGCACAGATTCTGGACGATCTCATCGCGGGCAACCCTAGCGTCCCCATCATTGCTGCATGCCGCATGGGACGGACTCGTTCGATCCTTCTCACCTTCCGGACCGGTCCGGTGCCCCGAACCATCTCCTACGGAGGCGGACTCCACAGCTGCAGTTTATACAGAGGACACCTGGACGCTTGCACAAACTGTAGAAAACCAGGGCATCGCGCGGATGTGTGTACCCTTCAGCGTACGCACAACTGTTCAAGATGCGGTATCCCGCACCCCCGAGAGGACACCCCGACATGCACCCCAGCCTGCATACTCTGTGGAGGCGCCCACATGACCGGTACTAAAGGCTGCAAAGCGAGGGGACGCCGCTCATCATCCGCGTCACAACAGCACATCTCCCGCGCACCAGAACGAGACGCGGACCGCTCCAGCGTCCGTCACTCCAGCACTTCTCGCTCATCGTCTCGTCGCCGCCAGGACCAACAGTCTCCACAGCTTTCCTGGGCGGACAGAGTAGCAGGCAAAACACTGAACGCTCCCAGCAAGCCCTCAATCCCCCCACCCACACAGGTGGACCCCCGTGACCGGGAGCTCCAGGCCCTGCGAGAGGAGGTGAGTCGTCTTAACTCTCTCATCAAAACTACCACCTTTAACCCCTCTACCGCTTCCTCCAATCGTCCCTCCTACCCAACCCACGCTGCTACCTCAAACAGCCACTGAAAACATGGAACAATCCGACTCCCAAACCCCCACCTCACCCCCACCCAAGAAAAAACGTACAACAGAGCACCCACCCATCACCCAGACTGACCTTCAATCTCTAGAGGCCCGCATGGACGCTAAACTCGCCGAAATGGACACGCGTCTAGAGGCAAAATTCAATCAGCTTATCGACCACCTGTCTCAACGCTTTGAACAACAAATTGAAGCGGCATTTACGCGCATGGTGCACACCCTTGAGATGAGCCTTGCACGGTAGGACACCCGCCTCCAAACAATCGAGCAGGCCCTTCCCTCGCTGCAGCTCCCCAATCGCCCCTGTCAATCCCGCCCACCTACCCCACAGAACTCCCTACCCAACCCACCTATACTCACCCCACCCAAGCTACAGTATGGCGGGGCTACCACCTAATTCCTTATCAATTCTGCAATGGAACTGCCGCCGCTTCCGGGACAAGCGCGCACCCCTCCAACTCCTCCTCCCCACACTTCCCACGCCCCACATCATCCTCCTTCAGGACACATATGCCCCTGCCACGCTTCCCAGCTACACATCCGCTCACTCGGACGCAACTAATACACCCAGGGCTTCCACACTCATACATCGCTCCATCACACACCAAACGCATCAGATCACCTCCGAGACGCCCTCCGTGATCACAAAAATTATACAACACACACACTCCACACCATCTATTTTTATTGCAAACATATACCACCCACCGTCTCATCCGATGGCTTCATTGGAAACGCTACTGCGAGATCCATCGTATTGCAGGCAAGCATCCATTGATAATCGGAGGGGACTTCAACAGTCGGCATACTCACTGGGGCTACTGCACCACCACGGGACGAGGACGACGACTCTGGTCCTTGGTACAAGAGCTCCGCCTCACAATACACTACAACTTTAACACCCCCACGAGAATTGGCAACAGTGTCAGCGTGGACACCAGCCCGGACTTGACACTGAGCCGCAACCTTGCAGGTATTACGTGGAACACAACACATCACACATTCGGGAGCGATCATTCCATCCTCTACGTTACAGTACCCTACAAGCAAAGAACGACGCTTCACCTAACACACAAACTCACCCACTGGGATGCAGTCCGCGCCGCACGGGCGGCCCTTCCTGACGCTCCCATTACAGACATCGACCAGTGGGTGGCATCACTCATGAACGATGTCTCCGCACACACTCGAACCATTGACGCTACACCAGATACGCCCACCCTCGACACTCAGCTCGCGCACCTATGGGAGGCCCACCATAGCATCCTAGAGCGCTGGAAAGGGCAAAAGCTCAACCGGACCCTTAAAAAGCGGCTAGCCGCACTGCAAACAAAAATTACTGAGCACTCTGAGGAACTTTGCCGATCCAACTGGGGACAGATTTGCGATAGTATGGCTGGCAATCTGTCCTCCAAGTGCAGTTGGCAACTCCTCCGTCACTAAATTGACCCCACGCAATCTAAAACAGCCACACAACAAGTCACACGCCTTATACACAAGACCGACCTTTCTCCCGACGCACTCATCGACATACTTAGGAACACACATACAACTCCCGGTACCTCAAACCCCCTGCCCCCCTATGCAGGCACCCCGAATGCCAATCTCGACGCGAAGATTATGGGAGCAGAAGTCAGAGCGGCCCTCCTAACTCTCCGCTCTAGCTCCACTCCAGGAGTTGACCGTATCTCCAATAGCATGCTCCGCAATTTGGACGATCAGTCGATTGCCCAGCTCACGGGGTACTTCAACACATGCTGGCAGGAGGGCACCCTTCCGCCATCCTGGCGTCATGCCAAAATCTTATTCATACCCAAGCCCCACAAACCCCTTACACCTGCAAATCTTCGCCCCATCTCCCTAACCTCATGCCTGGGCAAGCTTTTGGAGCATGTCGCACTCGCCCGACTCACCCAACACATGGCGGAGCAAGACCTCTACCCGCACAGCATGGTGGGCTTCCGTCCCCATCTGTCGGCACAGGACGCCATGCTCCAGCTCACACAGGATATTTTCGAACCCCTCATACCGGGCCACACAAAAGCCGTCCTCGCCTTGGATCTCTCCAAGGCCTTTGATCACCTAGACCATCGAGCGATAATGGCGGCGCTCTCCCCCTTGAACATAGGTGAACGTATGTACACCTATATTCAAACATTCCTTACGAACCGCACCGCCGAAATTCACTTCGGTCCCCACACATCCCGCCCATAGACCCTTAGTGGGATTGGCATCCCCCAAGGATCTGTCCTCTCCCCTTTTCTCTTCAATGTCACTCTCATTCCCCTTGTCCGCGAACTACAAACCATCCCTCACCTCCGGCACACACTCTATGCTGATGATATCACTCTATGGACCACCCATGGCAGTGATGGAGACATAGAGAATACTCTGCAGTCGGCAGCTACCCTCACCCAAGCACATGCGCGGAGTATCGGACTCTCATGCTCTCCGGAGAAGTCGGAGCTCCTCATACTCCGCCTCACAACCCGAAACTGCCCCACCACCCCTATAACCGGGACAATGGAAAACCGGTACATCCCTGAGGTACACACTCTCCGGGTACTGGGCCTCCACATCCAAAATAACGGGAAAAACACTCTCACCATCCACAAACTCAAGCGGACGGCGGTGTCGATATCGCACCTAATCCGCCGAGTTTCTGCACACCACCGGGGTATGAAGGAGCATGACCTATGTCGTCTCATTCATGCCTTCGTCCTCAGCCGCTTTCTCTTCACGCTCCCCTACCTTAAACTCCAGGGCAGAGAAATCTCCACCCTGGATGCCATGATCCGAACAGCATTTAAGACAGCACTGCACCTACCCCTAAACACCTCCACCGAAAAACTCCTCCAGCTAGGCCTACATAACGCGATAGGTGAGCTTATTCAGGCCCACCGACAGAAACAATACATACGGCTCGCGAGAACCAGCACCGGCAGACACATCCTACCCACCCTCGGTATCAGGATACCATGCCACGGATCCCACACAGCTCCAGGTCCGCCACCACCGCGAACTGCTTATTAAACCTCTCCCTAAAAACATGCACCCCACCTACCTCGAACCCCGCCGCAGAGCTCGCGCACGGGCGCTTCACAAACACTATGGCACGGAACCGAATGCTGTGTGGGTGGATGCCGCATGCACAGGTGAGGACGCGGCTGTTGCCATCACGAACCCCTCCCTACAACCGACTACCACCCTTCACATATCCCCAACTGTCACTTCTGAGGAGGCTGAAGAGGCCGCCATTGCCCTAGCTATTACGCGCACGGAGGCTCGGTATATATTATCGGACTCTAAAACTGCGATACTAAATTTTGCCCGCGGGAGAGTTCACGTCCCTGCATTTCGCATACTGAACTCTCTCGCTGCACACCCGCCCCGCCACATGGAGCTCATATGGGTGCCTGCCCACTCTGGGAATCCTGGAAACGAGGCTGCCAACGCTTTAGCCCGAGGTTCTCTCAACCGGGCACCGGCGGCCTCCGATCCAGGGTTCTCACGGGAGCGCATGCATTCATTCAGTGAACTGACACAAGCCTGCAAAGCCGAGCGTCAACTCTACCCTCCACCCCATCCCTCCCTCGACAATTCTCACCAAACACTTTGGAGGCGGCTCCAAACACGCACCTTACCCTCCCCTTATATACGCTCGCGCTACCACCACGTCCACACCGACCCCTCCTGTACCCTCTGCCACTACCCCAAAGCGACTCTCGATCACATCCTCTTCCTCTGCCCGGCGGATCCTCCCCTGCGGGGCCTGGAGCACCTTACTACTTGGGAGGCTTGGGAGGCCCTACTGCGCTCCGAGGAGCCGGCCAAGCAAGCCATCGCCACAGGCCGGGCTGCCAGCGTCATGAGCCTCCGGGACATGAACGTTTGAGTGCACTGGGGCCGTGTGGGGGCCCAAGGACCTGCGTGTCCGCAACTCCCCTGTGTGCAATAAAGTTATCACCACCACCATCACGAGGGAAGAACGCGAGAAACTGGCACGTGACGTATGCGCCAAGCGTCTCAAATAGCTCTACCTCAGTATTTTTTTTTTGCAGCACTGTGGAAGCTACAGGACAATTTAGCCAATAGGAAGGCTGAACACCCCTCAAAATGTGCTCATCCGCTCCGCGTCGTCAGCTCAGTGTCTACTCTCCCATCCTGCACGGTTGGTGGATTGACGCGACAAATGTTTTTGCGTTGTGACCATAAGCTGCGTTTGGCTGAATGCGACAGCCGGGCCCTTGTCATACATACGCTTTCTCTGCAGTTCCTTGCGGCTTCCTTAGCCAGTAGTAATGGCGAACGCCAGTATAAATGCCACGTCGTATGCTCGGCGCCTATTTGGCGTTTGCTCGCCACCGTCACCACGTACCATACTAGAGCGGAGTAGTAAATTAACGATGCAGCGAACAAATAGCCCTTAATAGAGTACCACATCGTAAACACATCACCAGCGCTAATGCGGTGGAGTCATATTATGGCTGAAACACACAACTGATCTAAATAATAACGACAAAACATATCTGGTGTTTTGCGCTCAGCGTGCGAATACACACAGCGATGACTGATTTTACCATTTATTTCTTGCTCTCGCGGCAGAAAGGCAACAAGTGCAAATTTCGATCGAAGCGTGTGGATTGGGCTGCATGGTCACCGCCTGTCATGTTGCTACTTAATCGCGGTTAGGGTGGCTGCGCATGCGCAAAGGGCAGACCATGTTACGTATAGCTGGAGTGTATCATGTACCAAGCAAAAACAAAACTATAGTCCCGCCAGTAACCAGACAGTTACGCCCGGAACAAAGTTATACTGCGTAATGATATTGCCTGTGTGCACCTCGTACCTTCGGCAGTGCAGCAAGTTACTTGTGAGATGTGGCATAAAGAGCGACCGTCGTCTAATTCGATAAAGAAAATAAAACTGAACGTGGCTAAATGAGTAGAGCCTCGGGCTGCTACGGTGGAAGTAAGAGGTTCCGTCCTATCGTCGCCCACGCATTTCTTTTTATTTAAGAGGTTCGAAACGAGGCGAGACAGCAACCCACCCAACTACCGCAAGGGATGAGGCAAAGAATACTTCGCATTATAAGCGTACACCGTGCGGGCCACGAGGGCGTTCGTGGAGAAAGCGCAAGTCTCGTCCGCCGAAGCCCGGCGCTCGACTTTTTCGTCCCGCTGACGGAGCGCCCGCAGCGACACCGCTTTGTCGTATCGATCGGAAATGGAACGCCCTCGCTTTTCATCGCTGTATTCCGTGGGGCCCACAAAGAAGGCGTTAGTCGGGCAGGAGAGGCACCGATGCCCATTGAGCGAGTCGGCACACGAAAACAAGTATGCGCACGCGCCAGCTTGCCACGGTGCGTCTTATTGCGTGCAAGTGGGGCCCTGCAACGTAAAACTATTGCAATATGTTTTATTCCAATCTCCTGAGATCAAATTGACCCAACCATGGGGTGTTGACCCGCAGCGTTGCTTGAAAAGCCCAATCAAACGCGCTTCCCGTTTATAGGATGGCACCTTTTTTGGTTTCAAAGCGAATAGCATCGCCTACATTGAGCAGTTTTTCTTATCTAATTGGCTGACAGGAGACAAGAAGCCTGCTCAAGTGGAGAGGGTTTCGACGGGGCTGAGCCAGCACAGTGCAAATATATGACCGGATGAGGAGGGTGAGGCAGGCGTTTGCGATTTGTCCGCTTCCCTTAGCTAGCTCGCGGTGGCTGGTTGTAAATCGCGACGGCGTGCAACGGAAAGTTAAAAATGCCGCTCAAACGGATACTCAGCAAGGTAGAGTTGGCAGAGCAATGTTGCATACGTGATGAAAGGTTTCGATAACGTTATACAGTCACGCAAAATGCGTTTACGCAAATAAATCCACGCTCCCCGGCAGCTCTGAGTAACCAGTGCCGAGTGATCGGCGGGTAGCCATCTTCTCTTCCTTTCGAAACTGGGCAGTCTCCGGCTATTTAAAAAAAATCAGTTTTGTTCGGAATATTATTGCGTGTTTGACGCGTACACGTCACTTTGACGCGTTGATTTAGGCGTGACAGATAGGCGAAGTGGGCGCAGCCCGAAATCGTTTGACCAATAGCAGTTAGCCAAACGACGACTTTTTCGCTAATGGCGAAAAAGGTGTCAAATCAGCAATTATTATTTTTCTTTAGCGCGGTCTAAGCATGCATAATCAATGTGCACATATCATATCAGATCGGGCGTTTTCGCGGTTTTCGTGACATCGCGTGACAGACGGGCGCTGTGGGGGTGGCTCCAAAATTTTTTTAACAATCGTCCAGGGCTGATCGCAGTATTGGAATAAAAAAGTTTGGAATAGCCTTGCGTTATAGGGCCTATGTTTCTTAGGTCTGTCTTGTGGAGCTAGCATCCGCTGTCTAACCGAATTGGCAGGGCGTTGCACGTATCGACTGTGGTCGGCTCACCTAGACTGCAGTATATCAAGAAATTCTGCTCCTTCCGCATTACGCATGCGACAACCAATGACGATATACAGCCGCACGTATTCAGTAGCTGATCGGGTTATGCCTTCGAATGGCTTTACACGTTCTGACCACGCGCGCAATGTGCAGATACTTCGGGAGAAATACAAGCGCAAGCAGCGCAGATATTTTCTTCAGACAGCAGGCGTGTGGGGCGCGAATAATGCGACAGCCGTGAATTCTGCAAGCATATTTGTTGAGCTGAACGCTGCGAGGTCCCAGTAAAACGAGCAAACCTTCGATTGCGTTGTCATATGGCTTAAACTTATGGTTTAAGGCAGAAGAGAAATGGAAGCCGTGAGGCGGTAGATTCTTGCGTTGAGAAATGAATCAACGCTAGGTCACTTATGCTGCTCTGTGCTGTTCAATTTTCTAATCCTGAAAGCTAGTTGCCCGCTACGGGGAAGCGAAAGAAACGTTACACATATTCACAAAACCGGTGCTTATAGTGCGAATCGGACTGCCTCCGAGCACAAGCAAGAAACGCCGCTAGAGAGCGTGTGCGATTCGTTGCATTCCTGCGAGGGTTATTTCGGAGTGCAGCGTAAGAGGTGAACCTGGAGCAGCTAAACGCCCAACTTGCGCGAGCTATATGTTTGCTGCAAGTATAGACTGTTCCACCACAAAAGCAGTGAAGCCGTGAGCACGTTCACGCGAATAAGCACTCAAAATGTACACACAGCACCAAGTAACGTACCAATGTAGGACTGTCTGCCATGAATTCCCTTATTCTAATCGTGACTATGTCGATCGTGCTCATGTTTAAAGCATAGGCCACTTGAAGAAATATCCGTGACCTGCTACAATTTTTTGGGCAGCTTCGGCGCAATCAAGAGTACCTCGGGTCATTTTTAAACATCTAATTATATAAGCGATCATCATCATCATCATCATCATCAGCGTCGTCGTCGTCAGCAGCAGCAGCAGCAGCAGCCTAGTTACGCCCAGTGCAGGGAAAAAGCCTCTCCCATACTTCTCCAACTACCCCGGTCATGTACTAATTGTGGCCATGTTGTCCCTGCAAACTTCTTAATCTCATTCGCCCACCCAACTTTCTGCCGCCCCCTGCTACGCTTCCCTTCCCTAGGAATCCAGTCCGTAACCCTTAATAACCATCGGCTATCTTCCCTCCTCATTACATGTCCTGCCCATGCCCATTTCTTTTTCTTGATTTCAACTAAGATGTCATTAACTCGCGTTTGTTCCCTCACCCAGTCTGCTCTCATCTTATCCCCCCTTATCTTTACACCCACCATTCTCTTTCCATAGCTCCTTGCGTCGTCCTCAATTTAAGCCGAACCCTTTTCGTAAGCCTCCAGGTTTCTGCCCCATACGTGAGTACTGGTAAGACACAGCTGCTACAAACTTTTCTCTTGAGGGATAATGGCAATCTGCTGTTCATGATCTGAGAATGCCTGCCAAACGCGCCCCAGCCCATTCTAATTCTTCTGATTATTTCAGTCTCATGATCCGGATCCGCAGTCACTACCTGTCCTAAGTAGATGTATTCCCTTACCACTTCCAGTGCTTCGCTACTTATCGTAAACTGCTGTCCTCTTCCCGAGACTGTTAAACATTACTTTAGTTTTCTGCACATTACTTTTTAGACCCACCCTTCTGCTTTGCCTCTCCAGGTCAGTGAGCATGTATTGCAGTTGGTCCCCTGAGTTACTAAGCAAGGCAATATCATCAGCGAATCGCAAGTTACTAAGGTATTCTCCATTAACTCTTATCCCCAATTCTTCCCACTCCAGGTCTCTGAATACCTCCTGTAAACACGCTGTGAATAGCATCGGAGAGATCGTATCTCCCTGCCTGACGCCTTTCTTTATTGGGATTTTGTTGCTTTTTTATGGAGGACTACGGTGGCTGTGGAGCCGCTACAGATATCTTTCAGTATTCAGTTTGATGACTTATGTGCACTTGTGTTCCAAAAGTCATGTTCTCAGCATGAATTAATGGTATGAATGAAAGCGCACGCCACGAATGCTATAAAGAAAAAGTGCCGACCATGGTCCTAGGTTTTGCAGTGTGTACGTAAGGAAAATGTGCGACCGAAGTATGGATGTGTATGCGTAGTCATAATGAGATTATTCTACATTTCAACAGTGGACAATTAAAGCACATTGGGCACCAATGCCGATTTCTGTAGGTTGCAGCTATTTTAGGTGTAATTTATGTTTTTTTCTACAATGTGATGTGTTTCATTATTAGCTTGAGATGTTCCAGTTGTCTGCTCCGTATTGCACAATCAATCTTCCTAACTATTTGAAAGAATTTTCGCCGCCCTCTTTTAATCAGCACGAATCCCATGCGAGAGCTTGAGATCCAAACAAATGTACCTCTTGGCGATGCCGTGGAAGTTTCAGCAGCGTCCTTGTAGTCCCATATCAAGTCTCTTTGCGTATAGCTAAGCATTTGGTGAAATATGGCCTACGCGCAGACAGGTCATCTAATTTTGTGATCACTGCTCCTGCTTAACTACATAGCCAGCAGCTAAAAGCTTAGAAGCTCTTGGTAGTACAAAAACCACAATTCATCATCATCATCATCAGCCTGGTTACCCCCACTGTAGGGCAAAGGCCTCTCCCATACTTCTCCAACAACCCCGGTCATGTACTAATTGTGGCCATGCCGTCCCTGCAAACTTCTTAATCTCATTCGCCCACCTAACTTTCTGCCGCCCCCTGCTACGCTTCCCTTCCCTTGGGATCCAGTCCGTAACCCTTAATGACCATCGGTTATCTTCCCTCCTCATTACATGTCCTGCCCATGCCCATTTCTTTTTCTTGATTTCAACTAAGATGTCATTAACTCGCGTTTGTTCCCTCACCCAATCTGCTCTTTTCTTATCCCTTAACGTTACACCTATCATTCTTCTTTCCATAGCTCGTTGTGTCGTCCTCAATTTGAGTAGAACCCTTTTCGTAAGCCTCCAGGTTTCTGCCCCGTAGGTGAGTACTGGTAAGACACAGCTATTATATACTTTTCTCTTGAGGGATAACGGCAACCTGCTGTTCATGATTTGGGACTGCCTGCCAAACGCACTCCAGCCCATTCTTGTTCTTCTGATTATTTCCGTCTCATGATCCGGATCCGCCGTCACTACCTGCCCTAAAGATGTATTCCCTTACGACTTCCAGTGCCTCGCTGCCTATTGTAAATTGCTGTTCTCTCCCGAGACTGTTAAGCATTACTTTAGTTTTCTGCATATTAATTTTTAGACCCACTCTTCTGCTTTGCCTCTCCAGGTCAGTGAGCATGCATTGCAATTGGTCCCCTGAGTTACTAAGCAAGGCAATATTATCAGCGAATCGCAAGTTACTAAGGTATTCTCCATCAACTTTTATCCCCAATTCTTCCCAATCCAGGTCTCTGAATACCTCCTGTAAACACGCTGTGAATAGCATTGGAGATATCGTATCTCCCTGCCTGACGCCTTTCTTTATTGGGATTTTGTTGCTTGCTTTATGGAGGACTACGGTGGCTGTGGAGCCGCTATAGATATCTTCTAGTATTTTTACATATGGCTCATCTACACCCTGATTCCGTAATGCCTCCATGACTGCTGAGGTTTCGACTGAATCAAACGCTTTCTCGTAATCAATGAAAGCTATATATAAGGGTTGGTTATATTCTGCACATTTCTCTATCACTTGATTGATAGTGTGAATATGGTCTATTGTTGAGTAGCCTTTACGGAATCCTGCCTGGTCCTTTGGTTGACAGAAGTCTAAGGTGTTCCTGATTCTATTTGCAATTACCTTAGTAAATACTTTGTAGGCAACGGACAGTAAGCTGATCGGTCTATAATTTTTCAAGTCTTTGGCGTCCCCTTTCTTATGGATTAGGATTATGTTAGCGTTCTTCCGGTACGCTCGAGGTCATGAGGCATTGCGTATACAGGGTGGCCAGTTTCTCTAGAACAATCTGTCCACCATCCTTCAACAAATCTGCTGTTACCTGATTGGTAGTACAAAAACCACAATTGAAAGTCTCCAATTTGCGGCTTCGGCACTGAGATGATATTGTTGCGCGCACTACTCTATGGCTGCGCTGTTTTCTTTTGCAGTCTATTTCTCTGGGCATTCAAGATTATCTTGTGAAGTACTGACTCGAATAGAGACCGCATTTATTGCACGTTAGGTGGAAAGAACTTTTTTCAGGGCCATAAATTGTCACAAAGAAATGGAATGCACCTGTTTCTAGGAGGTGTTGTCAAAGGAAATGAATAGTTCGAGAGCGTGAAATATGATAATACGCGCAAAGCAAAAGAACAGCATAAATGCACATCGCATAGCATGATCGCCCACTCGCCGCAAACGACTGCTGAATAGATACCGGGCAAATGGCGCAGCGGGGACGAATAAAAACAGTACAGTTAGCGCGCAGGGGAGAACACGCTTGCTCGGACAGCGGACGTGACCGCTGTGGCCGGGAGAGCTTTATGCAGCGGCTGTTTTTTGAGCAGCCGATAAAAAAGGAGGGCATCATGCGCCTGCCGACAGGAAGATAGCCAGGAGGGCATGCATCATACGCGCCAACGGAAAGGAGCAACGTAGGGAAAGCGTAAAAGGCGCAGCGCATGCTGTGCAGCGAACGCCTTTCGCGCCTGCGGAGCGCTTGTTGAGCCGCGCGATGGCTCGGGCGGCGGCAGACCGCTGGCAGCCGCTGCGCGACTGCGGCTCGTTGGAGCGCTTCGCCGCCGCGCCAGGCTGCCGGCGCCATATTGGTGGGGACGCTCCCTCCTCTCCGCGTGCCTTTGGGGAGCTCTCCTGCTGCTCGCCCTCCTCCTCCGACCACACCCACGAACAGGCTCTCGTAATGGCGGCCGTCGTCTCCCCAGTTCGCCGCGGCGGACGCCACTGAGCGGGTTCCCCGTCACGCAGAGCTCTTCTGGGATACCGGCCGCTGTGGAGGCGTCCTCGTGCGGTTTGCGCGGACCCGAATCGCGGACTCTTCCTCTTGTTGTCGAGAACAGTCGTCGCGCTGCTGCGTGAAGCGTTGGAGGAAGAAAAAAAAACAAGAAGGCTAGCGGAGAGCGAGAGGAGGAACACGGAGGAGTGCCGCTGTGGCTCTGGTGATCGCTGTGCCTGGCGCTCGTCGAACATGCGAGAAGAAACGCAAAGCCAGCGGCCGATGGCTGCGCGGTGACGGCGGTCATCCAGGTGTGCTCTTCGTCGTCTTCCTGAGAGAAGCGAGCCGTGCTTGTGTGTGTGCGTGCGTTCGGTGCAGCGAAGAGAACGCTTTCGGAGCACGTTTCCCTGTGGGAGCACCTGTACGCTCGCAGAGGCCATGGGTTGGCGCTGCGTGTTGCGAGCATGCCACCGGTCGGCCTCTTCCTGGGCGCCGCTCTTCCTGCTGGCTCTCCACCTTCAGCACCAGGCTTCTGATGCGCTGAAGATAGGTAAGGGAGCCGCAAAATCCAGCTTGAGTAAGCGTGCAAAGTACGTGGCCGGAAGTTCAAGTATCATCTGGCGAAGCCGTGTGCTGCATCTCAATCTCTATGCATGCCAGCACTAAAATGCGACATACAACGCATGTACTATAACAGGAGAGGATAACTCGGACGCCTTTCGTTGAGGAAATTCACCTCAGTTCAACAAAATTCTCGCTCACGATTGCTACAAAGCACCGCACGTCGGCCAGAGTAACCCAAATGCGCATGCATCATAGCCAAGGACCCAGTTGTCTCGTTGCGGTCCTGCAACCGAGAACAGCGGGATGGAACAAATGTTTTGTGCCGTTGGAAAGTGCAAAGAACTGCAGATGTATTACGTGATCGTAACCATTGGGCTCCAAACTTTCTAAATTTTGTGCCATGATTATAGGTCCTGTTGCTTCTAAACGCCGAAATGCACTTATGTACGTGTATTCTCTCAATTCGACTAGATTGTTGTTTGAGCATTGTTTATTTGTTACAAAACTTTAAAGACGTGCCACGGTTACTTTTGGTTGTGGAACTTAATTCACAAACTTTGTCGCATCAAAAGCGTACCTCGTGAGTCGTGTCACGTAGCGGAAACAAGGTAGAACCAGCCTCGATAGCTCACTGGCTACTTCAGCGCGAAGCTGCAGGTTCGATTTGCAGACCGTGGCGGTGGCATTCCGACGGGAAAAGGTTGCAAAGGCGCGCAGCGTCTTTGGTGCATGTTACAGAGCCTCAGCTAATCAAAATTAACTTGGAACTTCCACGTCTCTCATAGCCCATATACGACTTGATAAAACACTGATAGGGAAGAAGGAAAAAAGAAAACAGCAAAGTAAATTTTGACGAGTGTACCCCGTCCGCAGCCCTCTAAACTGAGGATGCAATCCTTAGCCTTTAGGTATATGCCTTTAGGTATGCCTGCCATAATGCGAATCATGTGAGCCGCACAAGTAGCGCCACGTACAGAAACTGCTGTGTTCGGGTAATCCATTCACCCTCATTCGGCAGCTATACCCACGGCCACCATTCTTTACGTGTTCGGCCATCCCGTGCACTGGCGGGATCTGTCGATGAAGCCCCAGTGGGCCTACTCTGTAAAGCGAGGCAATTAATCACTGAAGTACAGGCGGCGTAAAAAGCTCACGAACGACGACTTAGAAAGAGCTTACCGTTTCCACTGCCTCTGCACACAACCTGATATTTCCCGCCTGTGCAAGTATACCGTGTGCCCTGGCTAACGTTAGCAAAGCTGTTAACGTGAGGAAAATATTTCTTTTTTTTAAAATACGGCGCAAGATACAATTATAAGACCTACGGCGCTTGGTCGTTGGCATTCTGACAACCGAACACAGTTGGTCCTAAAATCGTATCTTGTACCGTGTGCTTCTAATCATTTTTAACAGATTGGTTAACATTAGCTGGGGTACCCTATATAGGTCAACAGCCTAGTGCACTGCCTACGGTCACAAACTTCTCGAATATTGAACATTTCTTGTGAAGCAGTGCTCCGTAAATTTATCATGCCGACGCGAGTCGCCAGAAAGCTCAGGAGCAGTATTTAACAACATTTTCATTTGTAAATCTTCTCCCAAGTGGCACCCCGCCCTCACTACTGGTACATTCACAGTTGCCGGCGCTTCTTCTTATGAACTGCTTTTTGAATTCGTTTGAGAATACAAAAAGGCCCTTCGGGCCACTGTTGCTAGAATTATTATGGACAATATGACCTGGTCACAGCCCAAAATATGTAAGCATTACATTTTTAGCGAAATATCTGTAAGCGATAATAATAAAAAAAATTTTTTTCTGAACGTTGTCCTTAAACTTTAAACTTTTAAAAAAAAGTTTTAAACTTAGCTTTACCTCCTGCAATGTCGAGTCAGTGGTCTAACGATTTTTTCAAGATATTGCATTACTTAGAGAAGCAACTTTCATGCAGCAAGATTTTGCGCTCTTCGGTGTACCTTTAAAGTAATGACGCATCCAAGCGCGTATATCCCCATGACATAAAATGAGGGTGAGGCGTTCAACTCAGCCAATTTCAAATGATGAATAATACCAGGACAAGTTACAGTCTACTCACATCACTAAAATACCTCTAAGACTCCAAGGGGCAAAAGTGCCCCTAAGCTGACTAAAAGCTAGCTAAATTTAGTGACTTTTTCGGTAAGTTACCAATACTGCTTCGTACGCTATAGGAAGACAGTATCTGGCTGCTCGTGCCTGTCGGTAACACTTAGTGATGGTGGGCAGGCTAATCGGCACTTGAGGCCTAATGAAACATACTTCTCGTCGTCAAATCTTTTTTTTTCAGCTAATCATGCATTCGATATCTCTGTTCGCCGGCCCTGTTTTAACGAACCGTCGTAGCTCACAAATTGCTCGGCCGAACCGCGTCCAGCACTGCTGCCCTGCGGGACGGTGCGCGTGCCCCTCTCGAGCAGAGTGAAGGAATCGAACGGCGGCGCGTCCGGGTTCAAAGACCGCGCCACCCTACTCGAAGGTCACACAGGGCTCACGCGTGCGCAACCTGGCGTCTCGTCATAAGATTCCGTTTCTTAAGGGTATCTTGTATCTCACCGACATTTCGCTATCACCTAGTAATTCTTGCTTCTTCTGCAGTCGCCAATTACGAGGCTCTGTTATGAAAACAAAATTTCGCAGAATCTTGGAAGGGATTCACAGTGCTCTTCGCTTCGGGAGATTATCACTGGAAATTGTTTTGGCCAATAAATCATTGGCCATGACAGCAGAAATCCCAGTCAACGAGAAATTGTCCCTGCACAATAAGAGCTTTGTCAACGTCGACCCTGATTCTCAAAACATTTTCCAAAATAACACATTTGCTCCGTAGTTGGTTGGCGTCTTGAAGATAGTTTTTCTGTCACCGCTTTCGAGATCGCACTGTTTCACAAACGATACTCGTTCGATCATATTCACCTCTCGCATATGAAATGCTTCGGTAGTCAATTCAATTCACTTAATTTCTTGTTCCATCGACATGGGAGTACGTGAGAGAAAGAAGCTGTCATATGGGCCGCGTCACGGCCTCTCTCATCCCGCAGTTAATCAAGGCACGTAATTCTCATGCTGTCGTAAGTAAACACACGGGATGAGAAACGTTATTCGCTGTAATCTACTGTAGTAGCAGGCCGTAGAAGAAAGCTGGGAGTGGAAGAATTCTACGACCAATTCACGTAGCACCAAACAGAGGGCTTGACGACAGACCGAGAAAAGCCAAATTACTTCTCATATGGTACGCAGCCTTTGCGGTGTTTTTGCAAGTCGAGGAGATCTAGAGATTTCGTTGCGACAAGCATAACCGTCCGCGACAAGCTTTGAATAGGAATCAGCTGAATCCAGAAGTTCACTATTATAGGTAAAAACGGAAACGTAGACGAGCTGGACACTTGAGGGATGCCTGTGTGTGAACAATATTGACTCATTGGTAGGTAACAATATTCATTGGTAGGTAATATAGGGCGGCGAACAAATACGGAAGGAAGTGAAAACACGTCGAACTCGGGCAGTTACTCGTGGTGTCTGCGATCTCTACGAGGGCATCGCTTTACAAAATATCAGCCCCTACAGCGCTGTCCGTGTGTTCATCTGTGTTGTGCCTGTGTTAGTAAACCGCTGCATTTGCATGTTCTGTGGGGTTCCTCAGGGAAACGCTCATTTTAAGACGAAAGCCTTAGATCTCTGTTTCATGGTCGCGTTGTGAGGTACATAAAATACCACGTGACCCATGGAAAGCCAGAAGCGAACCAAAGTATGTCCAGCCCTGCATAAGCGATGCTTAATTATTACCAAAGTTAAGTAATTATTGATTAGTGATCGTATTAAGGTGGATTGCTGAGAATTAAGGTGGATTATAGTCGATTAGGTGGATTAAGGTGTGTTAGAAAGGATAAGGGTGGATTAAGGTGGATTAAGGTTACTAAGGTAGATGAGGAAAGGTTATGGCGCATTTAGGTCGATTAAGTTGGACTAAGGTGGTTTAACGTGGACTAAGGTTGATTAAGATAGATTAAAGTTGATTAAGGTGGATTAAGGTGAATTACAGTAGGCTTTACAATGTTTGTGCCTTCGCGTCTCTTAGGCGATATCCAAGGACACCTGGGATTTCTTTTAAATAACTACAAATGTCCTAAGTTGGATACGTTTTAAAACCAAGAGCTGGTGACAGAAGGTGTAAAGAGATATAGCGTAGTACAATAGCACAGAAGCTACTTAAGCTACAGAATGAGTAAGTACACTTTAGGAGCTGCGTTTCACTGTTGTAGTGTTCGCAATCAACGAGGACACCATAATGAGGTTAAGGGAAAGGGTACAATAAATTTGGAGGGCATAATAAATATGAATTCCTGATGGTTAGAACAAAGCGATGTTCGCGAAATGAACCTGTAAGGTGAAACCTAAGCCAACTGCTAACCACCGCCTGGTGCACCATTCCGCAGTGAATGTGTGAAGTTAGGCAACAGAATCACAGATGAGTATACGCAAGCAGACAGCCTGAAATGAAGGCTGTTAATTGCTTCATATGGTGCAGGTCACGTCTGTGCCCAGTAGAAAGTCAGAGCTAACCGATTTCTAGAACACCACACATGACTGCGCCGTTGATAAGTTCGTTAAAGGAGCGCTAAAGCAATTTTACGCGCAAGCGTAACTGGCCAGCTCTTGAAATCGACGGCGTTTGTCTGAACCGCGAAGCAAGTGAACGAGGAAGGCGCCTGGGCCTCCGTGCTGGCACCGGTTTGTCTGAAAATTTCTTCTGCACATTTATTAGCACTGTGAGCAACGACAACGAAGAAATATGAGAATAAAAAATCCTTAAGCGTCCTTCATACTCTTTAAACTAACACGTTGAACACAAAGAACATTCTGGTCGCAGTCGCTGCCACCACAGGTAAGACCGTCTCAACGACACGCATATGCCTGAAATTGCGCAGTTGAAATGGTTGCTGTTAATGGATAACGAAATTATGAAGAACCAACCCGGCCTACCGTTCAAGAATACGTTGAGCATGCTTTGGGAGGTGGTTATTTGCGGCACTAGGCACTATATGAGGGAAAAGGAAACTGTTGTGGGGGATGCTCCCCCTTACCTCTGTGTGTACGCGGAAGCCAACCGGTACTTCGAGCGCCAGTTCCCCAAGCAACGCGTTCGGAACCCCGTGCAGCGCCTGCCACCGCCTCTGATCGCAGACGCTGCGTCTCAGCATCTCAACGACAGCGCCTCAAAGCGCTAGCTGTCATGAGGGAAGAATGCGAGAAGGCTCCCCTTACCACCGTGCCATGATGCGGTGCTGAACGGTGCTACCCTGCCAGCCGTACCACCATACTGTCCCACGGCGCGGTTGCGCGCGGTCGCGCGGCCTTTATCATGGAAGCGATCTGCTTTGCGGGCACAGTCCGGGTGGACCAACGGCTTGTAGCTTTGTGTGCGCTGTGTTTTCACCAAACAGTTTTCGTTGAAGCAATATTCAGCACGAGGGTCACTTCGCTCGCTGCTGCTGCCGCGATTCCTCACCGCAGCGTTTTGACAGCGAGTGTCCGCGGTCATCGAGTGTGAAGTGTTCATGTTTGCCTGTGCGCACCATGCTAGGTAATTTAGATAATAGACGAATATTTACAACGAGGCTTTCCACTCCGGCGGCTGCTGCGTACGGCGCGGCCGTGCGAACTCTGTCTTGGATACGATCTGCGTCGCGGCCAGTGTAGGCGTCCAGGTGAACCAAGGGCCGATCGCGTCGTGTGCGCTATAGCACCCATACGTTTGCGCGTCACCCGCGTTCACGAAGCGAAACGTCACTGTAACTTTTTTATCAAAGTTGAAAAGTGAATTTGAAGCTAAAATATGCTCAGAAACACTTTTCTGTGAAAAGTACTTCGTTCAGAAGAAGCGGAGTTATTGACAATCGAACATCCCCGTAGCGGTGCTCTCGCTCTTTCTTTAATGACTTGCACTACGAAGGTTACGGAGGAGCGGGCGTGCCCACAACGCTCCGCCTACTGAACGTCGTCGTGGCGCACAGCTGAAACTTAATTTTGGATATCCACGTAGACGCCGTAATTTCCCATTTTGGTGCCCAAAACGTGCCAAACGCGGTTCTCCTCAGTGAGCTAAAGCGAGCATGGTCGGCTTCTTGCGGGAGTACGCGATTCTTGTCGAAATTCGAAATGCAGATTTTCACTTAATTCAGCCGGTTGATTAAACTGCGTCAAATAAATATGCACAGTAACAGCGGGAAGAAGCGCCCTCATCTAAACGCCATTCTGGACTGATGTCAGCCGTCAGCCAAGAGCAGCCGTCTATGGGAATCTTGCATATGACGACATATGCAAGCCGCCAGCAGTTTTGAAACGAGTAAGAAGGCCTCGTTCGAAACGAGAGGGTTTGAGGAAAAGGTGACTTTTCGCTCCACTTGTTTCTACCACTAAATACGCACGAGTATAAAATTTGGTTGAGATATTGACAGTTGCAACGTATGCCATCCGCGGACTGTGTTTTTTCATCAATTCCGAGATGTGGTTCAGGACCCTCTTAAAGACATATAGGGGGTTTTGAACGTAGTCGGACAGTGATCACGAATGTTTCGATGAACTACTTGGGTTCTAAACAGAGGCAAATTTTCGTGGACGAAGCGCTCCCTTAAACATGGAAGAAAGTGCGCAAATTTCAATTCATTGTTAATTGTCTAAAAGCCTGACTTCTTATCACGCACCAGTTATGAGTGCGTATGTGCGCAAGCTGATTTTCAGGGTCAGTAGAGTGCAAGTAAGTGCAATGAGTAAGTGGAAAATTGTTTTTGAGTAGGTGCTAAGGATAAAGTCTAGAAATTTCGCTTGTGACATTGTTACGCGAGCGAAGTCGCTTGCTATTTGGACTAGTTGTAAAAGGTAGACAACAGAAAACACCAATGAAAGATAAAATCCCCGCGAAACAAAGGTGATCACTGTACCACGAGAAAGCGAATAACTGAAATTTTTAGTGAGAAAGTTGGCGGATTGGGAAACCTATATAGCAACAATTTTTTTTCAAGCAACCATGTATATTTTAACAAAACGTACAATCTTCACGGAATGACACCACGTATTAGATAACAGATGCGTGAAAATATGGTCTCATCGTGATGAAGTGGTACCTGCAAAGTAAATATGGGAGAGCAGGAGAAGGGGACGCCCCATCCGGTGCCAGCCTGTCGTCTCTAACCCGTTTCTAACCCGAGGCCCTTAATAAATTTTGGCCCTACACATCGGAAAGCTTATGCTCATTGCACAACAAAGGGACCACGAAATTAAATTACAGTGGCTACGTGAGCCCCGAGCTGAGGGAGGCAATGGAGCTGTGCAAACCAAAGAGCCGCCTTGTAGTTTGGCACCGTAGTACGCATTGCTTTTTCGAGACCTAATACAAAATTTCTGCTTGCTCATGCGATACGGAGCTTTACACCAATCACTGGGCGAACAAGACCGTCATCACCGGCCTCTATACAAGTACGATGAGCTCGAACACTGCGACGGAAGTTTAGTGTGCAGGTATCAGTTTGATGTCAGCTTGGTGTACGTGGTATTTACACACCTCATCGGTCGTGAGATGCCCACCTCATCGGCCGCAGCCCAGACTGCGACCGCTGCCCTGTTCAATGATTCATTCAAGAATACCTGAAACCCACTGTAGAGAAGAGGACGAAAACTGGAAGGCATTACGATAACGATATGTAAACTAAAATATAAAAGAAGCTGTATTTTGCCTCTGCCCGGCAAAAATGCAGAATCGAAGCATATGAGTTTATTGTCCTTAAAGAGCCCTCGGGGAGGTATTACATAAAGGCGACCTCTATATTTAGGCCACATTATATGCACACATCATTAACTATACCCAATGGGTTGAGCCACACACTGTTGGAATGACGACGGGCAAGTGAAGTCAACAATGTCGGCAGGAAGGCCGTTCCAGCCTTCGAAGAAGAAACGAGGCGAGGAAATAAGCAGTTCGGGCACGCGAACGTAGTACGTACTGGGAACGAGTGGTGCAGTCAGAGGTACGTGCTGCGGTGCATGGTGAAGGCTGCTGTGAAAGACTGTCGTGATAGACTGGCAACACGTCGGCGACTACGCAAACGAGCTCGCCCTGATCGTGCTTTCAGTATTTCTTCATGCGATCTCCATTACAGGGTTGTATGCGCGACCGTATTCGCTGCCACGCATTGATGACATTTTTCAACGTTTTCATTGTTTCATTTTCATCTTAATCGTTTTTTTTACTTCAGTGTGTCGTACTTACAAGCAATATGTTGTATTCTTTAGAGCCAACGTTTTTGTTTAATGCTTGCTGAATTTGTAGTCTTTTTTCACATGGGTCTCTTCCCTGTGGGTGTCTGCTTTATCTCATTCACCCAATTGTACGGCAGCCGGGGCCCAGTCGAGCTGCAATACGCAGCTTTTACTTCGTAACCGCGTATTTCTCTGTGCGAAATAAATAAACACGTTCATTCATTCATTCATTCATTCATTCATTCAGTCATTCATTCATTCATTCATTCATTCATTCATTCAGTTCTTCATTCATTCAATTTCGACCACATTTACGTGCACATAAATATGTAAGTGCACGAGCGCTTTTACATTTCCCCGCCATCGAAATGTGACCGCCCCGACCGAACTCGTGACCTCAGGCTCAGTAGCACAATGTCCTATACACCAGAACACCGTGAATTCAAAGCGCGCCGCCATATTGATGAGCGCTGGTCGCGCCATCTATCCTAAGCGCCGCGAAGTAGCAGGTCTGGGCTGCCACGCCCTGAGATGCGACCCGGCACAAAAGCGAAACTTGGGCTTTTTAGCTGGGCCGAAGGCGTGTTTCGCGTTTTTTCTAACCTGTCATTTTCGCTGTCTCGATCCAATCAAACTTCAAGACCTCATGCAAGTCCGCAATGGCCACAATGAGTGCTGTGCAGGCTGCAGAAGCGAATACATCGGGCAAGTACGCTATTACGCTCGTACAAACCGCGCGCTATATGCTAGAACACGTGTGAGCTGTAATATCTCCGCATTTTTGGCACGTAACCTGTGAAGGAATATACAGCACTGTGTTGGTGTCAAATTATTAAAGCACGCAGAACATTGTCCTCTGCACTTTCAGTTTGGTCTTGTTTGTCATGGTCACTACTGGGTTGGCCGCGTTTGGCAACCAACTGGCGAAGTCGTTTGACTGGGCTTATAGCCTGCCTGATTAGCAGACGCCTGCCCTTCACCACCTGCGCATTGAAAATAAAATATATGTTATAGTAAGAAGGGCTGTAGTTCTTTCACATGCCATCACTGCTGCGAAGATATAAAGTCCTCTCAAAATGAAATAGAAAATACACCAGGCCAATTGTATCGTGCAATTTATCGTACAACAAACATTCAGAACACAAGCTTACAGCACTTGAACAAGCAGCATATATGATGCTAAACCTGCACTCATTGGAAAATGAAGAACTACAGTAGTTATAATGTTAAACTACGTGTACAGTCAAAGCCCCTATAACAGGGTGAGCATGACAGCTGCAGGTGTTGTACAGTTGTTGCACAAACCATGACAGGGCACATAAAATTACCGTACCTACTTAAAGCTGCATCATCAGGGACCCCTTTGGTACAACACAACAACCGCACCTGCATTCCAAGAAATTAGCCCCACCAACTGCAGCTACCTGGTATCAGACCTGTTTCACTTGTGCGAGGCCATATCGGATTGTTGGCGCTCCCTTAGAAAAAAAATAAAACAGTGAAAAAAAAACTGGCGAGAACGAGCAAGATTTTGTTACAAAATACAACAATAATTGACCACCTTATTTTCCTCGCTGTAAGAATGGAAAAATCTCGCGCTTTGCCCCGCATAACAGCCCGCACGCAGTTTAGAGCTCAGGAGGCTCAAATGAACTCGTTACGAATGACACCTGCAACACCAGCTCGTAAAGACAGGCGCGCTGCAAGAACACCTTCGGCAACGAGCAGTCGTCGTTTACGTTTTTGTGGACGCGTGCTACGTGACGAGCAGACTTCGGTTTACTTTCATAGCAATAACGCTCACCAGCAGGGCAACATTCTATTGCCTACAACTTGTCGTTCACGCTTAATGGTCATGCCGTGCACAAGCTGCAAGTATCGCTAACCGCAAACTCAACTGTTCCGCTTAACTGTCGAGGGCTCTGCATTACTGAAAACACGAAAAGGCTTGCCTTTTTGTAATAGCCAAGGCGTCTCACCGGCACGGGATTCTTCTCTGTAGGCTTGTTGTTCAGAAAGTGCTCGGAGCAAACCTGCGTGTTGCACATATTACGTTCGTAGGGCGCAAAGTTGAACGTGGCACCAAAATATACACAGATCGAATACTCACTCGTGTATTTTCACTGGGTTGGTAGTTCTTCCTATTCACTGCAGCTTTCCACCGGTGGCGCAGCTTGGCATTCTTCGTTGCGGATGGAAATCGGTGCAGGCTGAAAACACCGCACCAGCACGATTCCCTACGTGTGTTGTGCTCTTCGCAAACAGCGCTAAGCAACCTGCTCCTTTTGCGCTGGTTGTTTTGGCATCCAAACACAACGCAATGATGCTCAGATGACTTCTTGTACTTTCGATCCACGTGAACGGGCACATTTCCGCACTTTGGAGTCCTAGAGCTAACGCTTGCCATGTCTACCGGTCGCCGGCGAACACACTTTGGCAACCCAGTACGAAATGGCGCAGGTCGACCGGGCAACCCGGGTGCGAGAGTATGCGTTCGGTTAGCCTGGGTGCGAGGCTATCGGGTTCTGGTCTATAGACCGTTTCATCGGGCGAGGAGGATAGGGCGCGCGGAGGGCCTTTCCTCCTCTCTGGCTTGGGCGATACGGCGCGGCGCTGCTTGAAAGTATTGCTGTCCCGTGCTGCGGAACGATTTCGAGATGTTTTAGATGTTACTTTGTGAAATTTACGCAATATCCGTTCATATAAGGTCGTCAGGGAAGCCTTTCAGTGCATCGGTAACTACTGTAGGCAGAAATATGTCTTGAGGGCGCAAAAATGTGACGCGCATAATCAGTCGTGGTGTACGCGCATTATCAGTCGCGGTGCGTGCATGTGTTGCTTACTTTTTGCTTATATCGATTTTAATTCAACAATCAAAACCGGCGTCTCTGTATTACCAGCATTAAATGGTAAATCTGCTCACTGTCTGATCGATTGGCGTAGGGAGTCAAACATAAAACATAAGTGCGCATGCTCGTGCACGGCCAACTTAAGGCAACCACGAAACATCTAAGCGGTAGGCTCTATCAAATATTTGTGATACACCGGCATCATTCTCACGCTTTTCAAGTCTAGTCTGCTTGAAATTACCATATGTCTACGCTAGCCTTGCTGCATGGGGCCCATGGCGCTGCTCAACACAGCGATCACTGTGGTTGGTGAGCCAGCACGATACATATATAAGCTGTGTGATACGGCATTGTCTTTTTGGCCTGTATACAGCCATAGATGAGAGGGTTCGCATTAAAAGAATGCGATGGCTATTTTTGAGCGCAAAATTTTCGTAATACGTGTGAGTGCGTCGTAGAGAACTGAACGAACACAACCGAAAAAAAAATTCGTTATCATCCTCTTTCTCTAAAAAGCAAGAGAAAACGGGCTAACACCGCACAACGTTTATAAATATATAACCGTTGATGCCATATGCTTGGACCATGCGCTATATAGAACAAAGATATCTGTAATCCAGCACCTACTACTGCTTAGGACGCTCGCGCAATTCGTAAACGGTCGCTTTGCTGGACAAGCTTAATTCAGACTGTAAGGTATGCTGCTATTACTACCCAAAACTATTTTATTCATGGGTGTAAACCTCATCCATCCAACCAAGTAGTCACGCAGTGTAACCTGCAGCGAACAGTTTGAACACTTGTCAAACAGCCCAGCTCCTATCGTAGCAGAACGCTACCCACGCTGTTACGATCGTCGCGTATGTTTCATGGCTCCTAAACCGCAGCTTAGAAATAGAGGATAATACTGCAATAAGGTCACATTAGTTATTGGAACATTCAGAAACACACAATTGATCTCCGAGGCTGATTGTATATAGGCTCAAATATGCGCTCACACATCGCGCTGCGTGTTCCGTCCACCTCAACGCAAGCAGAAATTCTGGCCATGACGCATTAAACCACTTCAGCACGTCTCACAGAACCGTTTACCACGTAGAAGACGCACGCCATACTAAACAGACCGCACTATCGCGAAAACAAACGACAGAACATACCGCCGAGCGTATACCTGCTATGCAAAAGACCGCTTTCACCCTAGCCAGTATGGCGCTGCTCATAGGCGGCGCCACTGCGTTCACAATATGGCGGCGCCTACGAAAAAACGGTCTATAGCCACTGCGCCTACTGCACGGATATTTCTTGCTCCGTGGCCTACTGCGATGTGTTTTCTAAAATGAACGCCAGGCCAAGCACCGTCGAAGTGCGTCTGAAATATGCTCCTTGTGGATTCCCGCTGAATACACTTTTCTTGGGCTCTTGTCAATCACTGCACCACGAAACAAGGGTTGCAACGCTCCAGAATCGCAACGCTTAATTTGTGACAAGGAATGCTACAACGCAAAATAAATACACGCAAAATTGCCGCGCGACTGGCTGCTCGAGGCACTTTGCGTGCATTCGTGAGCTTCTTTCGCGTTCGGAAAAACACTTTTATGCAGCACGTATTTAGCAACAGAAAGCTGTATCGGGAGTTTTTCGTGTCTGTCTACAATTTTCTCATTTAGGCTTTTCATCTACTTAGAATATTTGAGAAGTTGATGAATTAACCAAGACTGATTATGTAATTAGGCAGAATGCAAAAAAATTCTTTGATTATCTCCAGCGACGGCAAACAACATTACCTTGGTTCTGTCCAGCTACGTGGCATTTGCATATGTTTAAATCTTGGTTCATGATAGTTGGGACACCATGTATACGGGCTGTACCAGCTAGTTTAAGCCAATTTACATGTAATCAATACTTGAGGTGCTTATAAATGTTTTACAACAAGTTTACTTCTATACAAAAAGCTGTTTATTTAATTATTTCTTAAGTGGCGTACACCTGTCTCGTTGGCACTAAATGGTGTTTCAAAAAGTGGTACGTATACCTTCCATTGTCCCTCTAGCGTCTCAATAAAAAAATATTCGTGAACATTTCACTCGTGAACCAAAACGCTCAAAATGTTTGCGTAGCAATAGTAACTGCAGTGCTCAGAAGTAGTTTGCAACTAGTTACACTTCCGTACAACAAGCCAGTTACTTTAAAAAAGCGGGACATACATGCCCCAACTGACCTTCGAGGGTCTCAACGCAAAATTACAAGTAACCGCTTCCCTCGTAAAACAGATCAAATCACGATGGACTAAGCGACACAGCAAAGGCCACCAATAAAAAATTGTTGTGAGCATTTTTGGCAGAGCGTCGAACACCAAAGGCATCAGCGCCTTCTTGCATGTGCATGCTTCTGCAGATGCATGCACACGGGCGAGTTTCGCGGACCAGCTATGACATCAAGATACAGAAATAGGTGCTTACTGTGCGCGAAACGTGTACACCTAAATTCAGAAAAGAATAATAAGTTATTGGGCGTATAGAGAACTTTTTTCCTCCCGAGAAAATGTGGGCCCCATTTCGGAAATAATGAAAACAATTTTTCTAGATTTTGCGCACTTGTCGCTTACTGGAACCCATTCCCAAGACAATTTTCGCATGAAGTGCTGAAACGTTTGGATAGAAGGCACTCCCGAACGAATCATAGAAATGTGCCCCTTTTCTGCTGAGAGGCGTTTTTGAGCACATATCGAAATGGGTGTCCCACTGTCCTGCAAAGGGCTACAACCGCTGCATTAATCTTGGCTATTCGCCGTAGTGGATGCGCGCGGTTATTTCAGGAAGAAGCAAGCAAGGAAACCAGATACCGCTATTCACAGTGTTCGAATGCTGGGGTGCTATAACGTAAAACTATTCCAATATGTTTTTATTCCTATCTCCTGACGTCAAATTTGCGTAACCGCTGACGCAAGCATCGGGCGGTCACCCTCAGGGTTGTCTGAACAGACCAATCGAACGCTCTCCTCGTTCATAGGAGGTCCTTTTGTTTGCTTGAAAAACGAATAACATTGCCTAAACTGAACGGCTTGTCTTATCTAATTGGTTGATAAGAGGCGAGGAGCACTTTAATGTGGAGAGGGATTCGTCAGGGCCGAGCAACTGCACTGAAAATTGATAACCGGATGACGAGTATGGTGCCGGCGTCTGCGATTGGGCCGCTTTCCCTTACTTAGCTTGTGGTGGCTGGTCGAAAATCGCGGCGGCATGCAACGGAAGCTTAAGAATGACGCTAAAACTGATCCTCAGCAAAGAAGAGTTGGCAGAACGATGTTGTAAATGCAAAAGTGCTCGAATACGGTACACGGCCGCGCAAAAAAGTTTTTTTGTACGCAAATAAACCTATGCTCTCCGGCAGGCGCGAGTAGCCCGTGCCTGAGCGATTGGCGGCAGCCATCTTTTATTCCTTTCGGAACGGGGCAGCCTGCGGCTATTCATAAGAAAATTCAGCATTGTTCGACATAACAATGCATCTTTAACGCGTACACATCAATTTGACGCGGTGAGTTTTTGCTGTTTTGTAACGTCGCGTGACAGCCAGGAGAAGTGGGTACAGCGCGAAACATTTTCACCGATAGCCGAGGGCTAATGGCGAAAACGCGTAGAATCATAAATAATTTTTTTTTTCGTTCGGTCAAATCATGCATAATCAGTGTGTACACGTCATATAAGATGGGAAGCTATCGCGGTATCCATAACGTCGCATGACAGACAGGTGAAGTGGGGATGGTCCAAAAAAGTTTTTGACCAATCGTGGAGGGCTTATTGAGAGGCAGCATAGGCATCTGTGCAGCGCGAGTCCTACGGGACTTTACAAATGAAAATACTGTTGAACTCGTATGGGTCCCTGCCCATTCGAGGAATCAAGGGAATGAGGAGGCGCACTGGGTAGCCCGAGGTCTAATCAACCGGGAGGTGTGTCCCTAAGACTAGGATCCCATGGATGCGGCACCGATGGCATACCACGAGATAACAAACTACTACAAGCAAAAAAGGCGAATCTACCCGCCTCCAAACGCAAGCCTCACGCGAGCGAAAGCCTCGATCCTGCGTCGAATCCAAACTAAATCGTTCCCCAGCCCACTTTGGCTAGCCATAATTACCAACGGGCAATGGAACTCAATATGTCAAAACTGCACAAATCAAACATTGGTTACCCAAAATCACATTCTTTGGGGATGCGAGGGCTTACCCCCTCCCAGAGCGCTCCTGCCAGTCCAACAGACGTGGGAGGAGCTGCTCAGAACGCCGGATGAAAAACTACAAAAAGCCCTCGGTGCCTTGGCAGAAAGGGTCGCTCCTCGCGCGGGGCCATTCTAGGACTCGAGCCTGCCAGATCATAACTGAGCAGAGTCTCAACAAAGTTGTTACCACCACCTTATTGCAGAATTGGAATAGAATAGTTTGGAAACGTTTTACGTTATAGCGCTCCTGGTGTCGCAGAAAACGAGTTCAGAGGTGAAGGGATCGCTGACATATGCTGTTTTAAAGCGAAGCTTCCTTTGCGAACCACCCAGGACTTTTCTGACCGTCCCTGCCGCCTGCTGCTGCTGATCGTGCAGTCTCGCCAGACAGCTCGCACTCGATGAACGGATGGACGTTATGAGCGTCCCCTTTGAAACGGGGTGTCGGTTGCGCCACCAAGCTCTTGCTATTGTACTGCTTGATGTCCTACCTAGGTTTAAAAAAAGAAATGGAAACAAAAAAATTTACGATGGATTCCCATAACCAAATTTTCTGTCCCCCTATTGTGAACTTTGTATTTGTACGTCTCCGTTTTTTGTCGTTTCGCTACTTTTCTTCCACCAATCTTCCAATCGCCTCTTAATAATCTCTACTGCAAACATGTTTACTTTCCCCCTGATTTCGCTGAACCCAAGGGCTTCAAGCAGGCCAGTGATTATAATATCCACTTCCCATTGCAATAAAACACGCTCCATCGTTTCCCTAGCTTTACCGCCACAAGCACATGCTTCTTCTTGCTTCTTATATCTCGCTTTGGAAGTGCATGTTTTAAGGCATCCTGATCTCGCTTCGAAAACTAGTGAGCTTCCCTTAGAGTTATCGTGAATTGTTTCTTTGCTGATTTCCTTTGTTCCTCTTAAGTAGTTACTCATGGCAGGCTTCTTTTCCATTGCCGCCACCCATGAGATTATCTCAGCCTCTCTGAATTTCCGCTTGACGTTTTTTGTTGCTGTGTTGCTCACTATACAGGCCGCATACTTGCTGTTAAGCTTCCTAGCTCTTTTACTACACTGTGAATCAATGTTATTCCTGTACAATAACCTGAACACTATCCCGGCCAATTTACATTGTTCCATATTCCTTAGTAGTGCTTCATAATTTATTTTACTGTAAGCTTCCCTGACTTCAAAACTTGTCCAGCCCATATCACCCTGCACAGCCTCATTTATAGTCTTACCACCGCGAGCGCCCAATGCAAGGCGTTCCACTGACCTTTGCTTGCCATCGAGTCCTTTCTCAGCATTTCTCAGCTTTCTCCTGTGTTTCCATATATCTATTGCCTTCGTTTATCCATATACCAGGGTATTTATATTCTTTTACGCGAGGTATTTCCTGGCCCTGTATTGTCACTGTATGTTCGCTGTTCTTACTGAATATCATGACACCTGATTTTTAACGCTAAATTTCAGACCTAACATATCGCCTTGTTGTCCACAGATATTAGCCAGACGTTGCATATCACTTTGCTTGTTAGCTAGCAACACTATGTCGTCCGCATAAAATAAACTTGGAAGCTGCTGTTCTACCACCGTACCCGCCTGTTAGTATGAAAGATTATACCCGATATTAGTTCCTTCTAGCGCCCTCTCCATCTTCACCATGTACATCATGAACAGTAGTGGGGATAAGGGGCACCCCTGCTTCAGTCCCTTGTTGATATCAACTTTCTCCTCGCTCCTCACCCCTTCCCATTCAACGCAAACGGTATTTTCTAATAAATCTCTCTCAAAAGCTGTACACAATAGTCACCTAAGCCTTCCCTTTCAGGATATCCCACAAAATGTTGCGGTCTGTAAAGTCTAAAAAGGCCACATATAACGGTCTCCTTCCTACTCCTGATATTTCAATACACTGAGTAAGGAGAAATAAGTTATCATCCAAACGCATACCTATTCTGAAGCCATTCTGAAGCTCTCCCAAAATGCCATTATTCTCTGCCCATGCTTGCAGCTTTAACTTAACTGCCTGCATTATGAACCATTATATTGCCGATGTAATGGTAAACGGTCTATACGAGTGAATTCTATCTTTCTCCACTTTACCTTTATGAATTAAATTAATTCTGCTTTGTCGCCAAGCGTCTGGTACTCGTCTATCTTTTACACTTTTTTCTACTGCTTTCAACAGAGCTTCCTTACTTTTTATACCTGGTTCATTAATCAGCCTAGCGGGAACCTCGTCTAGTCCTGTGGCTGTGCGCTTCGGAATTTTCTCTTCGGCTTTCTTCCAGTTGAAATTGGTCAGCACCAGCTACTTTTCCATCCGGTTCTCTTTCATGCTCTTTTTTTCCTCAACTACAACTTCGTCATTCATTACCTTGGAAATATTCGGCTGTTATTTTTCGGATATAATTTAATGGCGCGTTCCCTTCCAGTTTGTTGTTGTATTGTTGATTGTCTTGTTGTTGTCTTGTTGTATTGTTCCAGACTTCATGCCTAATAATTTTATGTGGTTCCAAAATATTCCAGGTGCGGCCTTCTTTCTTTCTCGCGTATTTCTAATCACCAACGTTCACTTTCACCTTTTATCTATGTTTGCACCAGTATTTGCACCTCCATCCAGGCATATTTCCCATTTTCTGGCTACTTCATCCTGCAGCAACTGCACTTTTTTTTGCCTGCCTGTGCTCTCGGGATTGCTCCCTGTCGTTCGGCGATCGCTTCTCTTATCTCAATTGATCGCTTCTCGATCACTCGGCTGCGGGACGGTGGCGCCATCTAGGAGCGATGGCTCACACTACTTCGTCCGCAGCAGTGGAAGGTAGATAGGGGGACTGCCGGCTAGCGCATGCGGGTTGTTGGCCGCTGATGAAGAGGGCTAGGGGGCGGGACATGTAGAGCCGCGATGAGACTGGGGAGAGTGCACCGGTGGAGATGGCCTCACATCGCGCATGCGTTGCGTCGCCTGGCAACCACGGGGGCGGTCGCATCTGCGCCTTCAAGGGAAGGTCGGGTGCCCCGTACAAATGGCGCAGAAATCCAGCTTGCCTCTTTCAACCCCTATAACGCTGGTTCCGTTCAATAGTGGATTGCATTGCAGAGCTCTCATTCGGTGCATCCTCGAGCCAGATGAGAAAGTGCGCGTGAACACTGCCTCTTAAGCTTCGCTGTACATAGATTGGATCTCCTGCATTGTTTTGCATACCACCCCAATCGAAATGCAGCCGCGTTTGGAAGTCATATCCGCGACCATTTTCTTAGCAGTTGAACCCCACAAGCTATTGAGCCACAACTGTGGTTGATTCGGATAAAACTGCAAGCACCCTGCTTACGCTTGATGCCATCATCTGCTTACTCTGCTCCTGCCTAATAGCCGGCTGTTCTTTATTCGCAGACCTGAATAAAATGGCACAAGAACCACTATAAACATATTCGAAGCGAGTGGCATGGCCTTCGACTTTCCTGCCTGCGGTTGCCTATTATTTCTACAGACGTTCGGCCGACGTTGACACCGTCTCACGGCCGCTGGGTAAAAAGATGCGTCCTGTCGCGTCAGGCGGACGTTGGTGGGCGCGAACGTCACCGCCGTAGTTGCATTCTCGGCCTCTTGGTTGGGCCGTACGGCGCCAGCTGGCGGGGACGGGACGCGTCGGGTTACAGCTTTCCAAGAGCGTTCCTGACGCATTTTCTATTCCTTTCCCAGACAACAGGCTGCCTGCGACGCGGCGGATCACAGTATTTTCGATGCACGCGGCAGGTCGCACCTTTTTTTAGGTCCAAGCGTAACTGGCCAGCTCGCTTATTCGGCTGTGTTCGTCTGAAGCCGCGAAGCAAGCGAACGAGGGACGTGCCTGGGCCTCCGTGGTAGCTCCGGTTTGTCTGCAAATTTCGTCTGCACATTTAATCAGCACTGGGCAACGACAACCCAGAAATTTGAGGATAAATGTCACTAAGTGTCCTTCGCACTCTTTAGACTAACACTTTGAACACAATGTCTGACAAGCAAATGCCTGAGGAATCCGCCACACATTATCTCGCACACATTATCTGTGTCTGCCGGCACAATTTGAGGAAATCAAGTTAAGAACTTCATGTGTGACCACATCAACGGGTGCAGAACTCGCGGCGCTCCGTGCTGCACTTGATTTCATTAAGCAGAAACTACCGCAACAATGGACAGTCTTCAGTGACTCCAAGGCAGCCCTTCAGTGCATACGAAGCCCAATGCGCCACGGACCCAATGAACAACTGGCCTCAGAAATTCGGCACATATATCATCAAAGCTATGATAAGGGCCACAACATAATCTTTCAGTGGCTTCCAGGACATTGTAACATCAGCGGGAATGACCAAGCCGACGAAGCCGCCCGATCGGCACATGAAAGTGGTCAACGAGTCTTCATTCCGCTTTCGCGAACAGACGCTGCGGCTGGGCTGCGATTGATGTCCCGTGAGTGTACTTTGCCCCTGTGGGACTCAAATGTTTTCACCATGTGTCGGTTGCGTTCGTTGTCTCCGGACATACGGATGCACCTCCCGCCTGGATTACCACGACGTGAACAGACCATGCTTTACCGTCTGTGGCTAGGCGTTGCATTTACAAAAGCCTATGCTTTCCTCATAGGAATGGCCGACAGCCCCACGTGCGACACATGTAACATCGACGAGACGCTCGCACACATTATCTGTGTCTGCCCGCGATACAGTGCTGAGAGACAAGTGATGTGCAGGGTACTGGACAAGCTGGACAATCGTCCACTTTCAGAACTAAAAGCTTTAGGCCAATGCTCCGAAAGAACATCCGCGTTGAAGGCCTTATTCGCGCTATTAACGTTCTTGCGGTCTACGGGGCTTCACGACAGACTCTAAGAATGCCGCCCCCTACCGTTCTGTAGTGTACGCGCTTTGGTCGTGCTTGTCTCCCTTTCTTTCTATCTCCCCCTTCCAATCTCTTTCTCTTTTTATCCCTCTTAACCCTTCCCCCTGCGCAGGGTAGCCAACCGGAACTACCTCTGGTTAACCTCCCTGCCTTTCTCTGCATTATTTTCTCTCTCTCTCTGAAATTGCACTGCTGAAATGTTTGCTATTAATGAATAACGAAAAGAATTATGAAGAACCAACCCAGCCTACTATTCAAGAATGCGTTGACCATGTATTCTGAGGTGATTATTTGCGGCACCATATTGTAGTCTGTTATGGGGAGTGCTCCCGCTTACCTCCGTGTCTTACCCTTACGTGGAAGCCAACCGGTACTTCGAGCGCCACATCCCCAAACGGAACCCCGTGCAGAGCCGGCCACCGCCTCTGATCGCAGACGCTGCGACAAGAGGCGCAGCGTCTCAAGGACAGCGTCTCAAAGCGCTACCTGTCACGGGGGAAGAATGCGAGAACGCTCCCTTTACCACGGCGCCACCATGCATAACTGATCGGTACTATCCTGCTAGCGGTACCACCACACTGTCCCACGGAGCGGTTGCGCGCGCTCGCGCGTACTTTATCTTGAGAGTGATCTGCTTTGCCGGCGCAGTCTAGGTGGGCAGATGGCTCGTATTTTTGCCTGCGCTGTATTCTCAGCGCTCAGTTTGCGTTAAAGCGATAGACAGTACGAAGATCACTTCGTTCGCTGCTTTTGGTGGTGGTGGTGAAAAACTTTTATTGATGAGAAGGCAAAAGTAAAAACAAATAAAAAAAGCAGCGTTATGGGCGGCCTTCAGGCTGCCGGTTGTGGCGTCCAGGCCATGCCTAGTCGCGACGTCCTCCGCCCAGTTCACCAGCCGGAGTTGGATATCCGGCTCGGTGCTGGACAAAGCAGCCTCCCACTGCTGCGGATTGCTTAGGCGCCAAGAGGCAGGGGGCAAGTGTGCCGGGCAGGAGAATAGGACGTGAGCGTAATTGGCACGGAAGCCGTCACATAAGCGGCAAGCCGGCGAGTGCGTTCCGGGGTGAAGAGGGCAAGACGTGCAGGAGTAAGATAGGTATGGGCCTGAAGGTGGCGCCATAAGTGTTGGTGGGGCTGGGAAAAGGATTGGTGCGGAGGGGGGAAGGTGAGACGAGAGAGGCGATAGTGCTGCGTGATATCGCGGTACGTGAGGAGCGCGTCGCGCGTATCCATTCCCGGCGGGGGCGGGCTTGCTCGGTCAGTCGAATCTCGAGCGATGGAATTGGCCGCTTCGTCACCAGGATGGACCGCGTGAGCGGGCACCCAGATGATTTGGATGGGGCGGCAGGGAACGGTATCGGAACGCAAGATTCAGATGGCCGGGTGTGCCGCCAGTCCAACCACGCAGTTGTAGACCGCAGGTTTGGAGTCGCTGAAGATGTACTTCGCGGAGGTTTGCGTGATGGCAAGGGCAATAGCTGCCTCCTCGGCCTCGACAGTGGCAGAAGTGTATACTGAGGCAGTAAGAGTGGGTCGTAGAGAATTTTCAGTGACGGCAAGGGCATGTGTTGGGTAGCGGCGGTACGGGGCAGCATCTACGTAAGCCACGGCGGCCTGCCGTTCGTACTGATGCCAGAACGCGGAGGCTCGCGCTGCTCTACGGGAGGGGTGGTGTTCGGGATGCATATATTTAGGGAGGGGATTAACGGTTAGGAGGGTGAAGACATGGGAAGGGATGGGCAGTGATGTGGGAAGAGGAATAAGAGGGGAGAGATTAAGGGTGGAGAGAAGTGCGCGACCCGGGCGGGTGCGGGAGAGACGGAGGAGCTGGGCCGTGCGATGGGCCTCCGTCAGCTCAGTCAGGGAGTTGTGGACGCCCATCGACAGTAACCGAGCCGTCGACGTAGATGTGGGAAGGGACAGGGCTGACTTATATGCGTGGCGAATGAGGCTGTTGACTTTGTCTTCCTCGGTACGAGAAAGGTAGAGATACGGAAGAGAATAAATGAAGCCGCTGAGAACAAAGGCCTGAACCAGGCGGCGGAGGTCGTGTTCGCGCATGCCGTGGTGGCGGTTTGCGATGCGGCGTATGACGCGGAAAGAGTGGTCAACAGTGTTCGTGAGTCGAGTGATGAGGGTGATGTGCTTGCCATTGGACTGAAGAAAGAGTCCGAGGATGCGGAGGGTAAAGACGAGAGGAATGGGTGTGTCGTCAAGGTAGACGGTGAGTGGAGAAGGCGACAGGGGGGCCATCCGCCAAGGCTGAAGGAGCAAAAGCTCCGATTTGGTCGGGGAGCAGCTCAACCCGATGGCCCGGGCGTGAGTTGCTATCGCCTCCACACCTGCCTGTAGAGCGGTCTCCATGTCGCCAAGATTGCCGGTGGTCACCCACAGGGTGATGTCATCGGCGTAGAAAGCATGAGACAGAGCTGGGATAGCTCGTAGTGCACGTGCCAGCGGGAAGAGGGTGATGTTGAACAGAAGAGGGGACAAAACAGAGCCTTGGGGGGTACCCTTGTTGCCAAGGGAGAAGGAAGGAGAAGAAAGTGGGCCGTATGAGATTTCGGCTGTGCGGTGGGCGAGGAACGCGGTGACGTAAGCATGGACATGGGGTCCGACATGGAGGGAGGAGAGAGCATCCAGGATGGCGGTGTGGTGTACATTGTCGAATGCTTTAGTAAGGTCCAGCGCCAGGATAGCTCGAGTGCGTTTGTGGTGGTAGGGGTCCTGCTTTTGGCGCGATTCCTCACGCCAGCGCTTTGACAGCGGGTGTCCGCGGTCAACGAGTATGAAGTGTTCATGTTTGCCTGTGCGACCTGACTCCATGCTAGGTAATTTAGATAGTAAGCGAATGTGTAATAAGCAAATAGTAAGCGAATAGTAAGCGCGAGCCCTGTCTTGAATACGAGCTGCGATGCGGGCAGTGTAGACGTCTAGGGGCACCGATGGCCGATAGCATACGGTTGCGCGTTACCAGTGGCCGTGGTACTGCTATAAGCCATCATCCTGGCAAGTGCACCAAACGACTCTTTACGCTGCAGTCCATCGCTTGCACTGCCAAACCGCGTTGGAATCGCTGAGCCATTAACGGTTAGCAGCAAATGATTAAAACATTCTCTACAGAACGGAACAAGAATTTTCCGGCCAAGGTAATCTAGCGCACACCCAAAACTTGCTACGCGTCTACGAGGCAACACATACCGCTGGCACTGTGCTCCGCGTGGTGCCAGCTAGTGAGGTTTGTGCGTATCATGCAGATGGCTTAGCTTAGACACGTATGTCTAGGATTACGTTTTAACAGATTTATGAAAAATTTCGAGTTATATCATCTGTTGTATAATTGTGTTGCAAAATGGTTCTTTATTCTTCTCCTTTCTTTTCTTATCTTTCTTTTTTTAGGGAGGGCAGTCTTACAGCATAGTAAAAAAAAAGCTTACTAGGCCACTGTGCTTTTACCCCACCAACGCATATCGCTTGACAGAGCAAAACTGATGTCTCATTCTCTCTTCTTTTCTCACAGGGCTCGTCATGGGCGTGAACCAACCTCAACGTGTCGTCACAGCCTTTCGTGATGTCATCGAGTACACCAACCAGCGTGCGCCCGGTGACCGATACAAGATTACCCCACTGACAACGAGGGTTTTCGACAATGACACATTCAATGTCACCAATGATGGTATTGTAAAAATCAGGCCCAGTAAAATGCAAAGGGTGTTCTGGCCTGATTCTGTTCTATTCCTGTCATTACCGCTACGCACTTGCAGTTTCTGACGATTGCGCAGACAAGGAACCCTTTGTGCCACCATGGAAGCCAGAAAGAAATAACACGATTAAATTAGTTTTCTTAAATTATTTCTTCCAGAAGCAGCAGATTCTATAAACGAAGATAAGTATGTTAGGTTGGCAATCGTTCGATTAAATTCTCCAATAATTGGATCCAAATGATATACTCAAAGAGCTAAGCGAAGTATTGTTCCAAGCGACGCAAAGGCCATCAATTTTGAGGAATTAAGAGGGGTAAAAATATAGCTAAGAGCTTACCGAAAATAGAAGTACAGGTGGGGACAAAATTGTGCGAGAACTGCGAGCGCATGCCAAACTGCAGTCTTGCGCCCTGTCACTTGGCGTCGAGACATGCCATTGCGCATGCGCATCCATTAGTGCTCGTATGCAGCATGCTAATACGCCTACTGAAACTTAAAGGAGCCGGCTTGCACACAATGTTTATATAAGCAAAAAAAGAACGCCGATGTAAGGTTTTGTGATAATGTGAAAATTCAGTCATCTTGGTTACAACACGAATGCCTCTGTCAGAAGTGCGAAAAGTTGAAAAAAAAATGTATGTAACGCTCAACAAATATTATTTCGAATAAGCGCTTGTTTGAAAGAAATAATGTCTTGAAGCACAAATGCTAACACCTCCCGAGGGCAATGCAAACGTTATGCGCATGAATCATGAGCAAAACAATTTCACGTCCCCAAACAACGGCAAAAATGAGGCGATACACATGCCTCTCGGCTGCGATGGCATATGGCCACTCATTAGTACGATTCGCGCTGCTCATCGCACTACATATCGAGGCGGGAAATCTCTGCAATGGTGGCTCAGTGCAACGTCACTCAACGTCAAATTGAGATTAACGAAAGAAGCCTTTCTACGACACTATACTCACGGGACATTCTCTCAGCAAATCAACAAGCTAGCACGGCAGCTATCTCTGAACGCCGCCACGAATACGCGAATTAGCAGATGCATTGAAGGGGTTTCTGCACGCTGCCGATCATGTTCTTTCTTTAATCGCTACCATGGCTATATGCCAAATACCCGAAGAAAGATTATTTCGGAAAAGTGTACAGCTCTGCATCACGTTTTGTCGTCCTAATGAATGCACAGAAATGTCATTACAGCGAAGCCGTATATGGCTAGCCGATTCGTCCGTCCGTCTGTCGCCTGTGCTTCAAAAAGTCTTCAGGCGCAACCCCATGCTCATGCGCGTAAAGAAAAAAAAAAGAGAGGCGCGTGACTGGCTGCGCTAGTAGTGATGTCGTTGCTCTCCATCGCAGCCGAGCGCGCGCGAAGCAGTTTCTCTCAGTCTCCGAAATGGGTAGGCCAAGCGTCATACGTACTCCAGAGGAGCAGGCAGCTTTCTATCAGCGACGCCGCGAGCAGAACAGGGAAAGAGCTCGTCTACGCTGTGCCTATGCTGCAGCCCGGGCACAGCAACAGTTCGTGCAGCCGAGCGCAAGCAGCAACTCCATACCGAGGATCCGGAAGCCTACCAATCCGTCGTTTAATGAACCGTCGGGATTAACCCAGTGATAAACACCGGTGCCACACGTTTCAGCTTCACTGGTTAACCATCTGTACAAAGTGCTTGGGCGGTAATCTTTTTTTTAATGTTTCCGTTTCGCGACACGAATTTAAAAAAAAAACGTGACCTCTCGACAGCCAATTAGAGAGCCGACATGACAGATAATGGCGGCCGTGCAGTTTCCATGTGTGTCGAGGATAGAGCGTCAGCCTGTTGTTGAAATTGCGATGACTGCAGAAGATTACGCTGCGAGGTTGTCTCTCTTCCGGCCGTTGTGGCTTCCGACAATTCACTGCACTCTTCGCTGGTCGAAACAGACAACGCTCTGCTAGCGCAGTCATGGCGACTCCAGCAGCTGACTGGCAAAAAGTGAGCGCATTGGCAGGCACATGCGCATTAAAGGACACGCATGCACAATGTCACATGCCTCTACATTAATTGTTTGTAAGGGTAATAAGTTGGGCTAGTTATTTTCTGTTTAAGTACGCGTTTACAAGCGCAAAACAGCGACACAGGTTGAAGACGTAAGGAACAAACGCTAGACTTCCAACTAATCATTATTTATTATTAAAGTCATCATCATTATTATCACTATTAGTTATCATATATAGTTGAAAGCCTAGCATTTTACCTTTGTGTCTTTGATCTGTGTCAGTTTTTTGCGCTAGTAAATATGAATTTCGTTAGGCGCTTACTTCGTCAGAGGGCACAGGAATGCAGTTCGGCACGCGCTCTCGGACGTCGCATTAATTTATCCCCGTGTGCACACCTTCTGTCAGAGATATTTAGGCATCAGTGAAACTTAAGAGTTGCATCAGCGCTGTCTTAACCGCATGAGCGGCCGCAGATCAATGAATAATGAGACCTTGTTACTGCGAATTTCTTTTACTGTAAAGCATCTGCCAGGAGGTTATACTGCAGTTCACATGCATGGCTGAGCGGAGCATATGCAGAGCGGGCCCACGCGGTGCGTACTGAAATGATCACCTTCCTAGCCTTACAGCAAAGGTGCGCGCATTCGTGATAATGTGAAGACGCTTGCAGTGTTCCCATATCATGACCATTATTAACCCTTTATGTTCAGAACGCCACAAAGCGGAACCACAAGTCTCCCTTACTTTCCTTTTATTTTCTGTATTCTCTCTGCCTCTATCTTTCGTATCTTCTAGTCATTTCATTTCTGTCTCTGCGCCTTGTAATATAGCTACATATGCCGGGTGCTCCTACGTAGTCTTCAAGTAATGTATAAAAATATCCGTTTTGAAATAAAATAACGGTTCCTTCGGAGACATTTCGTCAGTAGTGGGGACCACCAGGTTACGGGCGATAAGTGGTAGTGAGCCGCTGATTAACGAAAATCCATTAAAAGCATTTAAACATTTAGTTTATGTCAGTTCATCGTAATTGGGAAATTGAATCGAGTTCTTCGTACAAGCCATATCACACTTGAAGAAAAAAAAAGAGTGCTAAAAAGACGCGGACTCAAAGTCCGCGTCTTGGTAGCGCTGTGTGTTAAACCAACTCTCCCACCTCAAGCTTCTGCTGCTTCAGAAGCCATATCAACTTTGGATCTAGAAAAATGTGATTACCGGGGGAACTGTGGCAGGATGAATGTCGGCTATCAGAGCGCCGGAAACCGAAACTGGGAAACTGCAACGAGAGCAAAGCCACGCCCCTGGAGGCGACGTTCTGCTACGTCGCCCAGCAGCGGCCACACAGCGCGCAGCGACATGAAGGCGCACAGAAGCGCAACACGCTGCTACCCGCTGCTGCTTTTATTTAAAAATGGCTAATTTTAGATGTTACATAAGCTCGTCATAGAAACACCCATTATAGAAGAGACAACCAATACTCATAGCACACTTAAACCCCGTTCACTTTTCTTATATTCTACTATATTCGTGTTATCGTTGTTCTGAGTGACCTTCAACGTTCGTGGTATGGAGTCAGCCCTACAGTGCAGAAATGAAGTTCAAGGCGTGGTGTGACTAAGCAGTGTTATTTTTTTCGTCCCACCGAAACGTCATCTGACGCAAAAGAACAGAAGGCGACCGTTGGCTCTCATTGCTTTCGTGTGGCGCTCATAGCGGTGCCAATCGGTCCCGCCAACGTGCCGAATCGCCGCGAGCGCTGCCGCGTGCTCTCTTCGCAGCGTGCGGCCAGCTGAGCTCGGGCGCGGCCCTGCTCGTCTCCCCGGACGGCGGCACGGTGCTCGAGGCCCTGGCGGCCGTGTCGGCGCGGCTCCAGGTGCCGCTGCTGAGCGCGTCGGCGGCGCGCAGCCCGTCGTCCCGCCTGACACGCTTCGGCCTCGCCCTGCGGCCGCAGGCCCATGGGGCGCTGGCCGCGCTCGTGCACGCCCTGCGCTGGCCGCGCCTCTTCTACATCTACGACTCCGCAGAAGGTCAGTCGCTCTTTCGAGCTCTGTGCGATTGTCTTGACGAAAACGTTATCGTGGAAGCGGTCAGTGTTTTCACGAACACACTAGAGCACTTTAGGCGGAATCGAGTCTGAATCTCGCCACACTGAGGAAGACGCTCAAACTAGTGTCAACATGCTATGCGCGTGGTAAAGCTTGATATTCACTGCGGCGTCCTGCTACATTGTTACACAGCCGTGCTCTCCCGATGCAACTCACGAGCGCCCGTACACGCGAGAGCCGATCCAAAGAAAACGAGACACCGAGAGAGTTTATGCAGGCTCGACGTCTTGTTCGCATCTTGGCTGGCACGCAACGAAATAATGTTGAATGCTTTCCGGAGGCGGCCGCAGGACTGCCAAGCATGGCATGCACTGTCGAATGCGAGGGAAGAAGGAAGGATGAAAAGAGCAGATATAAAGACAGCGAACGCGGATAGGCTACGCATATACCACTTCGGTTACATGTGAGTGTCAGTTAAGTATTTTGAACTTTCTGCAACAGCTGTGACCAAAGCAAACTAACGGTCACTTGATCTTGAGAGGCCTATTCAGATATATGCTTCCGCAGTACTTATTCAGTGGGTGGTGTCAGAAGAGGACGGGCGTAGCAATTTGAGAGAAATGAAAAAAGGGTCAACTTGGTGGGGATGCAAAAGAAGGCAAGTTCGACGTACATGGTGGATCAAATGACTCAAGGAAATAATGTTAACTACACCTCTCTGTCTCTTCCTTATTCACTCATTTCGCTCCTTATTCATACTGTATTTCCCGCGCAATTGTTTCAACATTGTCTTACTTGGCGTCGACACTTGGTTAACGGTTTCTTGTGTTGATCAAGCGGCCAAGCAGGCCGATCCCGGACATAGCAATGTTTATGGTGCAAAATGGCAAACGTTTCTGCTATATTGCCGCTACATACGCCCGTACCGTTCCTTTTATGTGCTCTACGATATTCTTACTTCTTGTTGGCATAGCCGAAGCCGCCTTCCAGACATGACTGCCTCGCACGAGCCCTCCTTAGTCCACGCAAACTCGCTAAATTTCCCAAAAGTGTGTAATACGGCGGCTTTGCCTCAACATATGTGTATCTACGGCAGTGCACCCTTTACAGGGGCATAGTGATATGTGGTTTGACAGCGGCGATTACAACGCTGTCGAAAATTTGCACCAGCAGTGAAGTATAATACACTTGGTAACTGCGGTAATAGCTCTGTATTTGCCTGCTGGAGTTCTGAACCACCAGGTGGCTGCACCATGCAGGCCGCTCACGTTCACACCCCCGCTCGCTCGCTATTCCGCCCGATCTGCCTGCGCTTAGCGGAATACCGCACACGCTAAGGCTCCCTAATATTGGCGTTAATTACTCCCGTACCTTTAATTCTACCTACACCGCTTCTAATTATTGTTTGTTGTCTCGTTTAACGCTACAGTTATACCTCTTCAAACTCGTTACGACGGTATGGAGATGCAAAAGGACCGTTCTTTTTTTTTTTTTTTTTCTGGAAGAGGTTACAAAGTATCAACATCCGAGATACGACAAACCAGCGTGAAGTCAGCTAAGACAGTTTCTTCAACGCAAGAATTTAGCAGTGGTAGGCTATATTGCACTGGATACGTGCCGCTTTAAAATATTTCCCGGGCTGCCTTAAGCAACGCTCCTTTTTCGAGGTGATAATGTTAAGGAAAGCTTGGATTTAAGTATGAGGTCTGTTAATGAAACACGTCAAACCATCGAAAAGGGGAGGGCAAAATATAAGTATAAGCTTGGTGCGTGAGTACGGGCCTTAGACATGCAAAATAAAATAAATATATGCCCCTGCTAACTTTAAATGACTTCTTCTGAAGAAAGGAGTATCTTTTTCAAGTCTACGTGTACATTTTTTGTGACTGACTGGCTACAGTCTCAAAATTAAAAAGCGTGATGCTTGCTTTTTCTTTTCCTCTAACATGTGTTCCGCATAGCATGTTTTGTTTCTAAGCTACGTCAATAACTCTTTTAATACACTCAGAGTTATTGTTAACGTTCACCATATGTAAGTTCCTCTTATTAGCGACACCGTCTTTAAAGATCTTGAATGAATTAATTTTGGTGTTTTACGTGCCAAAACCACGATTTGATTGAGGCATGCCGTAGCGGGGCACTCCGGAATAATTTTCACCACCGTGGAATCCTTAACGTGGCCCCAATGCACGGGACATGGTCGTTCTTGCGTTTCGCCCCCGTCGAAACGCGGCCGCCGCGGCCGGGATCCCGCGACTTAGTGTTTAGCAGCGCTACGCCATAGCCGCTAACCCACCTCGACAGGTTCTTTAGCGATGTTGTGAAAACATGTTGAGCGCATAACAATTCACCCGGCTTTCTATTCTCGTGAAGGGAAGCTTAAGTCGTTGTTATGCCCACCTACACATTAGCACCACTCGTCGACACACGCTTGTCCGGAATTTCACAGCAATATGCGGCGTCCGTACTTGCTTTGCGCGTTCTCTCCAATTCAATAATTTCATACGAATCCTCCTTCCGCATTCGGTTTTCTCGGGCCAGGACGGCTAACATTCGCCAGACCTAAACAGCTTGGCGGGGTTCATTCGCCATACGCGGCTTAGATCTACAAAGGATACCTTCCATCGAAGATGCACGTTCTTTGGCTATACGATGTTTTCTGCTCCCTCTCGACATTCCACTGCATTGTTTTCAACGTCCGCGACTGCACCGCTTTTGTCTTTTCGGCTTGATTGTTAACAATGCAACCCGCCGTAGTTGCTTAGTGGCTATGGTGTTGGGCTGTTAAGCACAAGGTGGCGGGATCGTATACCGGCCACGGCGGCCACTTTCGACGTGGCCAAATGTGAAAACACCCGTGTACTTAGATTGGGGCGCATATTAAAGAACCGCAGGTGGTGCAAATTTCGGAAGTCCCCCAGTTAGGCGTGCCTCGTAATCAAATCGTGGTTTTGGCACTTAAAACCCCGCAATTAAATTAAATTAATTAACGATGCACAAGTGAACAATCACCTTTCTGCGATGTTGTTTAGTTTGTTTGTTACTTTGTTCCCGCGATCCAGAAAGCTAAGGAAATAACACGCCGCACCCATATTTGCCCCCTCATTAACTGAAGAAACCGTTTCTTTTTTATTTTTCCGATCACATCGCACGCTTTCAATCGCAACTCTACGTAGATCATGACGGAATGCTATCTGCACATGTCCCGTGTCTCTAAAGTAGCGCCGAAGACGGTGGCAACCCGAAGCGAACGACAGCGAGCGCCGTTGCCGTCGTCTTGCTTGCGCGCTGGTTTCGAAGCCGATGCAGCCGGGGGAGGCCCACTTCATCCCGCGCAATGTCCCCGCTTCGCTCAGGTCTGGACAGGCTGCAGGAGATGCTGGCCGCGCTGCCCGCCGACTACCCCCTGGAGGTGCAGCACGTGCGGCGCATACGCGGCGAGAAGGCTGCCTTCGAATTTCTCCAAGAGCGCGAGAACGAGCAGTGGGACACGGACAAGTTCGTGCTGCTCGACTGCAGCGTGGAGACAGCGCGCCGAATCGTCCAGTACGCGTACGGGAAGCGGCGAGCCTACTACACCTTCCTCTACGCGCGATACGTGAGTGCGCCATGGGCGGAGATTGGAGACGACCCTCTGGGAGCTCAACCGCTTTAGAAACGTAAACCCCTTGCTCGTTCGAGAACGGACGATTCTACAAACCTTGGTCTGATGTACGGCAGCGAAATCTCTATTTATTTATTTATTTATTTATTTATTTATTTATTTATTTATTTATTTATTTATCATTTATTTATTTATTTATTTATTGATATCCCTGCCATGCATAAAGCTGTACAGAGAACCATATGACAAACTTACACGACAGGAATCTTCGATGGCTGATAAATAGTAATAAAGTGGCAAGGCGTGTTAGCATCAGCAAGTGCTTTTGCATGGAGGTCTTTGTAGTATGCGCACGCGTTGTCGACTTCCTGTTACTACGTTACGTCTTGCTACGTGATGTCTCACTTTTCAATATATACGCATTTTCGTTTCGCTTGTTCCCGCTCCTGCAATGCCTCGCACCCATATGAAAATAAATCAAATAAATCCGCGTTCTTTCTTCTTTTTTTTTTTGGGGGGGGGGGGGGACTCGTTTCAAAGTGGTGACAACGCGCGCCACAGTTGGGCATCGAACTGGCGGCGCGCGCTGGTGGTGCTGTGGCAGCATTCGCGCTAATGTCCCTCAATAATTTTAAAGTAGAGAAAGGCTTTGATCCAGCCGACGACGCCACCGATAAGTTGATCGGTGACATGTGACCTTGCTTCACCCCTTTGTCGCCATGAAACGCGCGCCTGGCGAAGTGCGAGCGTTTCGCCTGTTGTGCTATGCACATTGCTGCGATAATTTCGTTCCGGGAGTACTGAGATGCCTTGTTGCTGTGCCGTTGGGCGCCGAAACCGGGCGAAGGATGGCAAGACGTTATTTTGCATCCAGCGCCGCAACCAGAACATAACCAGAAGAAAAGTATGCTTGCACAGAATTGGACGGAAAGACTGAACCGTCGGTAACTGCACGACTATGCGAGGAAAGTAACGTAGAGCGATACGAAGCCGCGAAAGAAACTATACACGTGTGTGTGCAGAGCAGCGATAGTATTTCATTCGCGCGCATGAATGTTGACGGCCGAAGTTTGTGGAGATTATTGATTTTAGTGCATTATGAGCACCTTGACTTAGCAAGTGCAGTATGACCCAGCATGCAAGTAAATAGTGCGGCAGAAGTGCATTAACTCGCTGACAAATATCCGCATTCCGTTACGTGTGATAAAAAATCACACATTTCAGCAGCGAATTCTACTTTTACACTTTCTTGTGTTTGTGCGCGCGTTGTTAACTGCGCTTTACAATAGGTCCAAAAAGTTATTTCCAACTCTGCATATCCTAATCGTACTTTGTGCATTGCATATGTGAATAAATATATTCCTAAGTGCCTGCATTACTCTGCTTTTAAAAACAAATAGTGTATAGCCACTGCTACTGGCCATCAAATAATAAAGTATAATACAATATATCAAAGTACATTGCATATACCTGCGAGCTCGTTCCTTCCAAGTTTCCCTTACACTCGAAGATGTTTCAGTAATTGGCGATGCCATTTTACTGATGAAAAATACACAACTGCAAATTAACATAAGAAAAACGCCAGAAGCGATACACGGATCGCCAGCAAAATACAGTGCAGTAATAGCTAGGCCAATCCGCGTGCGTTTCGTATAAGGGCCCTCTAATTCTTTCGGGGCTTTAGCGGCGCACGGAGGCGAAAAGGCATAAACTCAACAATGCGCGTCATGATTCAAGTTTACGTGGCGACGTCGCACGGTTAACGAGAACAGTCAACCGCATTCACACACGCGCACACACTACGCTCGATGTTCGTGTGCCGCGAGACTAGATCACGCTGGCAGCCCGAACACGATCGAGGAGACTCGCTGACACGATACCACCGCTTCAGAATGTCACGACAGTTGCACTGGCTGTAGCACTGAACCACAAAACACAACAGTCATCGTGTAATCGCTACACGACAGACACACTCAGCGGCAAGAAGGCTGTTGACGCACTCGTTTCCACACACACACATGATGTTGTTTAGTTGCCGTGAGGGTCGCACGTTTCAGCGACGTTATGTCGAAAGTTTTTCGGTGGTGGTGGTGGTGGTGGTGGTGGTCGTGGTAGTGGTGAATTGTAGCAACAGGCGGGTTTAGCCTGGCGATCAAGGCCGGCAATTGCTCCGCCCGAGCGTCTCGCACAATACCGCTGAAGGGTTTCACCATATGTCCATCAAACCAGTCTCTCTTAAGAATTCGATGAGGAGACGTGAAGTTTCTTTGCGGGCTATAGCTGATCCCACGGGAAATATAAAGTGTTGCAGGCGCGCATGTGGAAGGTCCTTGTTTTGCAGATTCTTCAGGAGAGTGTCTCTTTCATCTTGGAATTGCTGACAGGACCACAAAAAGTGCTCAATATCTCCGGTCTCGTTGCATGCCGTACAGTTCGGAGAATTGATTCGCCCCGTTTTAAATAACCAGGCCGGCGTATTAGCAGATCCTGTCCTTATTCGATATAGAAGTGAGGCTTCCTCTCGGTGCGATCTCTTGGTTACGCAGGGCATATGCGGTGGAACCCACAGCGACGCAAAGTGATTTCGAATGTCAGATTTTCGCACTTGATTACTCTTTGGAGCCTTGATTTTGGGAGGATGATAGAGCGCTGTGTATGCAAGCGCTTCAGCTTTTTCGTTTCCTGAGATACCAATGTGGGAGGGAATCCACTGAAACTTTACTGTGAAGCCTTTGTTGTTGAGTTCTTTCACGATGGCTAGTGATTTGCGTGGGAGCTTGAGGGATGGCAAACCACGGTATACTTGTTGTAATGCGGCCCTTGAGTCCGTAAGGACAGCCACATTCTGCGGAGGCAATGTCTTTAGTTTGCGCAGAGCAGAAGCTATTGCTACGCCTTCCACAACTGTCGATGAGTTTGTCGACGAAGATCCGTGTATCGACGCCTACCACAACTGTCGACGAGTTTGTCGACGAAGTTTTTCGGTCCGAGCGACTGTCAGCCTTCTTTTTTACATGAATTATTCGTTCAAAGTAACCGCTATGTGTACGCAGCACACTTACAAGCAAAGGAATTCACAGATCAAACGGGATTAAGCGCACGCAATCGCCAAGGCTCGCGTGGTGATTGAGCGCAAACGAACGAAAGGTAAACATGCGGAATCGAGGTGATCAAGCACTGATTCCGCTCCCTTGAGCGTTTTTATTTCAGCGCTCTTTTGAAATTAAATGACTATAGATTTAGCAGTTCGGGCCCTTCTTTCGTTTTTCACCACAGCCATGCACCAGTAGGTTTTATTTCCGCGCGTGTGCAGATATTTTTTCTCCTCACGAATGCCGCGGCGCCGCGGTTTGGCTTGGGCGCCGTCTGCTACAGGAGCTGCCTAGGTGGCGCGCGCGGCAGATGTCGCTACCTTATTATAGAGGGTCCTTAATTCGCAGTCGGGCGCGGTGACCGTGCGCGCTCTCTGCCCGCTCGGTTAGACTGGCGGAACAAGCTGCTCCTTTGTGTGGAGGTCTCTCTTGAAGCACACTTCGTGGCAGCAAATACGTGGTCGGGGACAAGAAAGTGCTACTGATGCAGGTATCCATCATGAGGGATTAGCCAAGAGCCGAACTGTTAGCACAAATGAAAAAAAAATATATAGAAATTGAATTAACAATTTCTGCCACTATCAAAGAGATAAGCAAAACAGCATTGAAGGAAAATGTAAATTTAATCACGATACAAACAGAATTATCAGATAATCGTTCCTCTTTCCCGTTCTAGTTTACCGATAATTTTATGCCTATACCTTATATATTGGCCGTTAACGTTTCGCAGTTTATAGTCGCGAAACACCATATTAGGAAAAGGAGTATTAACAACTCCGTCTTAAAGGTCTGTCCGCCTATTCTTGGCTACAGCCTCAGAAATGTTTTCCTCCGCATCCCCGGACTATCTTATTAGTACCGGCCGGTTATACCTCTATATTTTTGTGCCATATTATTAATCCAAAGATTCCTTGCCGAGTTCCAGGCACTTCTTCGTACGTATCTAGCCTCTAACGCGGAACGCGCTTAACGGAATGGTCCCATCTAGGAACACTGGAGCGAACAAGTAGTTCAACGTTTCAAGCATAAAGTTTCATAATGCACATAAAGTTTCCTACGATTACTCGAGGGAACTGCTTCTGTTTATCCACCATTGGAATGGTGGGTAGTACATGAATTTTTCTGCTTGGGGCTTAAGACGTTCTTGTCATTTCGTTTACTACGCTTTATCTGGGCCTAAATTTCAAAGCAATTGACACTTTTTAATTCAGAAGGTAATAAGGTTCTGCAAGCACGCGTAATCCCTGGTAATGGCAGTGGTTCCGCTTGTCCATGCGTCCGTGGGGTAATGGTTGCAATATCGGGCTTCTGTGCTAGGGTCCTGTGTTCGAATCCTGCCGTCCGACAAATTTGATAATGGTTATTGAATTATTTAAAACGCAGAACTTCCTTGCGAATAATCACTTTGCAAAGTGACAAAGCCATTTAGAACAAGATGGACGATGTTTAGGCAAATCCGTGTACCGCACACAATTGCCGTGCTGGCTGAGCTGCCCTGCTTGCAAATCACGTAGACACTGGCGCCACAGTTCCCTCTAGCAATTCTATGATTCAGCCAGCATGGAATTGACGGTTAGTGCATGGAATTACCTAAACTTTGCCCTGTTGGTCTCAAACGGCTTTGTGACTTTGCAAACCCAACATTGCGCGGTGTATTGAATAATTAAAAATAGATTAATAGAATTGTCCGACGGAAGTATTCGAACACACAAGCCTGATATTGAAAGCATTACGCCACGGACCCATTTTTTTCTGACATGGTATTTATTGCACCGGGCGAAATGCAAAAACACCCGTGTACTTGGATTTAGGTGCACGTTAAAGAACTCCAGGTGGTCGAAATTTCCGGAGTCCTCCACTTCAGCGTGCTTCATAATCCGAAAGGGGTTTTGGTACGTAAAACCCCATAATTTAACTGTTATAACACATAATCCTGGCGAGTGCACCAAACGACTTTTTACCTTGCAGTCCGTCGCCTGCACCGCCGAACCGCGGCGGAATCGCTGAGCCATTAACGGTTAGTGGCAAATGAGTAAAACAGTCTCTACAGAACGGAACAAAAATTTTCAGACCTAGGTAGTCTAGTGCACACCCAAGACTTGTAACGCGTCTACGATGCAACACATGCAGCTGGCACTGTGCTCCGCGTGGTGCCGGCTAGTGAGTTTGTGCGTGTCATGCACATGGCTTAGCTGAGGCACGCATGTCTACAATTGCGTTTGAACTAGGTTTATCGAATTTTTTTTTGTTCCTTCTGTTTTTCTTGTTCCTAAATTACTATTATTGTGTGCCCAAATTATTTTCATGTCTGCAGTGAAATTCACAATTCTTTAGGGGAATATCTTTTGTTTCTGCTTGTTGCAACCACCCAATTTTTTCCGAATTCCTTATTGTGGTTATGCGCCATAGACCTTCAAATTATTCACAAAAGCATGAACGGTGCTTGCCCCTGCTTAACTACAAACATATGTGATCATGTGACGTGTGCGGGGCATTAGACACGACGCCGCTTTCACAAAAAAGTCGGCAGCAAGGTCTCCTGCTCGCAGACTCTTCCCGATGACTGGAAGGACACCCAGGTGTACGACCAGAGCAAAGTGCTGGCGCTGCGTATTCTCCACGAGGATGCCAGTGGCCACCACAGCGCCGTAAGGGCGGCCAGCAGGGACTCGTACTACAGTTCTTCCGAGAGCATCACGGTGAGCGAGATACCTTTCACAGCTATGGTGGCCCGTTGCCCCACCGAGCGCAGCGCAAGTTTTAGTGCCGGCCCATGTGATTCGTAGATGACCATACGTACAGCTCCCTCTGTAGTCTCCTAAAAATGTATGCTAAAGAGAAGTTATAAGTTAAGTGGGATCGGTAAATTAAGTTACACTTCCGTAATTTCATAAATGAAATTCTTGCTGTGAGCACCGATTTTATAGGCTCGAAAAAACACAAGAACGAAAGACAGGGTAGCTTGTCATGGTGTCATCATATGTTCACAGCATCTACTCGGGAATATTTATTGCTTCATTGACAAACAAGCTTTGCCCTTCATCGGAAAGGAACCAAAAGCTCAGACATTTGCTAAACGAAAATGGCCCGGGAATGCTATAGTATACTTAAGAGGCCGTGGCATTACGATAACGCACCGGCGCTAAGGTAAGGCACGGAATTCTAAAAGGACGACCTCACCCTTCAGTTTTACCGACCAACTCTTTTGCTCCAAGTAAATGCAGATCGCGTATCAAGTTTCTCACCGGACTACACTAACTCATTGTTGATTTTTAATGCCCCTTGATATCAACTTAAAGCATAAGCAGTAATGTTAACTCCCAAAGGCGTCTTGCCAATAGTAGACCGCGCAACATTACTATACTTGCTTGTACCTGACATATGCAGGAAGAGGAGGCCCTGGCGTACGACGCGACACTTGTGGTGAGCGACATGCTGACACGGCTGTCGCGCGAGCGGCCCGAGCTGGGGCTCGAGCTCTACCAGGACGCCACATCGGGCCAGAGCTCGCAGTGCTACGGCTCGCCGCTTGTGCCCTACAAGCACGGACAGGCCATCGTCGAGCTGCTCAAGAAGGTCAGCGCTCCACTTGCTTTGGCGGCCCGTCGGCAAAGAGGTCCCGCCGTGTCCAGCAACAGCCCAGCTCTGGTGCATGTTTCTGTAGCTCGTGTGAGCTCAACCACGAACACAACCAACTCTAACTCTGCCGACAGCTGCAGAGCTTAGCGCGAGCCAACATTATGCGCAGCGGTATTTTCAAGAATCTTCCTTTATTTAAATAACAGTACATAGCGAAATGACAGCACAGAGAGAAACTATCCTAAGAGTCAGGTGGTGCGCGAGGACTTCTTGCATTATCGGAAATAACGCGCCCGCCGGGGCAGAGAATCGAATGCGCGTTCTGTAACACCATAACCACTGAGTTCCAATAGCTGCGGCTTACGGAATAGCAATATCAGTTTTGCTTCCGAGTAAGAGCTCGTCCTAAAATTTTTTTTCTCCCGTTTTTTCTCATGTTGGAGGAGCAAATGGAGGATTTTAAAAAAAAAAACTTCCTCAGGTAATGGGTCCTAGATCTGAATCCTTTCCGTTAAATGCAGGCAATTTATCTGTAGATCTCTAATGAGAGGACTTCCGTGATTTATATCTCTATGACATGGCGTAGTGCGAGTTCGAGTTTCCTCTGAGCCGTACAAGCGCTACGTCAGCAGCGGGGCCGGCACAATGCAAGGATTCTTTTCGCTCGACTCTGGGTGTTGCTATCTCTCCGTGCGCGGCCGTCGGTGATAACGTGGACGGAGTGCCGCTCGGACCACTGACAAAGGGTGGAAATGAATAGCATGCAAATAGAACCGTTACACTGTGCCGAGCCCAAGACGTTGCCGTAGCGCCTCGGTTCTTTCGTCTCGTCTGTTTCGTGCGCCTCCTTTCTGCTGACGCCACGGAGAAGCCACCGACAAACACTTGTTCTGTCGCTCGTAAAGCAACCTCTGCGAAATGCAATTTGAACTGCCTGGTTCAGGAGCGATGAGTGGAAAAATGGCGTTAAGCATGGCCTGCACGTCCGTCATTTCTGTGTGCCGCCTCGTTTCGCATCTTGTACCGTCAATATTTACGCTGTTTGTTGGCTATGTGCGTCGCAAAAGTAAAAGAAAGAAAGAAAGAAAGAAAGAAAGAAAGAAAGAAAGAAAGAAAGAAAGAAAGAAAGAAAGAAAGAAAGAAAGAAAGGAAGAAACCTTTCTCGTCGCGGTTTTATATATTGTGTAGGAGTTCTAAAATAAATCACCAATTAAGCAGCAACATAGACTGGGCACTCAGTGCGTTGTAGGTCAGAGACCAGATCAGCCCTGCCACCACCGGAACATTGCAGACTTCATGAGAGGAGCTAATATATGACTGAACGGGTCGGCAGTTTCTGCAGACCAGCAACAGACATCGTAATGCGCCCGTTTACCGACTTCAAAGTAAGAAGCGAAGGAGGAATAGAGAGAGAACTCAAATTGAGAAAAGGAGTGTGTTCTCACAGCATTTTGTGAAGCAAATACTCGACCATCACAGTGAAACGTCCAGCTATTATAATAAATGTATTCGACCGAGCATGTACTCTGTGCACACACGCGCAAAGTCAATCGCAGAATAAATGTAATAATGCGTTGTCTTCTACTCCATAACAGAAGCGTTCATTTTGTGTGCTGCAGTCAAATGCAGTGCACGTTTCACCTACGCTTTCTTGTGTGTGGTGCAATAGTTGGCTGCCTCAGTTTTAGAGTCAGTTCAATTCATTCTTGCTTCCATTTACCTGTTTGCTTGGAATATATTATGTTCCCTTTACAGCGTCATATCGTTCCTAAGTTACATATCTAGTTAGTTAGTCACGAACTAGATATGCCGCCAAGAATTTTATGCGGGTGATAAGTTTCCTAGGTAAATTTGAAAGCGTCGTCATTTATCGTTGTATTCGCAACGACGTGAATAAAATGGTGTGGGCAAGTGGCAAGTCTTGTGCGCATAAGACGTTGCACTTAAGCCTGGAATCCTTGTGAAAGCGATAGTAGTGGATTTTCATTCAAACAGATCCACATATTCAAGCGCAATTGCCCCATTACTAACCAATATTTTTTTCTTGTTGCGCAGACCTCTGTCAACGGCACCACTGGTCAGATTATGTTCGACGAACAAGGCCAGCGCGTCGGCTACACAGTCGACGTTATGGAACTTACGATGCGGCACAAGATGCAGAAGGTGCTTATTTTTTAATGATAAACGCGAATTTAGTCCATGATTTATAGAACTGTGCCTGCGTGCGCGCTTGTACGCACCCTGCAACCGGGAAGCCCACGAACTGCCAATAACCTCTCGGCTACGCCGTTCTAATGAGTGCTATGGCATCGCCTCACCGCCTCACTGCTGGGAACGCTTGTTATGATCAGGCCTTCATGTTTGCCAGCAGAAGAGGGCCCAGCCACTAATAAGCATTGGAGCCTCGTAAATATAAATTACGCTCATTCCGGCATGCATGAAAAACGTACAGCTCAGACATCGCGATTAAAGAGTTTTATTTTACTTTGCGTCGCAATTGTTTCCCACAGGCGTTCAACAACACGAAGTTATCAGGAACACAGAACATGCAAAAAGAAGGGAGGCTGAGATAAAAACGGCAGGGGGCAGAAGGGTGTCTGTTCCCTTAACCTCCCCGTTATGCTGCCAAGTTACACAGCGCTGGCTCCTGTGGTTCTTTCACTCCCTTTTCGTTGACATTTTTGAGTAGCGCATTTGACAGCGGCCAATCCTCGACCGCATGTTATGGCAACGTCAGCATCACTGCGATAGCTGGCAGCCGCAGCAGCTATACGCGTACCGTGTGTGTATAGCATTAGCATCCGAACATTATAGCAGGAAATAAAATAAAGCATGTTGCAAACCCACCTCCTCTAATATACACATGAGAAGAAGGGCTGTAAAAGATGAACGAGCTGCGAGCTATTACCTTCTGTGCGCAGAAAAATTACCCCGTAAATATTTTACCACTCTGAAATGTTCTTCCACTAGAAGACATGCACAAAGACGCAAGGTACAGGACGCACGAAGCGCTTCGTGTGTCCTATTCTTTATACGCGTCTCTTCTAGCTCAAACACCATTGTGCAATGCGAAACCAACTCGCGCAAGTCACCACTTTTATGATTACTTAGCCAAGTATAGCCTCCCGTAAAAGGAAAAACTATTTCTTAGCTACGAGGGAGTAAATTTTCCGTCTCTTAAGTCCGTCGATCATTCTATGCTAAGTAGTTTCAAATCCCGTACGCTAGCCACTACTATCACCACTATCGTTGAAAAACAATAAGTGTACAATCATTGCGTTCTACTGGTACTGACATATGTGGCACATACTTCGAGGGTAACAAAGAACCTTGAGAGCAAATTAAGGACAACGCAACGAGTGATGGAACGAAAAATGTTAGGTGTCACGTTAAGATACAGGAAGAGAGCGTTTGGATCAGAGCAAACGGGGGTAGCGAATATTTTAGTTGACATTAGGATGGAAAAATGGAGCTGGGGAGGCCATGTAATGCGTAGGGCATGCAACCGGTAGTTCTTTAGAGTTACAAGAAGTTACAGAATGGGAAGGGAAGCACACTCCAGGATGGCAGGAAATTAGGTGAGGTATTGATATGAGAAAAATTGGAGGACGCTTAAGCTTCGCCTTCAAGAGTGGAACGCGACAGCGTTCCCGTCGACCCGCCAAGGGGTATTGGGCTACGGCGCAGCGACTACGCGCCCCGCATCGGACGCGGTGAGCGTCGAGCAACGCAGCGTTCGGCGCGACAACGAAATGTGCGCCTCAGCAAGCGACGCACGCCTGAGCCTTAGAAACAGCTCGTTTCTAAGGTAACACCGCGTTCACTAGAGGCGCTTTTGTACCGCTTTGAAGCATCGAACTCGTGGCTCAGTGGTAACGTCTCCGTCTCACACTCCGGAGACCCTGGTTCGATTCCCACCGAGCCCATCTTGGAAGTTGCTTTTTATTTATGAAGTGCCTGCCGTGATTTATCGCTCACGGCCAACGCCGCGGACGCCGACGCCGACACCGACGCCGACGACACCGGCTTTTCTGCGACACGAGCTCCTTAACGCTATCGCGTTAAAATTCGCAGCCACAACTTGGAATTAGCTCGCGCCAGGCGGGGGTAATTGGAGATCGCTGGGAGAGGCTTCGCACTGTAGCGGAAATAAAAATTGGCGGCTGTATATTATTATTATTATTATTATTATTAGTAGTAGTAGTAGTAGTAGTAGTAGTAGTAGTAACGAGTACAACGTGGAAAGCTGGCTCTTTGTAGACGTACTTGCGATAACAGAAATCAATGTTTCCCAGGCTTGCCTTGATGCGTTTACCTTGCAGGGCTCCTCCGCACATTTTGTCACACGAAGCGGGCGTCGTAACAGAGGTATCGCTTTCTTTGTAAATGACAACTGTGAAGTTTCTTCTGTTGATGCATCTTTTGTACATGCCGAAACTATGATGGTCAAAGTTTGTAAGAGGTCATTTTCTGTCCATACCTTATCGATTTATCGACCACCCTCATGCAGCCTTTCACGGTTCCTTGTAGAGCTTGATGAAACTCTGTGGCAGTGGAGCTCAGTGGAGCAATTCTGCTTGATCGGAGACTTGAATATGAATATTTTATGCTCTGAAAAAGTGACTGTTTCTGATTATTTATCTACGTTGTCTGCTTATGGTCTGGAATGTACAATTGGGGCTTTTATTAGAGTGGAATTAGTTAATTATAGCCTAGTGCAATCTTGTTTAGATCACATAGCGGTCAGAGCTCCCAGCGGTTCATTTAGCTCATGTACTAGAATACAAAGGTTGGCGGACTACTACTTTGTAGCATGCCGTCTTGTATTAGCGGATGCGTCTGGAACGCCGTCGGTCAAAACTGGATCTGGGCAGCGCAAATGCCTTGTCCCTGTTGTTAATCAATCCAAGCTTGATAAGCTTATCGGTTGGTTTGACTGGGCATCCTTAACTGAAGAAGACTCGCCGGGCAAAGTGTATGAAAGGTTCTGTACGCAACTGAAAATTTTTTAATTACGTTGCACACGGCCGATAGCTAACCCGATAAGAAAGGGTCGCTGCTGGATGAACACGGAAATTCTTGCTCTCATTTCGTATCGAGACACCTTGTGGAAACGCTGCAGAAGAAATCCCAGAAACCAAGCACTGCGCTTAGAATACAAGTCGGCAAGAAGTAGAGTTGTTGCTCTTTTGCGTGGCCCCAAACGCTGTCATCTTTTTTTTATAAATTCCAACAATCTTGCATTTATGTAAGCAAAACTCGGTCTTTGGTAAATCATCTCAGAGGAGTGAGTTCCGGTAAAGGGCCTGTCTTCGGTGCTTTTCGGCAACCTCCCGCAGAAGTGGCTGATGCTTTCAACAGGCGCTCGGTTAGAGCGTCCCAAGAGCCGTCCACAAACACTCGGTCGTGAGGACAATCCGTATCTGCGTCAGCTGTTCTCCCGATAATTTTCAAGGGTGATCTGGAAGAAATTATTTACAGTTTCCGTCCTAACAAGCCCACTGGATATGATGCAATATTTTTGCACACCATCAGAAGGAATTTCAATGTGCTGTCAGATATTACCTAGCATATACTGAATGGTTGTTTGGAAGGTGACGAAATTCCAGCATGCCTAGAAACTGCAGTTGTTTTACCACTACACAAGTCAGGGAAGAAAGATAGTATTGAAGACTATCGGTCAATATCTATATTGCCGGTTATTACACTGGTCTTCGAAAAATTTCTTTTCCACACTATGTCTTCTTTTCTTAACACATTTTTCATCCTGACTGATCGACAGTTTGGCTTCGTTTCAGGGCGTTGTACTGTGGCGCTGCTTGAGGAATTTTCAGATGAACTGTTCTCGGCATTCGATCAGAATCTTTTGACGTGTGCGCTGTTCCTAGTTGTAGCGAAAGCGTTTGAATCCCTGAATCATCAAATCTTGTTAAGTAAACCGTATTGTGGGCGATTTCATGGACCTTTTTACAGCATTCTCGAAAATTACTTGAGCAACAGATTTCAAGTGGTCGCTACTGATGATAAGGGCGTTTTTAGTTCTAAGCTGTCATTGAAAGCTGGAGTTGCTCAGGGGTCTATTTTATTACCATTGTTGTTTAATATATATTTTTAACGACTTTCCTTTGGCAATTTCCAAATGTTCCGTGCTCCAGTATGCGGACGATACTGGCAAAACATCTTTCTTGCAAAATGTCCACTGAAATGTTGCAAAACGACGCGTACAAGGCAATGCTTCAGTTTACTAATAATGGAATTTTTGTTAGTGCCCAAAAAACACAACTTCTTTGTTTTCGCTCTCCACTCAAGACTACTGTAATTAACACGGCTCTCTACTTACATGAGTCAGATTGTGTTTCTTGTAAATGTACCCCTATCCCTTACGTTGGCTGTGTAATACCTCTGAATCTATTTCGATAGTAACTTATCGTGGCAACATCCCTTATCATTTGTTTGTTCTAAACTCAGGTCAGTAGCTTGGCTGTTGTTTAATATCAACCGTTTTGCACCCTTTTCGGTAAAAAAAAGACTATTGTACATGCACTGGGTTACAGTGTGTCGAGATACGGCATTACAGTCTTCGGCTTCTGTTCGGATCGTTGGAGAGAAAGAGAGAGAGAGAGAAAGCACTTTATTTGCACCCGTCAGAGAGTATGGGTGATCAGGGTGAGACGCAGCTCCCCCTTTCACCGTCTAGCTCCCTCTTAGACGGGAATTAGTCGACTTCCGGCGGTGGCCTGGGCTTCACCGATTACTTGTTTTTGGGCTTGTTCTTCCTGGCTACGGAGGGACGATTCCCATGACTCTTTGTTCCCATGTAGACCGTTTAGCGCTTGGGAAAGCGCAGAGCATGTGATTTAGGGTCGCTATACCTTCACAGTTTTTGCATTTGGAAGAGTGCACCTCAGTACGCCATTTGTGTAGGATATACGGGTTTGGGAAGGTACCCGTCTGCAGTTTTCGCCAGATTACTTCTTCCTTCTATGTGAGAGATCTATGGGTGGGGAAGGGGGGGGGGGGAGGGCGTAGGGAGGTTTCTCCTGCCTATTCTATAGTGTTCTAGAATTTCTCTGTATGTGGTTACGCCTCTGTTTTTGGAGATGCAGGGCAGAAAGGTAAGAAAAGTATTCTTAAAAATGTTGCCTACAATTCCCCAACAGTAACAGCTGCGAATATCATCCGTGCACTTGGTCTACCGTATTTTCATTCATTGCTTATAGAAACAGTTGTCAAACATTTTTGGAATTCTGCATTCAAACAAAAAAGGTGCCGCCCCAAGAGAACTTAGAAAACACATCCGTTACGTAGTTCCTCGTTCAGCCACAAGGTATGGTGCCGCCAGACTCTGTGCATATGTGCCGGACATATTTAATAAATTACCAGATGAAATTTTGAATGCGACATCGAAAAGCACGCTGAAAGAAATATTAAAGCAGTGATGGCGAAATTAACCTCCAAAACTTTTTTGCATCATAATATTTACTTCAACTTCCCTCGTTTTAAGTAAACAAATGTTATCCCCATTTTTTCATTCATTTTATTTATTCTACATGTCTCATCAATTTACGTTTTCTTTTCTTTTTCGCCATGTGTATCATATTCATAGGCATGGTCCTACAAGCCAACTGAGGCTTAGACCAGCCTGTTTATGTTGTTTTGTATTTTTGATGGCAACAAACATTATTATTATTATTATTATTATTATTATTATTATTATTATTATTATTATTATTATTATTATTATTATTATTATTATTATTATTATTATTATTATTATTATGCTATCAGCATTGAGTTGAATCAGTTCCTGCGAGGGAAGCCATGTGACAACGCCAAATATACTGTTGGATCCTCAGCTGCTGCAGTATAGTTCATGCTACCGTATTGAGAGGGGCGGTATAGCGTTCGTGCCAGAAGATTCTCCCCTACCCACAGAAAACACTGGAACTGCACCTCATATATTTGTTCATATAATCGAAAACTTTGCAGAAAGCGTTTGAGCTAGCTTCAACAAAGTTTGAGAATTTTCCATAGCAATGTTTCCCATATTATTTTTTTCTTTCCGCAGATTGGTTATTGGTCTCAAGCAACCGGTTTCATAAAACAGCCGGATTCAAGGGGATATCAACCGACATGGGTTGACCCATCAGAGAAAAAACTCGTAGTCACTACCATACTGGTGAGTGGTTTGTAGCCGTGTCAAGAAAGCGAAACTATGCACAAAATTTACTCCCTGGTGCACAAATGTACAGGAGCCGCCTTTCCTCATGTACAAGAACGCTAATGATACCAGTGATGACGAGGACAACCTGGAAGGCTACTGCAAGGACCTCATTGCCAAGCTGATGCATGCGATGGGCCGACAGTACAGCATTCGTCTGGTCAAGGACAGTAAATATGGTTCTCGAGACAAGTCTGCGCAATCTGGGTGGAATGGAATGATTGGCGAGATCCTGAGAAAGGTAAGCGCGAAAGGGTCTAAATGAATAGTGGCGCATTCGGTATTCTATCCGCTGCATGAACGTAGGAGCTACCTGATGGGCCTTTTTTGAACGCCCTGATCTAATTGCAAAGGGAAACTTTGACTCACTGCATAAACTAGGAGCACAGCGATGTAAATATGTTGAAATTGTAATGTGAGTTTGATTTCATTCATTGATTTACATAGCATCAAGAGAAGTGCAGCACATAAAGGAGCAGCACCTGATGGGGTCTGCTGTACGTACAGTGTACAACTGTACATCACATAGCATGATCCACTAGTTTCAATAGAATGCAACAAAATTTTAGAGCGCAGCTTTAAGGCGCCCGTTCCTGCGGTGAGCATCGGCATCGGCGTAACCGAGCGAATGAGCACAGCGAAGGATAAAGGAGCGAACACGGAGTGCAGCGGGGGATGAAAGACACGGGTACAAAAGCGGAGGAGGAGGTTGCGGTAAAAGCGCGAGAAGAAAGCGTAGCACGGCGGCCATGGCTACGAGGTGGTCTGTCTGCGGCGGCTGCTGCGAATCGCGCCCGCGCGTCACCCACGCACTGCACATCGCGATCTCCCGATTAGCGAGGCAGTCGTACCACAGTTCGCTCCGTTTGCGACGTGCCACAGTAGACAGATTTTCCGCGCCAGCCAACATATCGCGCAGTGAAAACACATATACAGCTGCATTCAAATTTCGCATTGGGGAGTGTCGTAATCTTCGGTGAATATATTTTGCTCAAGAAGTTCAGTTGTGAAAGAGTTTAGGAAGTTGTAAAAGAAGAGTTCCCCTACAAACGTTGTACCAGAATTGGCTGGTGTTGTACGAGTCACATAAACGTCGCCTCAGGCAACAAAAATAGACGATGGCGCTGCGACTCTGCTTGCGGCGCAGGAGGCCGACGTCGCCGTCGCGCCGCTGACCATCACGGCCGAGCGAAGCCGAGCTGTGTACTTCAGCGAGCCCTTTATGAAGTCTGGCCTCGCGGTGCTTGCGCGGCGGCATGAGGCAGAGTCCCTCAGCGTGTTCAGTGTGTTCAGCTTCTTGCGGCCTCTCTCGTGGGAGGTGTGGCTGTGCCTGCTGTCTGCCTACGTCGCCGTCGCCGTGCTGTTATTCGTCATCAACCGACTCAACCTGGCCGTGGCTACTCCCCCTAAGGCACCCCCTGGACCCTGCAGCCACTTGTACAACAGCCTGTGGTATGCCCTCGGTGCATTCATGTCCGAGGAGTGCAACAACTGCAGGCCCAAGTATGTTTCCATCAGCACATTTTTCAGTCCTCGTTACGTGCTTAGTACTAATGCGTAGTAGCAAGAGAAAGTGCCGTCAGAGTGTGTGACGGGGCGACCAACATTCATATTTGGGCTGCTGCAGCGTCTGTAGCACTTGTTTAAAACTGAAGCTAGCTCTACCATCACTGAGGAACTGCAGGTCATGTGTGCAGCTTGGTTTACTACTGCGTAAATGCTTCCTACGGCAGTGCCTATAAACGTTCTCCCTTTTCAATCCACGCTAAAGCGTGGTCCATCCGCCTGGTGTTTCATTTCTTATCTTGCGTTAATTTATCTCAAGGCCGGTCGGTAACCTTCCTGCTATTGAGCTTGACCACTCGCTGGTCGTAGTACTCAAATTCCGCGCTATTTCAAAAAAAAAAACTGCGTAGTTATGTCTTGCACCGTCCTTAACTTCCTCTCAAGTTTCGTGTGGTAGAAAGGTTACAAACATGAATAATGTGCCTCAGAAAGGCTGGCCACCGTTTCGATAGGATGACGTATCTTCGTCAAAGGCGGCCTCGTCATCCTCGGCAGGTTAGTTTTAGCGGGCTAGTAGAGTGGAGTCACGTGCGGTTGTCGATAATGGCTGGCTGTAAAGGGAGAGACTGCAAAGAGAATGAGCGCCGTCGACTGAATTCTCCAAGCGCGTTTTCTAAGAAGAGAGGACAAGAGCGGGAGAGTGTGAAGGCGGGGAGAAAAAATAAAAGAGCAAGAGGGGAAAGAAACAAGAAAAGAAAAAGGACATAGGAGGGCGTTGGGAGAGCGAAAGGTTAGGGAGCCTTCAGGGGTGTCGTTGTCGGCATGCTTTTGTGGCCTTAGAAGAGCCGGTCAGCCGGTCAGTGAGTGGCTAGAATAGAATAGAATAGAACGATTATCATGATGAAAAGCTAGCCACAAGTCAGAGGACACGCAGGATGTGTGTGGTAACAAAGAAAACATAAGCATTTCCCAGCTTTGCATTTGCCGTGCCTTAGCGAATTGTACGCGTGTCTTTCGCTGCATGCACTACTTTCTAAGGTGTAGACCAGAAAATAAAGCAGCGTCTTGCATTGGGAATGAATGACAATATTCTCCAGAAATCCTTAAGGATTAAAATTCACTGTCATGCTTTCACTAAAAGTTGGAAAGTTGGGAACGCTAATTCATCCATGTTTCTGTCTATACTGTCCACTGATGTTTGTTATAACCCCGTTAGTCATTTTAAAAAGTTGTATATGCGTTTCTGACAAGCAAGTAGCGCACATACGTTTCTTATACATATTTATTGTGATACGTACTCTCGTCCTGCAATGATTCCGCGCCGCAATATGAGCAGCTGCATTATAGGCGCTTCAACAGCAAAGCTGGTATTGCTACTAGATGCAGCGATGAACGTTGTTTCAATACGTCCGTGGTTATGTCCACGGGACGCATCTGCGAAATGTGCCAACGAAAATGTTTTATGGAGGAACCTTTGAGGTTCTCTTAATTGCGCTGTGGAGCTTTGTGCAATTTCTAGGCACGCCTCATTCGAAAATTACCTAGAGTATCAAAACGATACAGGTATCGTACAAGCGTGGCCGGAGTATAACAAGCTCGAGCTATTTAAAAATTTCGCGGAAATTAGAGCGCTAAAGAAAATGATCAAACTTGCACTAATAGAATGTTTATCTTTGTTTGCAGGAAGTCCAAACTGCTTGCAGTTTGTAAAGAAAAAATAGGCAGATCCAGGTCAAATTTTGTATATACCATATAAGTGTGTGTTGGAAATTATGCATGTGCTTGAGAAATCTCAAATTTTTTTATGTATTGAGGGAACAGTAAGAAGTTTCGAAAATACCGCAAAAGCCCTTGATATACTGCTTCAAGCCCTGAAATAAATATTAAAATTCGTTCTGTGCTTTCGATGACTGTGGCTTTCTGCTGTTCAATTGCGGGTGCTATTCCCAATCTCGAGGCCTGCATTCTGATGAGAATTTGATGCATAAACGGTAGTGCATTGATCCTTCTGCGTACGTTAAAGAAGCCCAGGTAGTAAAAAATAATCCCGAGCCCCCAAACACAGTGGCCCCTTTCATAGGCCTTGCAGGCCGTTAAGCTGCAGTAGTTAATCAATTAGCCATTTAGTGAATTATTGAGAGTTGTTTATGTTCTAAGCTAGCGGGTAAACATTTCTTCTCGAAACGTTGCACACATACATAGGACACCTTTTACTATTGCAATGAACCGGAAAAGCAGACACTTTGACTGATGATTGACATTTCTGCAGTCGAGAAATAGAGCAGTTTTCTGCTGATCAAGCATTCATCTACAATACGGAGAAAAGTGAAAACCACGCGAAACTAGCCGCACGTCCTTCACGGGAGCGAGAGAACACTTTGTGCGCGCTTCAGGAATCGAGCGACCGGCCGGCCCCTCGAACCCTCCTCGTCCCTCGTCGCAGGTCCGTTGGCAGTCGACTCATCAGCTTCGGGTGGTGGCTCTTCGTCCTGGTGATGTTATCAATGTACACAGCACAACTGTGGGTGAATCAGCCTTTCAGGGCACGTTCTCCTTCGCTGAAAGACGTCAAGGAACTGGCTATGCAAGACAAGGTAGAATACGGCATCGTCAGAGATTCTGCCACCGAAGAGTTTTTTCGGGTAAGGATCCCTCTAAATGCATTTTGTTTTTCTCTTAAAACAGTTCCCGATGTTAATTGTCCTTCTAATTTATGCATGATGTCTACTTCCTTTTCCTGAGCTTCAAACTCCGCCATATTATTTTTTCTACTGTTGCTGGTCGTATTATGTGAGTAAGCAGTGCAATGGCACATTCAAACACAAAGTCATGAAGAGTGTTAGCCATTTGGCACGCTAAAAACATTGAACAGCAGAGTCATTGCAAGTACCCCTGTTAGCTTTGCATTTTATTGGTAGACAATGTTACTCTTGAGTGGATTCACTTTGACTCACTCTCTCAGACAAACTTATGTGTTGTGGGTCGGAGTTGTTCGAGGTGAGTCGTAATTAATGTCAGTGCGAGTCCCGATAACTTCCAGTGAATATGAGTCTGGCTACATGTGAGTGAGTTCAGGCATGTCTTAACCATGTGTTGTGCGATGTTTAATTTTCCTTGAGTATAGAAGACATGAGAAATTCAGATTCAGAACTTAATTTTCAAGAATTTGTTGGGGGTCCTTCAGGCAAAAAGTTGTTGCAAGCAGCTTGAGTGCCTGATGGTCATTCATGACAGCACAACTGTGAGCGAACAGGAAAAGGAAGCAAGTAGATTAGTGTACATTATATAAGATGATTCAAACATATTAGGATTAACTGGTGTTAAGAAAATCCTGCATGTTCCATTGAAACCAGTAAGCGCCGAGGGTGCATCTTGAAGAACAGCTGATGCCTATTAACTCAAACGTTGCAGATGTAAGGTGTCAGGTTATATAAACAATTACTTGTGCAAGCGCTTTGGTGCTTAAAGGGACTGACAACCGATTTTTATAGACCTAGGTTTTTTTTTTTTGTGGCGCACCACAAAGCTCATCCTTGGCAGTGTTTACATCTGCAACAGTTACTTCCAAAAGCGCGTGGATATTCACTAAGCAGAATTTTTCAATCTGAGTAGCCTCTAAAAAATAGGAGTCCCTCCTCCAACAACGCTGAGGAGTGAGAACTCGGCAAATTGTGAAAGCCGCCAATCGTTCTGCTTTCACAGGAGTGAGTGTAACTGCGGTTAACCACCCACATTTAGACCTTTTCAACCACATTTGAAAATAAAAAGCTTGTGCAATGAGTTCGAGTTTTTGTAAAGGTATTTCTTATATTTCTACAGCGTTTTACTCCCAAGTACACGCCTACGTCATGACTGGCTGGCTGATCCCCGTCGTCGTTGTTCTGTCGATAGACGAACCAACGCGAAGCAGTGCCACTTTTCTGCTCACTGCGAACGAAGGCTTATCTGCACATTGTAAATCAGGAAAAGTTTATAAGAATAAAATATACACTGCATTTGAGTACTAACAAATAAGCCAGGAACCGCGTACACTAGCAGAAGGTCACGTGGTGGACCTCTTATGCAGGTTCATGTTCTTGCCGCGTGCGGCGCCAAAGGTCATCTTTCGCGACTTTTAGTTATGAATAAAAAATATAAATCCACGTTTTGTGAGGAAATTATGGCTCGTTTTAGCCACTATGATAGAGAATCATTCCATCAGCAGGGTTCTCTCGATTCATGTTCTCAGCGGTTGTCTGTCCCTCTAAAGACCATTCCACACATCAGTTATGAAACAATATAGAAACAATATGTGGTTTTTATGCCCCTTAACAGCGTGCACCAACGCCATATCCTCTCCATTCAAGCCCGTAAGTGATCCCGTGGCACCGGCAGTGGGCAGACGCGATTCGCCCATTCAGACACCACGGCACATACACCAGACTACCTCCTAGCGGAGTAAATGCAGTTACTGTGAGTTGACGATTGTGAATCCGCGTAAGTTATGCACTTGTAAAGCTGAGTAAAGTGAGCCTTACTTGTTGTGTCTGAACGAGCCTGAGCTCCCGATTTTGTGAATCTGCGATTTCTCTTGGCGGCGTCGAGTGCGAGCACATGATCCTTGCTTCTGAGTCGGTGATTCCGTGAATATGATTAAACCCTGGCGAGTGTATATCCGTGAGCCTATTAGTTAAAGCTAGGTTGCCCGAGTCTGATTTCGGTGTGTCTGAGTTTGAGTGAGTGTGGCTGTGAATAGATGTCATTTCGCCCCTTTTTTCTTTCTTTCTTTCTTTCTTATTTTTTAGACTAACAGCCATTCGCTCTGTACTTTGCTTTATTGCCTGTCGGCTTCGGTGATAATGAGCAAGAGTGAAAAATGCATTGTCACCGCAAATTAAGATTGAATTGAATTATAATTTCAGCGCACGAAAGACACCTTCTACGCAAGAATGTGGGACTCGATGGCTACGTTCAACAACACTATGACGGCTACTAATGAAGAAGGCGTAAAAAGAGTCCGCGAGTCCGAGGGTAACTACGCCTTCATAGTGGACACCACGAAGATAAAGTACGCAACACAGAAGGCGCCCTGCGACCTCGTTCAAATTGGTGACACATTCCAGCCTTCCGGTTACGGCGTCGTTGTGTCGCACAAGTCGCCACTCAAGTAAGGAGCGCTTTTTGCATTTGCTGTGAACTTCTAGGTGGTTTAGAAGATGTGTGCATGCCAAGGCTGGCACACCTCCACAAATAAAGGTCCTTGTGCGAAGACGCTCCCTTAATCAGCCATTTCAAGTTACGTAGCGAATATTTGAAAGTATGTGTGCGCATCCGCAAACGTTATAGTATAAAGGGTAGATAAATAATTCAGCCATTTTTGCCGGAATTGAAACTATATGCCAAAAGTGAATCTCAAACGATATAGCGTCATCAGACCATTGTCGTCGGGTAATTAAAAAAGCGTGATGCACTGCATGCAAAACTTCATGACTCACTGTCCACTAGGGAGGAAAATGTGGTGGGGCAAGTGGGACGTACCTAAAACATGGCGAGTGTACTAAGCTAAGCTGATTGGAGCAAACGTAATCTTCTGCGGAGGTTAAAGTGAAGGCTTCCTCGGGTACCGGGGTAGCCCTCCTGCATTTAGAAAGCAGTAGTAACGCCGTCCAAGGTAAACCAAGTGCTGTCAGAGGCGGATTTATGGCTTCACATGGCATCAGACACCAAAGCTGTGACAGCGCCTATGACGTTTCGAAAGGCTCTTGCCATCCATCGTCACTTACTCTATCTACAGCAGAGCAAAAAGAAAGGTTTATTCTCTAGACTTGCTTTCAGTTCCAAGCGATATAGCGTCGGTCTTTGACTTAAGTCACCTGCCACCAAGAATACGCACTCATAAGAATTCGTATTGACGTCGCTACACTGACGTTATTTTTTGTCAGAGATGGCGCTGAAGCGAAGCGATTCTAAGACAGCTAGAGCAGGTCGTTTCTTGGCTTAATATTGTAAGTTTTCCTATGGGTAGGGCTTGGATTTATCATTGCGCACGTGTGACGACAAAGACCACTTCTTCCCATTATGTCCTGTACAACCTGAACGCCAAGCATAATAAAGACACTGCTGCACCGTAATTATCTGTTCCAGAAAAATACTGGACGTCACTATAGCCAGGCTCCAAGAAGATGAAGAACTTCACGCTGTGTATAAGAAATGGTTCGGGAAGGAAGAATGTCATCAGCCAGAACAAGTAAGACCATGTTTGCTGTCCTTTACCACCCTCTCAAGTGAAGTGAATGTCAAGTTGTTCATCATCATCATCATCATCATCATCATCATCATCATCATCATCATCATCAGCCTGGTTATGCCCACTGCAGGGCAAAGGCCTCTCCCATACTTCTACAACTACCCCGGTCATGTGCTAATTGTGGCCATGTTGTCCCTGCAAACTTCTTAATTTCATCCGCCCACCTAACTTTCTGCCGCCCTCTGCTACGCTTTCCTTCCCTTGGAATCCATTCCGTAACTCTTAATGACCATCGTTTATCTTCCCTCCTCATTACGTGTCCTGCCCATGTCCATTTCTTTTTCTTGATTTCAACTAAGATATCATTAACTCGCGTTTGTTCCCTCACCCAATCTGATCTTTTCTTATCCCTTAACGTAACACCTATCATTCTTCTTTCCATAGCTCGTTGCGTCGTCCTCAATTTGAGTAGAACCCTTTTCGTAAGCCTCCAGGTTTCTGCCCCGTAGGTGAGTACTGGTAAGACACAGCTATCATACACTTTTCTCTTGAGGGATAATGGCAACCTGCTGTTCATGATCTGAGAATGCCTGCCAAACGCACCCCATCCCATTCTTATTCTTCTGATTATTTCAGTCTCATGATCCGGATCCGCAGTCACTACCTGTCCTAAGTAGATGTATTCCCTTACCACTTCCAATGCCTCACTACCTATTGAAAACTGCTGTTCCCTTCCGAGACTGTTAAACATTACTTTAGTTTTCTGCAGATTAATTTTTAGACCCACCCTTCGGCTTTGCCTCTCTAGGTCAGTGAGCATGCATTGCAGTTGGTCCCCTGAGTTACTGAGCAAGGCAATATCATCAGCGAATCGCAAGTTACTAAGGTATTCTCCATTAACTCTTATCCCCAATTCTTCCCAATCCAGGTCTCTGAATACCTCCTGTAAACACGCTGTGAATAGCATCGGAGATATCGTATCGCCCTGCCTGACGCCTTTCTTTATTGGGATTTTGTTGCTTTCTTTATGGAGGACTACGGTGGCTGTGGAGCCGCCATAGATGTCTTTCAGTATTTTTACATATGGCTCGTCTACACCCTGATTCCGCAATGCCTCCATGACTGCTGAGGTTTCGACTGAATCAAACGCTTTCTCGTAATCAATGAAAGCTATATATAAAGGTTGGTTATATTCCGCACATTTTTCTATCACCTGATTGAAAGTGTGAATATGGTCTATTGTTGAGTAGCCTTTACGGAATCCTGCCTGGTCCTTTGGTTGACGGAAGTTTAAGGTGTTCCTGATTCTATTTGCAATTACCTTAGTAAATACTTTGTAGGCAACGGACAGTAAACTGATCGGTCTATAATTTTTCAGGTCTTTGGCGTCCCCTTTCTTATGGATTAGGATTATGTTAACGTTTTTCCAAGATTCTGGTACGCTCGAAGTCATGAGGCATTTCGTATACAGGGTGGCCAGTTTCTCTAGAACTATCTGCCCACCATCCTTCAACAAATCTGCTGTTACCTGATCCTCCCCAGCTGCCTTCCCCCTTTGCATAGCTCCCAAGGCTTTCTTTACTTCTTCCGGTGTTACCTGTGGGATTTCAAATTCCTCTAGACCATTCTCTCTTTCATTATCGTCGTTGGTGCCACTGGTACTGTATAAATCTCTATAGAAATCCTCAGCCACTTGAACTATCTCATCCATATTAGTAATGATATTGCCTGCTTTGTCGCTTAACGCATACATTTGATTCTTGCCAATTCCTAGTTTCTTCTTCACTGCTTTCAGGCTTCCTCCGTTCCTGAGAGCATGTTCAATTCTATCCATATTATACTTCCTTATGTCAGCTGTCTTATGCTTATTGATTAACTTCGAAAGTTCTGCCAGTTCTATTCTAGCTGTAGGGTTAGAGGCTTTCATACACTGGCGTTTCTTGATCAGATCTTTCGTCTCGTGTGATAGCTTACTGGTATCCTGTCTAACGGAGTTACCACCGACTTCTATGGCACACTCCTTAATGATGCCCACAAGATTGTCGTTCATTGCTTCAACACTAAGGTCCTCTTCCTGAGTCAAAGCCGAATACCTGTTCTGTAGCTTGATCTGGAATTCCTCTATTTTCCCTCTTACCGCTAACTCATTGATCGGCTTCTTATGTACCAGTTTCTTCCGTTCCCTCCTCAGGTCTAGGCTAATTCGAGTTCTTACCATCCTATGGTCACTGCAGCGCACCTTGCTGAGCACGTCCACATCTTGTATGATGCCTGGGTTAGCGCAGAGTATGAAGTCTATTTCATTTCCAGTCTCGTCGTTCACGTCAAGTTGTTCACGCCTATTTAAAAGACGAATTCTATATTTGTGCGTGCGTGTGTATTATTAACATTTAGGTCATGCCAAATAGTCATTTTCATGTTTTACTTGCCAAGTCGACTTGCTTACGGATGTCAAATTATAAAAACGGTGGGAAAGAATAGCGCCTAAAAAGTTATTGCCCGAGAGACATGGCAGCAGATAGCTGCGAGTTAGCAAGAAATTCAATCGCATTGTATTATCAAGAGCATGAATATCGCAAAACCCTTCCGTATATGCAATACAGTAAAATGCAGCCAACCAAATTATGCCGGAGACAACATTTATATTAGCAGTTAACAAGAGGAATAGCATAAAAAAATTATGGGGTTTTACGCGCCAAAACCACTTCCTGATTATGAGGCACACCATTGTGGAGGACTCCCGAAATTTTGACCACCTGGCGTTCTTTAACGTACACCTTGAAAAACACTTGAAAAATTTTAGACCGATCAGCTTGCTGTTCGTTGCCTACAAAGTATTTACTAAGGTAATCGCAAATAGAATAAGGAACGCCTTAGACTTCTGTCAACCAAAGGACCAGACAGGATTTCGTAAAGGCTACTCAACAATAGACCACATTCAAACTATCAATGAGGTGATAGAGAAATGTTCGGAATATAGCCAACGCTTATATATAGCTTTCATTGATTACGAAAAAGCGTTTGATTCAGTCGAAACCTCAGCAGTCATGCAGGCATTGCGGAATCAGGGTGTAGACGAGCCGTATGTAAAAATACTGAAAGATATATATAGCGGCTCCACAGCCACCGTAGTCCTCCATAACGAAAGCAACAAAATTCCAATAAAGAAGGGCGTCAGGCAGGGAGATGCGATCTCTCCAATGCTGTTCGCAGCGTGTTTACAGGAAGTATTCAGAGACCTGTATTGGGAAGAATTAGGGATAAGAGTTAATGGAGAATACCTTAGTAACTTGAGATTCGCTGACGATATTGCCTTGCTTAGTAACTCAAGGGACCAATTGCAATGCATGCTCACTGATCTGGAGAATCAAAGCAGAAGGGTCGGTCTAAAAATTAATCTGCAGAAAACTAAAGTAATGTTTAACAGTCTCGGAAGAGAACAGCAGTTTACGATAGGTAGCGAGGCACTGGAAGTGGTAAGGGAATACATCTACTTAGGGCAGGTAGTGACCGCGGATCGGGATCGTGAGACTGATATAATCACAAGAATAAGAATGTGCTGGGGCTGGTGCAGGGGCTGGTGCTGGGGCTGGGGCATTTGGCAGGCATTCTCAGATCATGAACAGCAGGTTGCCATTATCCCTCAGGAGCAGTGGCGTAGCAACTGGGGGGGGGGGAGGGGGGGTGCCGTGGGCCCCGGGTGGCCGGGGCCAGTAGGGGGGGGGGGGGGGAGTGTCATATACGTCTGAAGACACCCGAAAATTGTCGATATCCTCGCCCTCCCCGACTACACCATAGGGGGAGGGGGTGCAGAAGAGCTAAGGGCCCCGGGTGTCAGATGACCTAGCTACGCCACTGCTCTAGAGAAAAGTGTATAACAGCTGTGTCTTACCAGTACTCACCTACGGGGCAGAAACCTGGAGGCTTACGAAAAGGGTTCTACTTAAATTGAGGACGACGCAACGAGCTATGGAAAGAATGATGGGTGTAACGTTAAGGTATAAGAAAAGAGTAGATTGGGTGAGAGAACAAACGCGAGTTAATGACATCTTAGTTGAAATCAAGAAAAAGAAATCGGCAGGACATGTATTGAGGAGGGAAGATAACCGACGGTCATTAAGAGTTACGGCCTGGATTCAAAGAGAAGGGAAGCGTAGCAGGGGACGGCAGAAAGTTAGGTGGGCGGATGAGATTAAGAAGTTTTCAGGGACATCATCATCATCCTGGTTACGCCCACTGCAGGGCAAATGCCTCTCCCATACTTCTCCAACTATCCCGATCATGTACTAATTGTGGCCATGTCGTCCCATGCCACAATTAGGCACAATGCCACAACATCTGGCCACAATTAGCACATGATCGGGGTAGTTGGACACGTATGGGAGAGGCATTTGCCCTGCAGTGGGCGTTACCAGGCTGATGATGATGAAACCTAAGTACACGGGTGTTTTCGCATGTCGCCCCCATCAAAATGCGGCCGCCGTGGCTGGGATTCGATCCCGCGATCTTGTGCTCAGTAGCCCAACAGCATAGCCACTGAGCAACCACGGCGGGTAGGAATAGCATAGGAATAGTGACACGATGTCATAGTTTGTCAGCCGATGAGGCTCAGCTGAAAAATGGGGCATGAATAGAAGAGCACGGTACTAGCTAGATTTTCGCCGGATTTGAAGGAGAGAAAGTTAAAGAAGTTACACCAGAACGTTGCACCAGTAACTCTCTAAGTATGCGTGACGATCGTGACACCTCAACAGCTGCGCGCGCGTGCGCTACCCGGGAGAAGTTGCAGTCTCGTTCATCAATGTGACGTTTCTTGCCTCGTACCTTTTACAAACCCGTGATTTCCTGCTCAGCGTGACGCGCTCGCGTACGCTCATCATAGCTCAAGCTTTCTGTGAGAAACCTCTGCAGTGGGTGACGTCATTGCTAGGAAGAAACGCCTGACCGATGTTGAGATCGAGCAGGTATCTTCCAGCCTTCAGCACAGAAGCCCAATGCTCTATTAGGCCACTATCGCACGCATGCTTTTCTCGTACCATAGACGCTCTTTGAAACGCTTGGTGCGTGCATTCAATTTCAATTTTCAATTCAGTCTTTATTTTAGAGCGCAGCTCTTTGGCGTCCGTTCCTGGGTTTCGCGTCGTCGTCGGCGTTGTCGTCGGCCTCGTAACCAGCTCCGCCCCCCTTTCATCCCCCCAGCGCTAGCAGCGACCGACTGATACCGCTGGATGCCGCTGACGCCGCTAGAGAGTCAAGATAACGTGACTGCATAGAACACCGTCGCCGCCATGCAGAAAGAGGAGGAAAGGGTCCCCCCCCCCCGGTTCTTGTGTGGCGGATAGGGTGCTCTTCAGTTGCCGACGCGCCGGTTATTTCACGTAGGCGCCGGCACGTCGACGAATACGTGACCACCTTCCCACGGCTAGACCTGGTTCTTAGCGCTGCGGAAGCGAGGGTATCATATTGTTTGTGTCGGCATCGGCGGCGTTGTCCCTGAAACCAACTCCGCAGCTGGGGTTGACTCACTATCGGCGTCAGCGGCATCAGTCAGTCGCTGCTATCTCTTCCCTCCTCCCTTTATCGTGTTGTCCGCTTGCTGCGCGCGCTTCTGCCCCCATCGTTTGCCGCTGGGTGTACACGCCGCCCCCCTCCCCCCTCTTCCTGCGAGTCTCCGGTTGTCAAAGCGCCGGCTCGAACTTAATTCCTTTCTTCGCTCCTCCTCCAATGCAACCCCTGTGCGGTGGCAATCAGAGAGCCAGATCGGTGGCGGCGGATCTGTATATGTGCACCGCCCGAGCCGAAATTGCCGCTGCCGTTCGCCCTGTGCGGTGGCAATCAGAGAGCCAGATCGGTGGCGGCTTGACATAAAGACAAACAGCAATTTCCTAACACTTATGCGGGAGAACATCCCGTTCCTCTCGCTCGTAACGCGTCCCACGGCTGTGACAACCTCGCGAGGCACTTGTATAGATCTCGTCTTTGAGAATCAAGCATTGGTGTACCAAGTCGAACATATATCAGTCTATTTCTCCGACCACAAAGCTTCCTTCATGACTGTCAAGAACTGTTAGTTGAGTCTTTGTTAAAGGAATACGTGTGAAAAAAAAAATTCTGTGATAGCGCATACATGTGTTGCTCGATTTCTTTGCCTCAATCTATCGAAAAGGTGAAACAGCTTATTTGCTGCGCTCAAATTTCGCATTAGGAAGTAACGTAATCGTCGGTAATTTTTTTCTCTTGGACAGAGAAGGAGACAGGACTAAAAGCTCGTAAGCTTGACAGAGGTCCAGCCCCCTTTATCAACCTGGCAGTACAGTACACAGGCAGAGATTTTCAATTTTCCGAATAAACACTGAAACAAGATAACAAAACACTTGTAAAAAGCAGCGCTATGCATTGCAGCACAAACATAGGTATTAAAAAAACAAATAACTGGTCATGGGGAAACGAAAAAAAAATAATAACAGGTATAGGTTTAAACTGAGTGCAACATTACGTAATCTTGCTAAGAAAAAATCGTGCCAGTTCCTCACATGCTTCCCTCGGAACAGCTGGCGTTTTATGACGCGGTGCTTGACTGCATTGCGCTCGAGATCGGCCCACGTTTTCTGTTAAATATGTACAATGCGGTGGAACTCTGCTTATAATGGCATCGCATTAAAAATTCGAATCTCTACCCCTGAGCACAGGAAGATGAAAAAAAAGCCGAGTAAAAAAGATTCTCCAATATAAGAGGCATAAAAATTTACCCATAGCAAGTATGCGGTTAGTTCGTATAAAGGAAGTCATTAAAAGATAACTTTCACTGTCTGTCGATTTAGGGCATAGAGTACGTTACTCAAGAGGAGCCGCGTCGCTGAGTTATTGTTGGTTGGCGCGTCCCTTCTGGACTGATCAGGGTGCTGTTCCGCTGGAGGTGACCAAGGTGGGCGGCTGGTTCGTCATTCTCGGTGCCGGACTGGTCATTGCCGTGGCCGTGGCTGTGGCTGAGGTGTGGTGCAAGTCCCCCGCCAAGCCTAAGAAGGAAAAGAAGCCCAAGGAGCCAAAGGAGCCAAAGGCTAAGAAGGAGAAGAAGAAAAAGGACAAGAAAGAGAAGGACGACGAACAGATCAAGGCAAGTCTGTAGTGCCGAAGGCGGGCACGTACCCAGGATTTCCTTTCCAAGGGGGGGGGGGGGGGGGGCACCCCAGGTCACTTTTCTATGCAAATGAGGGGGTGGGGCGGTTACCTTTACTTGCTCAAATGTGAATAATGCCTAACGTTCGCCATAAAACGCGTAAACCGACAAAATAGAAATGAAAAATTTTGGAAAACGTTTAAGCTTCGCCTTTAAGAGCGGAACGCGATAGCGTTCAAAGACCCTTTACTGCTTTTCAGGCTTCCCGGCAACTGCAGCTTATGTAACCGTAACGTTTACCGGGAAACTCTGGCTACAAACGCCATGCACGAAGGCGAGCTTTCTGGTTGAAACACGGCCTCCTGCGTGGGTCGATCTCCTGTTATTGTTTCGCACTTTTAATATTTCAGTCTCAGAATAGCTAACATAAAGGACATGCGCTGTGGGTGTTTTTTTTTAACTACATTTGTTTGTGGGCTGCCGTTCTCAAAATCACGAGGAATAACTTTGTAAAGAACGAAAGACCAGATATGAGAAACTTTGGTGGTAGAGAAGCGGTTGGTTATGCGTGGTTCAGAATTTTGTTCGACGTTCCTAATACCCAGGCGACGTCCGACGCCGAACGCCGCACGCCGGATTTTATGCGACACGGGTTCCTTTTAGCACTATCGCGTTAATAAGGTGTATCTCACAGCTACGCCTGTGAGATGCGCGTCTCCTAGACTTGGTAAACAAAGAACTACATCAAACCGAATCACGCCGGAAAGAAGCGCAGGAAGGACACCGCCAAGAACAAGTAAAGAAGCGAAAGTGTAAAATGAAGATTTCCAGTAGCGTTTTTCTTTTATTAGCTCTGGAATTATAGAGAAATATATATTTGCGGAACAATCACAGTTCTTTTGAAACCCTAGTTCACGGCTCTATCAAGTGTCAAAACCGACACTTATTAACGATGCGCGGCCGCCGGTCCCGCACAAGCGCGTAGAGCGCAGGACGCCGCGGTTCTAGACGTACTGCGCCCACCGCCGTAAGGTTGGAAGAACACCCTCATAAGCACAGCAGAGAAGTGGCTATGTCAGGCGGCTCGACTGATAACTGTAGAAGCGTCATCCAAAACACGCGGAATTATCTCCGCTTCCGGCAGCGTTTTCTCTGCTTCCTTTTACAGCGAAGCTCTTTATGCGGGCCCTGTGCAGTCGTTTCCGGACTCCGCTAAAACGGGGCCACGTGACCTAGCGGGAGAGGAAAGGAAGAGCTCAGCAGGGGGAAAGGGGTTAGAGTGACCCCTTTCCCCTGTGAGAATGCGATGTTAACCACACATCTTATACGGTTGTCACACGGTGCATTTTGGGCGATCGAGCCAGATCGGCATCGAATTCGTCAACGATTGATTCCATCCTGCCGCGAAAGAATTACATGTTATGCTGGTGTTTTGCGGTGAACGAAGTGTGCCCAGCGATTGAAACGCGATACCAGGAGCGCGTAGCGGCCGGCACTCCTCGCTGGCGCAAGAAGCCCCGCCAGCCACGTCAATCGTCATACCAGTCCAACCAATCATCAAAACGATTGCAGCGCCCGCATCTCCAGTGGCGGGTCTTGCGCCCAATATAGGGAGCTTCGGATTATCCGCACATTCCATCCCAGCTACAACTATGGGGAGACCACGAGTAGTGTGTACTCCTGAGAAAGAAGCTGCCTACCGCAAAGGCGAAAATGAGGTGAAAGAATGGTGAAACGAATTATTTACAATATAGACTACGTCCCAAGTTTGACTTGCATAGTGTAACACTCGGTGTAACTAACATAGATTTGCTGTTCGATCACGTTCACGGACTGAAAGGGGTGGTGATTTTTTTTTAAGAAGTTGATCCATAGATATTTTCACAAAGAATAGTTAAATTTGTAAATTTTCGCTTTTCTTCCTGTTTGGCTTTTGCCTCGGCTCTCTCCCTTAGTAAATCGCTTAATTTATCAACTCGTTGCGACTCTTGTTTCCAGTTGCCAATTTTGCATGAAAAGTTCTGTACAATTAGCAAAAAACCAGACGAGGTAACGGGTTACAGTCATATTGCTTATGTGTTTAACGGTTATTGCAGGGTTTGATGATGGACGCTGTCTCGCATTATTTTATTTTCCACTTGATCTAACTTATATCACGTGTATATGGTTCCGAGTATCTGCCAGCGTCTCGGCCAGCCGTCACTCGAGAAAATAATGAAGCAAAAGGAAAAGTTAAAGCAACTGGCGTTTTCTCCGGCCGCAACTCGTTCCTCGAGCATACACTACAGCTGACTACGAACCGAATCCCTTTCCTGGTCTTTGGGTCAGTCTGAACAGAAAAGGCTGAACTAACGAAGCAACAGCGATGCGTATGACCTTCGCGATAGATGGTCATAACTGAACGTATCTCGAGCTAATTGCGCGGGCACCGGATCGGTGAAAAAACCGGCCTTCACACCCAGGAGGTGCCGATAACAACTGCCACGCCAAAGGAGTGAAATAGGCAGGAAAATGTTGACTTCCGAATAGCTGTAAAGTCTCGAGATCGATTGGAATGTGTGTGAGGAGTGGTGGCGTGGGTGGGAAGTGGGGGGGGGGGGGGGGAGCCGCTTAATTTGGGGGGGTGGGGCGCCCCCCTCCCCCCTCCTCCTGGGTAAGTGCCTGGCTGAATGACAAATCATTCCGCGCACCACAGTTTCATATATGGACAGCACGACTTACCTTTCTGATGGGGGAGTTCTCATTAACTCGTGCCTTGGTCATCTTTTTGTTAGTCGCCGTTCCTCTGTGGGAACTGGCTTGTGCTGACCATTCTTAACACTGAAGAGCTATAATACTAAGCCTCCTGCAAGTTTATGAAAAAATAGGTAGCGTAAATTTCTTCATTTTTGGCATATACTGGGACCTTCTTCGTTAAGCCTCGTACTCCTGAATTGTCTCATGGTCATCAAAGGTGCTGCGTCAGCGCCTACATAACTTGGGTTCTGAAATCAAAGGGTCTTGCATACTTGCAGAAGGCAAGTGTGCAACTCAATGTTCTTGCAGAAGGCATACCAAACATACCAACGAGCTTGCCCTTAAACTCTCTTATGTTGCCTTGCTTCTTCAGCGAGCCATCTGCTCTTCAATGTTCTGCAACTTGTTGTGGTATCTGCCCTTCTAGTTCGCGCCTTATGCAACGCCAGCGCTTGTCCTGTTCTTTTCCTTCTGTCCGTGTCCTTAGTGCGGTTTTCTACCATGGATAATTTCTCTTTCTTTTTTCAAACAATAAAATCACTCACAGACAGTGAAGCACAAAAAGTGTGGTACTCAGTTCCGGCGAATAATTTTCACTGCAGTCTCTTTTGCATTGTGCTACTTTTCCCCCACTGTCTGTAAAAATTAGATGCACCTCCACTCGCAGTGTCCCGCAACCCGTTCCGTTTTACTTAGGGAACATAACCATGTGACGTTAAACAAGAAAAACAGCGCACTCGAGCGGGTCACTCTTGCTTGTCTCGTTGGTATGCGCTTTTTATCAAGGCCAATTTTGCAACGTTTCCACGACATGCCTTCATCGGTGCGTAGGAAGAAGGCGTGGAGACGCAGCTCCTGCAGCCAGGGACAAACCCAAGCGCCTACACGGGAGGCTACGTGGGAGGAGCCGACCTCACCATCGAGGAGGTGGGCGAAGAAGAGGAGGAGGACGAGGTGGTCAAGGTCTGTGTATGCAACAAAGTTATAACATGTACATTGCCTGAATGTGAACACCAGATAAGCGCCTTCACAGAGATCAAGCCGGGCCCATCATTAAAGGGCCCTTAAACCACCCAGAAGTCGAAATTTAGTTGTGGTGTTGCTGTTGTGCACAACTGCAACGAACACATAGCCGCGATAATTTTTCGATATGCTGCTGTAATAGCGAAGTTACACGCGTTTGATGATCGAAACGCGGCCCTCGCTGTTTCGCTCTTTCCTTCGCCACGCTCCGTTCATTGGCTGCTCTCTCCTCCTCGCCGAGTGCTCCTCCATATGTATCGTGACATACGTCATCGCTGACGCGCTTTTCAGAACACCATTCATATTAGTGTAACTAGAGGGAAATCTGGCGCTGCGATTGTTCAACCATAATGGGAATGATGGGAAGTATAAGCTACAGATTGGCATTCTGTTGACTGGCAAACTAGTCGCCAAGTATTTTTTGGCAGTTTTGGTTTCGCTCCAAGCGCAATTGCGATAACCTGCAGTGGGACAGTGCTACTCAAAGCTCTCTGCCTTTGTTCTGTTGCTCGAAGTGGCGATAGCGCGCTGGGCCAGCCGCTGGGATGATGTTTGTGTCGCGGTGTGGTGTCGAAGCCCTGAAAAGAAAGCGACGGCGTCGTAAACATTGAAAGACCATGTTTTGACCGTTTGGACCTCGGTTTGTTAAGCGTCTTAGGTTGGCGCTGTAGCGTTACGTGCTTTATGAAACTTCAGAATTGGAAAAAGAAGGCACTACTAATACAAGACATGGACAGTTGTACTTATAGTGGCTTGACAATCAAATTTTATTGAGGGCTTCATTATGCATAGCTCGTCTATGTGCTCATTAAAATGCGTGTTTTAGGACTTTGAGAACACAAACGTGGTAGGAAAGGTTGCTGCTTCCTGGCTGTAGTCTAGTGTCGCAAAATGGGTAAGTGCAAAGCCACGCCGTAACTCTTCGGAAGCGGTACGTCCACATAAAATACAATGAAGCATACTCGTAGGAGGCCTCAAGCATCCTTGCTAGCAGTGCAGCAGATGTGCGTGCTTAAATGTACTTGACGACGATCAGCAATCGTGACAGCTGACGCAGCCTTTTGAAAGCGCGAGAGAGTTCGCAAGGGCCTGTCGTCTGCGAGAAAAGTCTCGCGTTCGCAGCGAGCAGGCGTCGTAGCAGACGGCACTTGTAGCATGCCTCTCAAGGGCGCAACATTTTCTCACAATACAAAATTTTTATTTCCATAAATACTTGATGAGTATATTTATATAAGTATATGCACGGTTGTTATTGCTGTCGTAAAAAGAAACAACTAATTATTCTCTGGCGTCAAATCAGGAACAGAATTGCACAAGAATGCATACCCTGGTGCGTCCTGATGTAAACAGTAAACCGTGCTTCAATCTCAGAGTCATACAAAGCTTATGTAACGTGCTGTGCATTATATAAGACACTGCAGAAATAAAATGAGATTTACCGCGATAATATTTGAGTATAGCTTCGTTTACCGCGCCGCAAGCAAACGGCGCTAGTCTAAAGATCGAAGTCAATCTGAAGCCTGTACTTCCCATTATTCCCATGTAGGTTGAGGCAACACTAAGGAGAACCCCGTAGACACTAGCGCCACATTTCCCACTAGGGTACTTATTTAGAAACTCTATGCAGAACACTGTCCACTTCCAGTTACAGCGACTCCGCGCTTCTCGGCTACCGGCTGTGGCTGCCGTGCCGGCCCGTGTCACGTCGTGAGGCAGCCGGTGTCGAGTCGTTTTTCCAGTCGGCGCTCTTCCGGCCAAGCACCGCACACGGCTTCCTTCTAGCCATCACAAAACACAGTCGGACTCGGTGCGCGCAGATAATGAGACCGCTGACGACGACTGTGTTGGAACGTAAGCGATCTGGCGCTTGCGTTGCGGGCCGTAGTTACCGCTTCGCAAGCACGCACGAGCGAGGAACAGGACGAGGAAGAGCAGGGAGCGCGCACACCTGCTAGTAGACTAACCGGAAGTCAAAGGTCCTTGTTCAACCAATCGATAGCGTCTCATCACCAGATGCACCCTGGTGACGTCACGACGAGCGCTGGGGATACTGGAAAGGCCCAGAGAGGAGCACATGATTGTTTGTCTTTTTCTCTTCTTTTTTTTTCTGTCTTTTTTTTTTTGGCACGCTCGCGGTGCGCAGCGCTGCCGCGTTTGGCATAGCTGATAATGACGGAATCCTGAACTTGATGCGCGTGTTTACTTGAAATGTTTAAAAAATATCAGAGGTGGTTCAGAACGCCAATAACCAGCCAATGGAAACTCACCCTGGCAATCTTTAACACCCGAACTCTGTCGAGTGAGGCTAGCTTAACAGGACTCTTTGAGGAACTAACAGATATTGTTTGGGATATCATTGGCCTTTGTGAGATTAGAAGGACTGGCGAGGCTTATGCAGTACTGACTAACGGCCATGTCCTCTGCTAGAGAGGTCTTCCAGATAAGAAGCAATACGGGGTAGGATTCCTAATTCATAAGGACATAGCGGGCAACATTGACGAATTCTGCAGCGTTAATGAGAGGGTAGCAGTAGTCGTAATGAAACTTAATAAGAGATATAGATTAAAGGTAGTACGAGCCCACGCTCCAACATCCAGTCACGATGACGACGAAGTAGATCAGTTTTATGAAGATGTTGAATTAGCGATGAGAAATGTGCAAACTCAGTATACTGTAGTAATGGGCGACTTCAGTGCAAAAGTGGGGGAAAAGCAGGCTGGTGAACAAGCAATCGGAAACTACGGCGTCAAGTTTAGGAACGCTAGAGGAGAGATGCTGGTATAATTCGCACAAAGGAATAAGCTGCGAATAATGAACACCTTTTTCAGGAAGCGTAGCAACAGAAAGTGGAGCTGGAAAAGCCCTAATGTTGAAACAAGAAATGAAATTGATTTCATACTTTCTGCCGATCCCAGCATAGTGCATGATGTAGAAGTGATAGGTAGGGTAAAGTGCAGTGATCCTACGTTACTGAGGGCTAGGATACACCTCAATTTGAAGAGAGAAAGAGTAAAATTAATCAGAAGAAACAGGTCAACCTAGAGGCAGTAAGGGTAAAAGCAGACAAATTCAGGCTGGTTCTTTCCAACAAATATGTAGCCTTAGAAAAGACATATGATGATGACATACAGCTAATGAATGAAACCGTAACTAGCCTGGCTTCAAAGGCAGCAACTGAAGTGGGAAGCAAGGGACCAAGGCAACCAGTAGGCAAGCTCTCCCAAGTAACAAAGGACCTAATAAAGAAACGACAAAAATGAGGGTGTTCAAATCAAGAGATAAGATAGAATTCGCTGAACTGTCGAAACTGATCAACAAGGCGAAAATAAGTTATATTCGAAACTATAACGTGAGAAAGGCTGAAGAAGCCGAAAAAATGGACGCAGCCTGAAATCAGTGAGAAAGAAACTTGGCATAGGACAAACCAAGATGTATGCACTGAAAGATAAGCAAGGTAATATCATCCGCAATCTCGAAAATATAGTAAAAGCAGCGGAAGAATTCTATACTGATCTGTACAGTACTCAGAGGAGTCAGGATACCCTCATTCGAAGCAGTAATGAACAGGATACAGAAAGTCCTCCTTAACTAGCCATGAGGTCAGAAGGAGCTTGCAGACATGAAACGGGGAAGAGCGGAAGGCGAAAATGGAATAACAGTCAATTCATTTAAAGATGGAGGAGACATAATTCTTGGAAAACTGGCGACACACGAAATGTCTATCGACTGCAAGAGTCCCAGAAAACCGGAAGAATGCAAGCATTATACTAATCCAGAAAAAGGGAGACGTGAAAGAATTGAAAAATTATAAGCCTATTGGCTTACTCCCAGTGTTATATGAAATATTCACCAAGATAATTTGCAATAGAATAAGGGCAACACTGAACTTTAGCCAACAAGGGAACAGGCTGGCTTCAGGAAGGGGTACTCTACAATGTATGACATCCATGTCAATTATCAGGTAATCGAGAAATTCCCAGAGTAGAATCAGCCTCTCTATATGGCTTTCATATATTACGAAAAGGTGTTTGATTCATTAGAGGTACCAGTAGTCACAGAGGCATTACGTACTCAAGGAGTACAGACCGCTTACCTAAATATCTTGAAAAATATCTACAGAGATTCCACAGTTACTTTAATTCTACACAAGGAAAGTAGGAAGATACCTATAAAGAATGGGGTCAGACAAGGAGACACAATCCCTGCAATGCTATTCACTGCGTGCATGGAGGAAGTATTCTAGCTATTAAACTGGGAAGGCTTAGGAGTAAGGATCGATGGGGAGTATATCAGGAAGCTTCGCTTTGCCGATGACATTGTTCTATTCAGCAACACTGCAGACGAGTTACATCAGATAATTCAGAACCTTAACAGACAGAGTGTAAGAGCGTAGTTGAAGATTAATATGCAGAAGGACATAGATAATGATGAATAGTCGGGCAAGGGAACAAGGATCGCCAGTCAGCCTCTGGCCTGGGAAGGAATACGTTTACCTAGGTCAATTAATCACAGGGAATCCTGATCATGAGAAGGAAATTCATAGAAGAATTAAAATGGGTTGGATCGCATACAGCAGACATTGTCAACTCCTGACTGGAAGCTTACCATAATCATTGAAAAGGAAGGTGAACAATTGGTGCATTTTACCGGTACTCACATATGGGGCAGAGACTTGGAGACTGATAAAGAAGCTTAAGAAAAAGTTAAGGGCTGCGCAAAGGGCGATGGCACGAAGAATGCTAGGCACAACGTTAAGAGACAGAAAGAGAGCGGTTTGGATCAGAGAGCAAACGGTGTTAGCCGATATTGTAATTGACATTAAGAGAAAAAATGGAGCTGGGCAGGTCACGTAATGAGCAGGTTAGATAACCGTTGCACCATTAGGGTTACAGAATGGGTAGAAAGAGAAGGAAAGCGCAGCCGAGGACGGCAGAAGACTAGGTGGGGCGATCAAATTAGGAAATTCGCTGGCGCTAGTTGGAATCGGTTGGCGCAGGACAGGGATAATTGGAGATCGCAGGGAGAGGCCTTCGTCCTGCAGTGGACATAAAGTAGGCTGACGATGATGATGATGATGATGATGATTATCAGAACAGCTGTGAAAAGGTAGGATACCTACCTCAACTCCCCACACTAATAAATGGGAAGTACGATGCTAAACTCATAGTTACTATTAGAAGCCTTTTGGAAAATTAAAATACTTGTGGAGCCGCGCTTCTGCACATGTAAAGAACGAAATGCAGGCAACAACGGTGGCGAGGCTTCTGCTTCAGTGAAATAGTCAATTCCGACAACAGAAATATTGACATGCTAGCTATAAAATTGGATTATTAGCCTTCAAAATATGAGACAACAGCAAACAGCTTCGTTTTTTTTAACAGTGTTGCAAGTTTTGCAGCATCACGAGATACTTTCTCATCGCTAAACACAGAGCAACTTACTATTATAGTCACTCGGAAGGATTGCACGTCAGTAATTTCATGAAGCTAGTGGTTTGTACACTCGTATCGAAATCGTGTACGACGTCATGTCAAGGTAGTGTGCCTCAGTAAACAGGTACTAAACTATAGACAAGACGTCAAATGTCAGTATGGCATTTTCTCTCTCTCGGCTTGTGAAATAAATATGTGCCTAACATAAGCGATTGCAGTCACACGAGAGTGCTACTACCGTCGCTCAGGCCACTGTGATGTAATGCATTTCCAACGGGCCTGCAGGTTCCCATCGCCGACGTGGAGAACCTGACTGACTCGGCAGATGACAGCCGCGACATCACGCGCGACGTGACAGCTGACCGCATCGTTCCGCTAGCCGTGAACCCCCTGGAGAACCACCCGGAGATAAAGTCCATCGACCACAGCCCCGTCGAGTCACCCAAAGGGGGTGGCGGCTACGAAAGCTCCGAAGTCTAGGAATCCGCCATTTTGACGTTGCGAGAGGCCTTTTCGTGGGGACCCGCAACCAAGTCGGAGAGCGATGCCTTTCCAGCACTGCCGGTGTGTCACCGAGGGAGAAGGATGGGAGCACTTAACTGCTCCTGCCACGACAAAAAAAGAAACAGTCCCGATGCGGTTAAGCCGGCTGACCGTGATAGCCGTGGCTGTGACCTAAATGAGCGACATTGCTTTGACGCAACTTACGCGATACGGAAGATATGCAGTCAAACATGCACCGAAAAAGATGTAGTGACAGCTGCACCTCGGTTCTGGTTGACTACAGCTTGTTCCGTAACGGCGTACTTTGTAAACATTGTCCTGTTTTTTTTTTCGGTGTCGTTCTGCTATCGCCCTGTCGGGTGACGCTACGGCAGTCAAAAACAGAACGAATTAGGATCCTCGCCCTGAGGCGCGCACTGGTTGTGAAGGATCAGACAAAAAGGAAGGAGAAATTGAGAACGTTTGCTCTAGGCTCAACGACGCGATGACATTGAGTTTTCTCCCATCAGATTTGCCATTCGCGGGAACACAACTTGTGGTATTCATGCTTGCAGTGTTCCTCAAAGCAACAGCAGTGGACCTACAGAAATGGAATGTTGGTGGAACTTAAGGAGCAAATTCGTGGGACTAACAGGCCTGTGTATCGAGCAGAGTACAGAACTGCTGATTCATGGTGCGTACAGATTTAGACAACGAGAAAGGCAACAGTAGAGAGACGCTTCTTACCCACATGCTAGAGGAGAAAGACGGCTGTATCAAGCAGCCATTATTGAATGAAAAAATGTGTGGGGCAGCAGCAGGGACGGCCGCCGCTCTGGAGCAACGCACACTGCCACTTCGTAGGATGGTTACCAGCCAAACGTGTCCATATCCCAGCACATTCGTGCAGTGCACTACCTTCCCGACGTACAAAGAACATTCAGCGCACTATTAGACATATGTCTTTTGGCATAGCACGAATTTTTGCACCCGCTCCCGGAGACTATGTCCGCACGTTCAGGGAGTTAGGGTTGCTAGCTAAAATGGCACTTGTAACCTCACAGTGAAAAAGAAGCCACCTGTGGCGACAATAACACCGACTACCACGAGAGACGCCGTGCATTTTCTTGTGTGTGCGTTTTTCTGCCGCCTTGCTTCGAACGCAAGGATAATCTATGCTTGCTTAAACTTATGAAGCTTGTCTTAGCCAAGAATTCACAGAAGCTTGAAGAACGCCATTCAGCTATCAACGGGTGGCTTCTCCAAGTCAAACGTCAAGGGTGTGTGCAAATTAAAGAAGCTTGCGCGGAGAATTAAAGCACCACCCTTTTGTATATCGTTATTTGGCACCGCAAGAAAAGAGAAACAGCACGGGCGTAGCCAGGCGTAAATCTTTATGCTGAGAGCGCGTGTTATTGAGGTTGAAATTAAAGCCAAGATGAACAAGAGAAAACCTAGTAGAAAGGAATTGCGGAATAAATGTCACGGCCCAAAAACATGACCGATGTTCTTTCCAAAGAGGACTGAACAACAGCAGTAAGTACGTTGACTTCAGTTCCATTTCCTTGAACACTGCTCGATAGCTTCTGGCTGTGCCCACACTATCGCCAAATTTTGTCGATCTTTTTAAACATCTTGCGTAGTACCCACAGTACTTTTCTACAAAATTACAAGTTCATCAAAGAGCTGCACCAAGCAGCAACACAGCAAACAAAGAACGGGCCGTTTACTTTTTACACGACTGTTCTCTAAACCCGGTTAAGTCATACGCAATCTTCACGGCAGTGATACATTTTCACGTCGCAAAAAAAAAAAAAAAAGTAGTGATGACAACTCTGGTGTTTCCCACAGGCTGAACCTATATAGGGTGTCCCAGCTAACGTTAGCCAAGCTGTTCAACTAAAGAAGAAAGAAAGACGGTGCAAGATGCGATCGTAAGACGTACGGTGCTCGACCTCTGATGACCGAATACCATAGGTTTAATAACTGCATCTTGCAACGTGTTTTCTAAATCTTTGTTTTCACTGAACAGCTTGCCTAACGTTAGCTGGGACACGCGGTATAGAAGAACCTCACACCCTTCGACCTATTGGAACACTGGGTGATGATGATTTTTTTGCGAAATTTTTTCTCCACTATACGGCATTTTTCTGCTCCAGCGGAGGTAGTTCGCGTCATACACACGTCACAGTAAACCCGCTACCGGCGTCCTCTAGATACGTGCATCCACAAAATCTCCTACGGCCGTCCTGTTATATGGTCACGTGACGCCGGCGTATACCAGCGTGTGTCGCTTCCGTAGATGATAACTGGCATAGCCCTGTCTATCGCTGGCTCCAGAACGCTATAAATTCGGCATCGCCGTTGCAGGCGCTGTGTGCACAGAGAGAACAATGTGTAGTGCGTTTTCCGGTGGTGCTGTCAAAGGGCCCTCCGTGCGTCAACCTGTGTGTGTTTAGCTGGCGCCATTTGGCTCCCCATACTCTGCCTGCCTGTGAAATCATCTATTCGCACCAATCGCGCTGGCACATAGTTTCCGGTACCGCTTCGCTTGCTCCGTGTTTGTCGCCCCGATTGTCGACTGAATGTTTTCTTCTTCGAGGCCCGCAGGGGTCGCAGCCATTGGTTATTTGGTGACGCTCGTAACGGGTGGCCTTGTTCACGTTGCCCGTTACGGCGGCGGCGCCCATGAGCACGCTCTGCACAACTGTTGCACCCGCTGTACTGCCGTGTTCCGAGCGCTTGCCTCGTCGCGTACTGTTTGCTCAAGCGGTCGCACGGAGGCGCTGCCTTTCGTGCAGCGGCCATCGTGGTGCGCGTTAGTGTGCAGTGATACGCGACCATATTTTAGAGGTAGTTCTTCAGTGGCGGGTGAGTGCGAATCATGTGTCATTGTGCCACCTGTGCATCAATATAAAGAAAACGCGGTGATCCTCGCCGCGCACCCTAGGAGGCCAGCTGATCATTCGTGCACGTCAAAAGCTGTGCGTCCCGATAGTGCTGCGTGAACGTTTTGAGTCTACTTAACGAACCTCGTGGCCCCCTCCCGCGCAGAGACCAAAATTTTTCGTGTCAGGTGCAGTGGATCCTTGACTTTCTTTCCTTGCTCTTTTTCTTTCACCCCGCCCCCCCCCCTTTTTTTTCTTTTTTTTTTTTTTTGCTGTGGCAGACATCTGCGCATAGAAAGACAATCCACGTCTGAACATTGGCATGAGTATACACTTATTTCGAAACGGGTAATTGCGCGTTAGTTATGGCTTCAACGTGGCCATGAGCTGCTTGCCATATTGGTTAACGACGACACCCACGCTGCCATGTATATATCCGAAAGCCACCGCGATGAGTAGTGAGCATTTGTGGCACCTGCGCCGGCTCGCAAGCAAGCACCGTCTGCAATGTCAGCAACCCTGTCAGCTCAATATCCGCGCAGAGAATTAGTGAAATTTCCTTTTCTCAAAGAGTGAACGCTTTCCGAAATTCTGTACAGCATTGATGTGGCCTAGAGCTTCGTCATAAGCTGCGCATTGGCACAAGACAACTAATTTGAGTCAAACAAGTTCATTAGGGATTATTCACTGCACGTGCCAAATCCCTGCGACTTTTCAGCAAGCGATGGTAGCTTAGCGAAAAGTAATAGAGGGACAAAAAGAACAATGAAACGGACAAATTTCTTTAATGAAAAAGAATGCCTTTATGTGAATCAGCCAAGCTTTTATGAGCCTGCACCCTTCCGTGTACGATTTTTTTCAATTCGCTGTCTTTTAAGGTCGCGTCTCCCTGTGAGACGACGATGTGATGCTGCCCACACGCGCCTCAAATAGTACGCATATCGATGGGTGCCCTGTGAATAAACACTTGATACTAGCGCCCGTCCTTGTCAGTTTCATTGTTTTTTGGTGTCCGTCTATTACTCTGCGCCAAGCTAGCATAGTAAGAATGCAAGATTAACTAGCCCAACAGCCAATCCTCCCGATGATTTGTGTTCGATATTTTGTTAAAAGCAACATGTGTCTGTGTTTCGCATGTTGTATTTAAGAGAGGCCAATATGAACATGCGAAAAGCATACGAGGCCGCGGTTCTAGTACTTTCACACGAAAAGCATGCATCTGTACTCCTCCAATAACAACGCAAAAGTGTCCAATAAATGCTAACGTTAGCATAACATTGGCTGTCTGTATAGCTACAACGTCTCCTATTTATTTATTTTTTTGCATTTGTGGCTCCAAAGTAATCATGGTGTGCATGTAGGTAGATAACAAAAAGTAGCGGTGAAAGAAACCCTCAGTCGGCACTGTGACCATTTCGACTGCATTGTTTGTGTTCCCCGTTCTTGCCGAATTGACACTCTGCTCCTTCTGGGTATCCTGCTCATCGTATATCGAAAATAGCAAGGAATAGAAGAGAATCACGTAGCTTATTCCTCTTTTTGCCATTCTCGGCTGAAATATTATTGTTCTCAAGAAAACTTATGGTACCATCGCAAACTTATTTCAGTTCTGCGTAAACCCGTAAATACTTTCAAAAATATCAAATTTGTGTGAAAAATGCCCTGGCGTCGTTCATTGCAAAGTCCATGTGGTACTATTTCTTGCTTGCTAAAAATTCTTCTCCTTATCTAATGTATCTGAAGTATATGAGCAACGTTAGTATAGCTCATTTTTTCTAAGAATTCAAAATCTGGCGAACTGTTTTCAGAATCGAATTAGAGCTAGCAGTGTTATTTTTTTCTTTTTTTTTTGCATCTTTCGGAAAAGTCTCTTTGTACACAACTTGCAAAACAATGACCTACCTATGTGCAGAGTATTGTGATAAGCTAATAGCATGCAGAAATCACCATTTGTACTCGGGCTAGTGGAATGTCGACTCCGCGCACCCGTCATCGCTTTCCACTCGCAAGTACCATCAGGAAATGTTCTGACGGCCAGTTTAGACGGTCTCATTTGAACACTGGCGCAATTTAGAAAATCACATAGGAGAACAATTCATGATGTGAAGTGTGTTTATACAGTGTACCCTGTAACGCTGCCACCAGCAAAGGTCCTCTTGATGTCAAGCAAGATGCTCTTCTGGCATTTTCGTCCCGAGATCTATCTATACTTCGCAGATGTGGTTCTGTTCGGACTGCTCAAATGCGTGGCGTAGATCGTTGGCAGTGACCGCTTGTAATTGGCCTCCAAAGCAAAGAAAACATGGGCCAGTGCATCCTCGGCACCGGGGATGCGGTCGACGTGGCACTGTATTCGAACACGTTCTGCAGGGCTGACCAACGTATTAGCTTAACGAAGCGTGTTCTACGGTGGCCACAGATTTTGTTACGTGCGTGTTGTTGGTTTTTGTTTGTTTTCTTTCTTTCCCAGTGTACAACATCGTCGATTTTCTCTCTACATACAGACATACATATTATACATACTTATACACATATATCTTAGAATGCAAGTCGTGCATACCGTGTATTACTATTCTGATGTATACCTGTGTATCGCGTACGTGAGGATCTGCCATGCTGGGACGCTACAACTTTTGTAAATGTTCATGTTTCTCTCTGTAAATTTATAAATGGCATCGGTTTTACAAAAATAAAGTGTCCCAAACGGGCTCAGCTGAATTATCTTTCTTTCGTCTCGGTAGACAAAACCGCAGAAAGTTTTTGGTGCAAAGGTGCCTGTTCTTTCTCGTTATCCACGAAAGCGATGCAAAGCAAACGTGCGCGCCACACGAGGTACACTTTCGCTATACCCGTTACGCTATGTATGTGGACTGAGAAATCTTATATACAACATAATTTATTTTTAAGCTTAGGTTGTCAGAATGGTCTTCGTTTTCTGAAACATTTCCCAGCGTTCTTGCATCTTAGTTTAAAGACACCTAATTTAAACGCAGAAGGCGCGCAAAGAAGCACTGTCATTTCTGCAGATACTCTGCGTTCAGAATTGCAGAATATCGTGACGCAGCGACATCGCGAAAGAAGCGCTTTGAGCAGATTTCCAGACGAAAGGATAAGACACAGTGCTAAAAACTAAAACAAACCGCGAAGACTGGAAACAATGCCAAAGATCCTCGTGCGTGTACTTTCTTTTTCCCCACGAATTTAAATCGAAAGTTGCCCAGCAGTACAACCGGTCATGCTCATGCGGTGGCCTGCCGACATCCATCAGTCAGATGCGATGGTGGGTGCCACGGAGGAAGATAAACAAGAACGGCCACCTAGCCATCTCGCAATACGCGAGAAGAGCTACAAAAACGCGGGCGGGGGAGGGGGTGTTACTTTGGTGGCAGCTTCGTGTCATGCGGTCCTCGGATCCTACTTTGAAAGCGATCTGCCTTGGGTACAGAGTTTAGGCCAGCCGAGGGCCGATAGCTTCGTGTGAGCTGTATTCTCGCGGCTTAGTTCTCGTTGAAGCGCTTTACGCCACGAAGAGCAATTCGCTTGCTACTGCAACCACTCTTCCCCATACCACCGTTCTGACAACGAGTGCCCGCGGTCATCCAGTGAGCTGTGTTCATGTTTGCCTGCGCGCGCGTGACGCCATGCTTGTTAATTCAGTTAGTAAGAGAATGTTAACAAGTTTATATGGTGGATAAAACTTCTATCCTTACTTCGTACAGCAGATTAATAATTTGCTATGACAATCGACGCTTCCCCTTACGGGCGGAACTGCGACATTTGTTTCTTTCCCTTCAACCGTTAAAAGAGCTCATTGCCGTACGAATAGGGCGGCAGTAACATTGATAGTGATATAGCAAATTGTTAGACAACTACCCGAAGCAAGAATCGTAGTTTTATCAGCCGTATAAATTGCAGTACAGATACGCTTGCTAATTATATTATCAAGCATGGTGTCACGCACGCACAGACAAACATGAACAGGGACGCTATAACGTAAAGCTATTTCAAACTTTTTTACTCCACTTCAGCAAATCAACCCTCCGCTATTGGTCAATTTTTTTAGAGCTAGCCCCCACTTCGCTTGTCTGTCATGCGACGTCAGCAAATACGTGAAAGCTAATCATCTGGTATTATGCGTGCGTGATTACACTGAGCAAAAGAAAATATTTCCGCTCCTACACATTTTTCACCATTATCCCTCAGCAATTGGTTAAAAGTTCGCGTCAAAGTGGCGGTCCCACTCTTCCTTGGTGGTCCTGGCCCCCGGCGCTAGGGGCCAACCACAGAGCATGTGAGCAAGGCTAGCTAAATCTTTACAAAAGCGACACACATTGTGAGGGTGCGCGTCGGGAAAGATCTTGTGCATGAAGGCCGGGCATGGGTATAGGTGCTCGTTGGAAGCCGCCTGTACATGACTTCTTGTGCTTTATTGAGTGCTTTGCGCGGTAGCGGCATGGTTCTCTTGACTAACTTGTAGTGCTGGGTGAGATCGTTGTAAGTGACGAGGGGGTCACGCTCGCTCACCCATCCTGCCGAGAGGGAGACCGGGCTCGCACGGTGAGTTAGGTATCATGCGGCCTCGTATGCCGTCTCGTTCAGGTTAGGGAGCGGACCCTCCAATGGTCCCATGTGTGCCGGGAACCAATTGATGTAGTGTGGGGTGAGGTGTTGAGTACCAAGTATTCTGCCGATGGTGGGGGATATGCTCCCTGTTCCGAAGGACAGAATTGCCCTCTTAGAGTCGCAGTACACCAAGTTTTTACCGTCTTCTGGGAGTGCAAGACTGATGGCCGCCTGCTCGGCCACCTCAGGACTATCACTGGGGACCGTGCACGCATTGATGACCGTGCCATCTGTGTTGACCACCGCTGCTACATAGGCTCGTCTGCGAAGATATTTGGCGGCGGCCGAAAAGCAGCATGCTTTCCCGGAGGCGGCTGCTTGTCGGAGGAGTGCTTTGGCTCAAACAAGTCTTCTGTCGATGTTGTGCTCTGGGTTCATATTACTGGGCGGGGGGGGGGGGGGGGGGGTCGCCCTGATCTTTTTCCTCTGGTCAGGTGTTAGCCCATGTCTGTTGCACTCGATTTCTTGAGGCGCGACGCTGATTTCTCGTGGGATCCATCTGCCCGCAGGTGTGCCGGACAGCCTGGTGTTCTGTGTCTGTTCCTGTGCCTCCGCAATCTCGCTCAGCGTGTTGCACATGCTTAATGCGTCCAGTTCCTCCGTGCTGGTGTGCATGGGTAGACCCATGGCTCTCTTGGCGACATTACGCAGGAGTGTTTCCAGCTTCTCACTCTCCACTTTCGACCAATTATGCATGGCCGCGATGTACACGAAGTGACTTATTACGAACGCCTGTGGCAGGCTAAGCAGACTGTCCTCCTTGAGCCCGTGATGCCGGTTAGCCATTCGTCTCAGTAGGCGTGTGGTGTTCTCGGCCTTCGTGATGAGCTTAGCGACTGTGATGGTGTGCGAGCCATTCGCCTCTATTGACATGCCCAAAATCTTGATGTGACCGACCACCGGAATCATGGTGCCCTAAGTAGTGTACAGGCGGACGCATGGGTCGGCCCCTCTGTCCCATCCCTTTGGTTTGGCCTCGTCTCTTGGGTCTGTATAGCAGCAGTTCAGACTTGCTCGGCGAGCATCGCAGGCCTGTTGGTTTGAGGTACTGCTCAGTGGTTCGAATCGCATTTTGTAAAGTGTGCTTGATTTCAATACTTCAATAGAATTTTTTAACTAGAACGGGCTGTTTAATACACGCGCTAGTCACTTCTTCTTGCTCGCTATGTTTCTTCTAAATGGCGATGTCTTCGTTTCCTCATCGACCATGCCGCACTTCGGGAGTGGCATTTTCCTCTCTTTCGAAGCGTGCATCATTTCAATGTGACATTTCAGTGCGTGCATGCACAAAACATTAAAATACGAACTGCTTAGGTAAGTATGGCTTTATACGCATCACGATATGTGACTGCAATACAAAGTGAGCACGTATCGACGCAATGCGGTGCGTCTGTGAAATCGCGTGACACCTCGCACGCTAGGCGATAGCTGCGATGGAGACCCGAAACCGGCGGTGGAGGAGGAGGCATCATCGCCAACCGAAAGGGCTATTAGAATGAGCCCATAACAGCTTACGCTGTCAAATTTGATGTGCTGACTTTTGCGCCTTGAGAAGTATTCAGAGAGGTCTTGTATACACATTCGCAGCATATGCGTGAACTTCTACATGTGTGTGTGCGTGCGTGCGTGCGTGTGTGTGTGCGTGCGTGCGTGTGTGTGTGCGCGTGCGTGTGTGTGTGCGTGCGTGCGTGTGTGTGTGTGTGTGTGTGTGTGTGTGTGTGTGTGTGTGTGCATGTTTGTGTGTGTGTGTGTGTGTGTGTGTGTGTGTGTGTGTGTGTGCGTGTGTGTGTGTGTGTGTGTGTGTGTGTGTGTGTGTGTGTGTGTGTGTGTGTGTGTGTGTGTGTGTGTGTGTGTGTGTGTGTGTGTGTGTGTGTGTGTGTGTGTGTGTGTGTGTGTGTGTGTGTGTTTTCACAGCACACGCACCGCGATGGACGAACCAGGCTAGCCAAAGTTGAATTTCATTCACAACACAACTTCCATTCCACGTTTAGTAATCACGTACAGATCATTTGAGGCCTACTTCAGGGTGTTGCGTACTCCAGGGTAGCGTATCGTATTGCTGCCGAGTTAAAGCGACGCCTGTTTATCGAAGCCCGACCGACGTTACTATTGGGTAGCGTGGCGTTATCGGCGGGCTGCAGGCATCCGGTAAACCATGGCGACCGGGCAAGGACGAGACGATTTCTAGTGCGAAACTTGCACGGTTTATTCAAAGGTTGGTAAAAGATGAAGGGAAGAGAATGAAGTGTTAAAAAAGTACATTTAGGAGCCCCTTAAATAGGCTCTCTGCAATCGTGGGAGGGATCTTGCTTCCGTCGACATCACGTGACAGGCAAAGAGTCTGATTCGCGGAAAGAGGACCCCACCTCCGGTTATACCAAGCCTCTGCTTATACCAAGCCTCCGCTTATACCAAGCCTCTGGTTATACCAAGTCTCCGAGAATTGTAGGCACTTGTCTTTTGCGCGTTGCTGGTTCGTGGAAGTTCTGTAGAGTTCGACAGTCTGAGTCGCACACACACACGCACAAAAGCCTGTAAACACTGCGGTGCATCCGCCAGACCAGCAGACACTCGAGATGACCATGGCGAATTAGGAAGTCCCACTTCCTTTCGACGAGGCATGGTGGGCGAAAATCCTTTTTGCACGGCGTGCTAGATGCCAACCGTAACATCATCTCCGGCGGGGGAGGAAGATCCCACGCGTAGGGGCCAGCAGCCACTGGGCGATGGATCGGCGTTTCAGTAGCAGAATTCCCCTCAGAGGTGACGAATCCTTGGTTCGTAGGTGGTAGATTCCTGGGGGTCGTTCATCAGTCCTCGTGGCGCTCTTGTGGCTTTTCTCCCTGGTGCGGTCCGGTGCAACTGGACTTGCAACAGGTCTCGCAACTTTTCGTCTCCTGCGTGGGCAAGCAATCACCCCAGAACAATGCCGGACCCACAACCACAAAGCAGCGAGCACAAGGCCACCCTCCGCCAAGATACACCAGGCTTTAAAAAAAAAGGAAACCCGCTACACCTTTCCCATTCCTTGCGCGCGTCCTCCCCCCCCCCCCCCCCCTGAACACTAAGAACAGCCTATTCTTGAGAGCGTTAAGACGTGGTTGTTAAAATCAGCTAACAATCGACTACAACTTCGAGAAAAAAATGTATGAACAACGTAACAATGCCATGGAAACCCGGGTGAGCATGAGGCTTTCGTTACTCTAGGGGCAACGACTTAGACTGTCGGCATTGCCGCTAAGCTTACCCTTCTTGTAGCGAATATCGAAGGTGTGCTGTTGAAGAGCCAAGCTCCAGCGCAAAAGACAGCCGTTTTTCGTAGACATGGACTGCAGCCAGGTGAGGGGACAGTGGTCAGTCTCTATGGTGAACCTTGAACCAGCGATATTACAAGCTAGCTTCTGCACCGCCCATACTACGCAGGGGCATTCCTTTTCTGATGCACTGTATGCTTCCTCACGAACTGAAAGCTTTCTATTGGCGTACAGTACAGGGTGTTCGTTCTCGCCATCTCTCTTTTGACAGAGCACCACCCCATACCCCTGTCGCTGGCATCACACTGAGGAATGAATGGCTGAGAGTAGTCGGGCGCGTTCAACACTGGCTGACTGGTTAGTGCTTTCTTCAGCATATTAAAAGCCTTTTCTTTTGCGTCATCCCACTTTACCGTTTGTGGGTCTGTTTTTCTAAGAGCATCCGTTAAAAAAATCGCAATATCAGAATACCGCAGGATATATCTTTGGTAATAACCCGCCAAGCCAAGGAATGGCCTGATGTCCCGCTTGGTGCATGGTTGGGGGAAGATGTATATTGCGGTCAATTTAACCTCGGAAGGGCGACGATGGCCTTGCCCTATTACATGGCCTAGATAAACTACCTCCACGCGCCCTAATTGGCATTTGGGAGCCTTAACAGTTAATTTGGCCTCGTAGACGGCACAGCACGGTTCGCAAGTGTTGCATATGGTCCGCCCATAATGAAGAAAAGATTGCTATGTCATCGAGATACTGAAGTGCAAAGTCCTCCATTCTTCGTAGCACCTGGTCCATAAGGCTAGAGAAGCAATATGGCTCATTCTTCAATCCAAAGCTCAGGCCTTTCGGCCGAAAAGTTCCCATCGGGGAAATAAACGCCGCAAGCCTGCTTGTCCGATCGGGCAACGGTACCTGCCAGTACCCTCTGACTAAATCGAGCGTAGAGATGAAATTAGCACTGCTCACTTTCTCAAGCCTTTCCTCGATATGCGGTATTGGATAAGTCTGGTCCTTCGTGATTAAATTGAGCCTGCGGCAGTGGATACATGGTCGCGGCTCCTTTCCTGGGACCTCAACCAAGATAAGAGGCGAGGTATAATCACTCTCTCCTGGCTCGATTACACCTAGCTCTAACATCATGTTTATTTCAGCGGCCATGACTTCACGTCGACAAGGTGAAACGCGATAAGCTTTCGAACGAACAGGATCCGACGAGGTTAACTTAATATCGTGAACGATCGCAGTGGCCCTGCCCGGTGTCTCTGAAAATACGTCTTTAAATTCAGACACGAGTTCCCTCAGTTCGGCCTTTTGATTGGGATTCAACTCCGCCTGTTCTACTAACTTGTCAACGGTCTCGTGAATGTCTTTGGCCTCCGTCACTGCTGTTAACTCCGGAAAGTCGACAGGCATCTCCTCAGGTTGGTTAAGGGACATGTTCACAATGGCTTCCCTCTGCCGGTAGGGTTTAAGTAGATTGCTATGGTACACTTGTGCTGTCCTTCGTTTTCCCGGTACCGTGATTACGTAGTTTGTTTCAGATAACTTCTGAATTATGTCGACCGGTCCTTCCCATTGAACCTGTAGTTTGTTTTTCAATGAGGGTTTGAGGAATATTATTACCTTTTCCCCAACTTCAAAGCGTCGCGTGCGAGCCGTCCTGTCATATTAAAGTTCAGCATTGCTTTCTGCCTTACGCATTTCCTGCTCAGCAATTATTGTGGCAGGGCTTACGTTGAATAACATTCTCCTGCATTGTGCCTCTCGAGACATTTCAGGCTCCGGCGCTTGCCTGACCTCTTCATTAGATGGTGTACTCTCCGCATTATCACCTATATGGCTGTCCTGTTTGGTGCTGGTTGACGAATCCTCCGTCAAACCTGTTTCCTCCACCACTGCCTTCGCCGCGAGCTCACTTGCCTTGGAACGAGTTAGGGCTTGCACTGTTCCCTCACTAAACCCGATTCCCCTGCGTTGTAGCAAATCCTCAGATTTGTTAGAAAAGAAATATGGATACTGAGGCGGGAGATTTGCCGAGACGGCGGCTTCAGTGTCCAGTACTTCAAAATGGCCTTCGATGCGAATCTTGGCCACAGGGAGACAAACACTGGAGGCCTCTACGGCTTGGCTTATCGATGCACATTCTCCCGTGAACTGGCCTTCCTCCACGTACGGCGGGTTCACCACGTCTATTGTGGCTGCCGAGTCGCGAAGCACTCTGCACGGTTTGCCCTTTACCACGAGGTATCGAATGTATGGTTCTAGCAAGTTCAGATTTTCTACGTCACTACTTAGTGACGTCAATACTAGTTTGGGATTTGTGCACCCCACGGGGATATGCCCCGTTTGTTTGCCGTTGTAGCAAACTACTGGTTTCTTTGCCTTGAAAGTTTTTTTCTTCTGCCTTTCTGCGCTCCGTTCGGGTGGTTCCTTCTCTCCCTCGCTGTCCTCGTTACTATTTTTCCCCGAATCTGACCGTTCCATTCTTTTATACCGACTCGACTTTCACCGTCACTTTGGCTTGTCGGGTCTGTATTTATTGATCTCCTTCTTAGGAGCTTCGTTGCCTTCGTCCGCACGGCGAGTTACGTACTCCTCAGCGAGATCTGCCGCTCTCGTGATAGTGTCTACGCCTAGCCTATCCTGAACCCAATACTTGATATTTACTGGCAGCCGATGGTAGAACTGTTCTAAAGCAACGCACTGCGTTCTCTTTTCGGCGTCGCCGAGTGCACCCTCTTCTCTGAGCCATTCCTTCAGGTTTACCTCAAAGGTGCATGCAAAGTCTGAGTATGGCTCGCTTTTGATTTTCTCGACTTCCCTGAATTTTTGCATGAATGCTTCTGCTGATAATCTATACTTTTTGAGCAGATTCGCTTTGATTTCATCGACGTCCTCTGCTTCTTCCTTCCCCATGCGGGCGATGATATAAGCTACCTCACTTGGCAGTAACGTAAGCAAGCGTTGCGGCCACGTGTTTCTCGCGAATTTCGCCTTCTCACACGTGCGCTCAAACTTTACCAGGAAAAGACCTATGTCCCTTCTTACTGCGTAAGGTGCCATCAAGTCTGCCATTCTGGGCTCGCTTCCACGTGCCTCTGTGCTAGGTCTTTTAATATTTTGAGCTTTCAGGAGCTCAATCTCTAGGCGCTTCATTTCGTGTGCGTCGCGTGCAACACGGTCGCGCTCTTCTTTGGCCTCACGTGCTGCCCGCTCACGCTCCGCTTTTTCCTCCGCAATGCTCTCTAGGAATTCCTTCAGTTCCTCGTCGTTCCTGATCGCTTCGATCGCCTCAATGATCTCCGGCTTTCTCTTTGATCGGCAATTTCGAGGCCCAACTCTGGCCAAGCTCAACAATACCGGCTTCTTTAGTGCCTTCAAGTTCATGGCTACCCTTACTGCTGCTAACTCGTCACTTTATAACAACCTTGCGGTACTCAAACTTCCGTCAACGGTTAAAGAAAAATCAGTGCACTGAACTTTCCCCCAAAAAAATGCGTAAAGCCAAATGATATCTTAGTGAAGAAAAGCCGTGCACTCACCATATGCAGTAATGAATCCAGACACCTTCCTTCCGAACGTTGTCGCCAGGACGAAGAGGCTACGATATCGTAGATGTCGTCCAAGTTGGGGTCTCCAGGGTTGCGTATCCCATTCGCTGCCAGCCAGTTTGTTGCGTACTCCAGGGTAGCGTATCGTACTGCTTCCGAGTTGTAGCGACGCCTGTTTATCAAAGCTGGACCGACGTTACTATTGGGGAGCGTGGCGTTGTCGACGGGCTGCAGGCATCCGGTAGACCATGGCGACCGGGCAAGGACGAGACGATTTCTAGTGCGAAACTTGCACGGTTTATTCAAAGGTTGGTGAAAGATGAAGAGAAGAGACTGAAGTGTTAAAAAAGGTAAATTTCGGAGCCCCTTAAATAGGCTCTCTATAGTCGTGGGAGGGATCTTGCTTCCGTCGACGTCACGTGACAGGCACAGAGTCTGATTCACGGAAAGAGGGCTCCGCCTCCGGTTATAACAAGCCTCTGCTTATACGAAGTCTCCTGTTATACCAAGCCTCTGGTTATACCAAGTCTCTGGTTATATCAAGCCTCCGTGAATTGTAGATGCTTGTCCTTCTCTTTTGCGCATTGCTGGTTCGTGGAAGTTCTCCTGTAGAGTTTGACAGTTCGAGGAAAGGGTCCCTCTAAAGTCTCACACACACACAAAAGAGGCCTGTAAACACTGCGGGGCCTCCGCCAGACCGGCAGACACTCGAGATGACCATGGCGAAATAGGAAGTCACACTTCGTTTCGACGAGGCATGGTGGGCGAAAATCCTTTTCGCACGGCGTGCTAGACGCCAACCGTAACAAGGGGAGGACGTGGGCTTTCGGGTTTGTGCATGTTGCTGCGTTTGGTGCAAGAATATGGGTAGGAGTAGGCATTGCATGTGCGCAATCACTAGCAATATACGCAAATCATTTCTCCAAAAGCTGATTGTGAGCACGGGTAGCGCAAGGATCTCGTTGCGCTGACACGATGACTTCGCTGCAGCCGGATTCCGAATACTGCATGTGCGGTGAAGGCAAATATATAGGCTTGTTGATAAGCCGTCTTTCACTTTGTTTTAGTGGAGGCAGGATGACACGGACACAGAAGGCCCATGAGACAACAGACAGCGCTAAGCAGCCAGCTGCGAACTGGTGCGAACGTGCGCCATGCCTCGTCGCATTGAACTTCAGGAACCGTTGTTGCGCACTCCGGTGCAAATATAAAGTTCAATACGTTTTTAAATTACATAACACGCGTATTATTTGCTGCTAATAATGACCTTCCATCTAGGGCATTTCTTCTTCCCATTCCCTGTAGAGTAGCATGTAGACAAAAATACGCTGGCTAAACACTCTACATTTTCAATAAAGAGCTTTCTACCTCTGTCTCTAATAATGGCTGGTCAATAATATTAAATTAACTGGCTTTTTTATTCTATGAAAGAATTATTTGGCGTGTGCCACAAAACTAGCCAGCAATCAACCCTGGGCGTCGCGCCGGCCACATTCTTGAAAACGCAATAGTGTGAAGTGAGATCGAAATAAGCCCTCAAACAATCGCATTGTGACGCGCGCAACTGCACCCATTTATGCCGCTCCGCTTAAGTCTAAAGGTTGTTTCACATGCTAATGTGAAAGAGCCTTTAGACTTAAAGCAGTCCTGATCCACCCCTCCGGTTTGGTGAAAACACACAGTCCGCAGATAGTTTCACTGCTGTGAACATCTCAGCCAAATTTTGGAGTCATCTGCAGCACGGGAAACTCCCAAGGCGAGCGCCGAGCCACCTTTTTCGCAAACGCTGTCTTCTCAGCAGAGACCCGCTTTTCACTCTTTTCTGTACGCTTTATTTCGTAATAGAGCAGATGCCCGTAAGAAGCTGTTATTGGCCAATAGCTCACATCAACCAAGAAGGGTGTTTAGATCAGTGTGCTTTTTCCTAGATTTAGTGTATATTTATTGACACACTTTAACAAACAAGATAAAGTAGGCGACCATCTGCTTTCGACTGTCGATAAAGACAACGTACTTAGGGAAGAAGCCGACTATCGTCCGCTCACGCTCAGCCACGGCCGCCCGCGTAGGAACTAAACTTTGGCCACCATGATTATCGGTGTCGTAGCTATCGGGTCTCGCTAATCTTGACTAGTTTTGAATAATCAACTAGCCTGGACAGACGCGAAACTTAAGGTCGGGCCACACGCACGCTCGCCAGCGCGCGCTCAATTCTCGCCGCTTCTGGTGAGACGTGTTGGCAGTCTTAGCTTAGACAAAACAAATCGAAACATCACTGCCCGACACCAGTCACATGACCAAACCAGACTCATAATAGAAACAGCGGCAATCGAAAAGAACAATGCGACAAGCAAGCATTCAATATCCCTAGGAGCTATCATATTCGGGATGCGCAAGAAAAGATGCGCCCGCTCCTTGATAATGACTTGTGGTCACTGATGCTTCGATTTGTTTTCTCATAGATACGAGCCAGCGCTGTTGTAAAATCGTGCATGTGCATCTCCTATATTGTTCTTCTCTGGAATAAAAATTCAGTCGGAAGTACAGCGCTTGTCTATGTCTGCCTCTTTCGCCGTCCTTTGTCCAAATTCGCGCTGATAAACGTCACTGTTCATGGTCGACTTTCGTTACCACACACACGCACGCACACACACGGCCACACAGATGCCCACATACACGCACGCACATGCCCACATGCACAAACGCGCACACACACGCGCATGCACAAGCGCACGCACATGCACACACGCACGTACATGCCAAAACATGTACAATCACACATATGCACATGCACACAAGCACGCACAATCCCCCCCACACACACGTACGCACGTGCGAAGCACACACGCACATGTACACACGCGCACGCACATGTACACATACACACGCACACGCATGCACTTGACACACGCATGGACATACCTGCAAAACACACACGTACACACACGTATGCACATGCACCCACGCACGCACACGCACGCGCACACACACTTAGGCACGTGCACACATGAACACACGTACACACACGCACGCACATGCACACCCTCACATTCAAGCACATGCACACGCACGAGCACACATGCACACACACGCACATGCCCATGCCCAGACACACATACCAACATGCACGAACGCACATTCCCACATGTACAGGAGCCCACATGCACATTCACAAGCACACACGAACACGAACACAAACACGCACGCACATGCTCAGACACACTTACATGCATGCACACACACGCACACGCATGCCCACAGACATATACGCATGTGCTCACAAGCACGCACATTCACACACACGTACGGACACACGCGTACACACAAGCACACACATACACACACACGCATGCACATGCACAAACGCGCCTGGTTTGCTGTTTTCAAAAAAACTCGTTGCACTCACTGTGTACGTAATACGTATACGCCATTATTATGGCGTGTTAGGAAGCTATTAATTTTTCATATTGACCGATTCTATAGAAATCAAGACAAACTGAATTTTTCATTATAAACAAAGAAAATTTCCTAAATTTAATATTTTTCTACTTTTAGCTAAATAAGTTTTCTTCGGCAGAAATGAAAAATTCTGCTTTTATTTTGCTTTGTTTCATTTATTTGTTACAGTGCACATACCAGAGATATTTTTTGCGGAATTTTTACTGGATACTTTATTAACGAATTTATGATGTCACCGTGAAAAGCAATCATTTATTTAAATTCACGATATCTACCACAAAAAATTGACAGTCTTAAGTAGCCTTACGTGACTTGAATGCGAAAGCATTGTGACTTCTCTGATTGGTTACATTCATGATACAAGCATCTTCAACAGTTCCCGAAAGTCTAGTACGTTTACCAGCACTTGCAAGGTAGCACGGGTAGGGCGCGTACACAAACTGCGTGCTCGGAGTGCAGTTACTGACTGCCGGTCTATCCTTCGCGCTGCGTCAAGAGTGTTTGAATGTGCCTTACATGCCCCACTTTCTGCACGTCCTGAGAAAATTGTAATACATGAAGAGTATGACTTCGTATTAGAGCACTTCACAAGAACGAACTTGACCGCATTTGTGACCCATGCGTCGTACATAGCCGGGATCAATCAGACGCTCTTTACTGATGACCGAGACGAGGCGAACGGTTTCCCTGGGCTGCGGAGTGCAGCGATTGAGGCGGCGAGATTATCGATGCAGGCCTCAAGGCGCGAAATCGCCGGGTCTGTGGGCTGTAAGACAGCAGACGGGGGAGGTCGCCTGGTGAACTGGATCGGCCAAGTGGTCGAGAGTGACGTCACTGGCCGCCGCGAGGACGAGGGCTGGGACACGCCGTTGAAGGAAAAGCTCTCCAAGCAACGCCGAGTGGGTGGCGACGCGGTGCTCCCCGAGAAGCTGTCGCGTTCGGCGCAGCAGTTGGGAGAGGCGCCGGTCACCAAAGTCCTCCTCGGCAAAGAGCTCCTGGAGGCGTGAATCGCTCCAGCACCTTGGTCTTGAGTTGATACGGTGTCTTGAGCTGACATCCTGCGGACGTGAGTTTTGTTCCGTGAAAGGTTCGGGCGGATTAGTCATTGTGTTCGTTCTAGGTCACCGCTAATAGGCTTCTGGCTCAGGAGTGAAGGAGAAAGACAGCTGACCCGAATCGACGCTGGAATAGAACCACGAGCCGTGGTTTCGCGTGCCACGGCCAGGCGCCATCTTTATTGTCTTCAGCGGGCGCGCGCTATCCGGGTTCTAAGCGCCGCCCAAGGGAGGGTGCTACAACCTAAGCATTTGATGTAGTTTGCGAGGAGCTTCCCATCACAAAGCACACGCAAACGGACATACGTAATTCCATCCATGCCTTGATATCTAATAACCTGAGCAATATACTGTGCTTGTTGGCGTTAATGGACAGAGCTCTGTTAGTTATCACGTCACTAGCGGAGTTCCGCTGTTGACCCTCTTCCTACTATTCCTAAATGACATTCCGTCAGCGATTCAACGCTCTTCATTCCGTCTATATGCTGACGGCTCCAAGCAGTTCAAGACTGTCAACAATGCTTGCAACTGAACTGACTTCCCAAAAGACATTCTTGTGACTATCAAAACTGGTGCAGAGACAATGAGCTACTGTTAAATGCTTCTAAAACCTCGTATTAAGTCATACACTGAACACACACCATGTGAAATTTTCATACAACCTTCGAGTTTCTCCGTTGCCCAGGGTCGATGACATGAAAGTTCTTGTTTTCTAGTTCGACAAAACGTTATACTAAACATGCTCAATATATGAAATAACGTCCCCTTCGCACTATTGGTATTGTTGGTATTGTTTATAGTATTTCGCATGATCTCCACTCCCCTGATGCCTTAGTGCAATTTTTTCTACTGTGTGATCATGATCCTTGCTTTGCTGCAATTGGCAACAAGTGGAAGGTCGCAAATATATGTCAGTCATGGAACTGTGGCGGTAGAACAAACGCATCAACTATCATACGAAATTGTGGAAACCTGAGACAAACTGGTAGCTTCCAGAAACAGCGGCGAAGGACTCTATCTTTGAGCCTTAGCGTACGCATGGTACTTCTAGCATTTATGGCCTCAAACCCTCATGCTAGCGTGCGGGACGTGGTCACCCAGGAACCAATTTTCAAGTCATCAGTTATGAGAATTTTAAATGACCTTTAACCTTTAACCCGTATCACCTCTACCTGCACCAATGTCTGAAAGATAGGGACTTGCAAATTTGTGTACATTTCTCGAATTGAGTCCTCACAAAAGCCGATGAGTCACCGAACTTTTTGAGCGACATCGTGTGTACAGATGAAGCCAAATTTTGCAGAAACGGCCAAGAAAATTCGCATAACGCACTCTATAGGAATGACTGCAATCCATACTGGGAAAAGCGCACTCGGCACCAATACCAGTGGTCGTTCAATTTGTGGTTCGGAATTTACGCCGGTGATATATAATCGGTCCCATCTTCTTCGATCATACACTGGCTGACGGGACAGCGTTAGGTGGATGAAATCCTTAAAGAAGGAGTGGTGGATGAGTTTCTCAGCGAGGTACTGCTGTCACGTCTTCCACTTCTGTAGTACCAGCAACATAGGGCGCCAGCAGGATTTGGCCGGCTAGGTCACCTGGCCTCACTCCACTCGACTTCTTTTTTGGGGGGGTTAGGTGAAAGATCGTGCTTAAATGATCGAGACGGACGTCAGATGAGCTCCAGGCACGGATAACGGATGTCTGCCGTAGAATTCCAACGTCGAACATAAAGAAAGCCACAGATGCACACTACCACGAAACACCACATCAGTACTACGAAATGCTTACGCATCATTCAGATAAGTCCCAGAAAGGATGGTGCGTGACTTTTTTTTTTTTTTTGCATACGTCCCGATTGGCAATTCGGCTCATTTTAAAAGTGGTACATTTACTTTCTTGAACGCATCAGTTCTGCCTTTTCTTTACATGTGAGTCGCTTTCCGGTTAGTTTATTTCGTTTTTATTTTTAGCCACGAACTTGTTTTTGCAGCACGTATACACACTAATGAAAAATAAAACCATCACTTTAATTTGGCTTTGGTCCGAAGCAAGTTTCTGGCGCGAAATATAGCTGCACGCGCACTCTTTCCACGCGGCCCGAGAAAAGCCTGGATTTTGAAGCATTCTGTGCCTACTACATTGCTTTTCGCGTTTCTTGCGCGGTCAGAGCGGCGCTTCGGGCGCGTTATCAAGGGACTTTTGTTATCAGTGTGATCAGACGGCCTTGAGATACGGATATTTAGTGTGATGTAGAAATGAGAGGAAAGAATAGTTGAAAAGCCGAGTAACACTGCTGTTGGTGCTCCTTACGTATTGTTATCAAGGTGATGCGTTGTCTCTTCGGGTTTGCGACAGGCAAAGCAGATACTTTCAATCAGCGTATTTGAAGACGCTGCTTTATAATGTGAGCGGGAGCGCAGTCACGTGGTATTTTTCATTTCTCGTGAGGTTTCTCTACCAGTCGGGAAAAAAATTGTACGCACTTAGGCCCAAACAATGAAACGTTCCTTTCCTTCGAGTGCTTCCTGACCTTACGTGAGGCCTCCCTACAGCGAAGGACCGATGGAGGAAGCAAGCGTACTCTGAAATCTCCCTTCACCCATCCTCACGTAAGGAGCGGTTGCCGCATGCCTGGGTTCGAGATTATCTCTTAAAAGCTTTACGCGAACACCATTATTCAATAAAAAATGTTGTATCGTCGCACAATCTTTAAATTGAAGAGCTAATATAGAGAAGCGTGGACGCTTTTTTCTACTTTTGTTTACTAAACTTAAAAAAAGTAGCGCATTACAGTTCAAAACTTGATGTGCTCCATCAACGCTGGCACGCCGGCGTCGTGCAACGCCTAGCAATGCCTAGCAACGCTTTCATGCTGCCATAGAGTTAGTAGAACAACTCTAGAGGATAAGCTGGGCCGGAAAAGTGGGAACCTCTAGGGCGCCGCCCTGTTGCTACTGGTCAATGTGGCCAGCGCAGTTACTATTGAAAGAGCTGAAAAGAAGTACATGTCACCTTATGCTTTGTGATTTAAATACACATACCTGATGGCTTTATGAAGGTGGTGCGTTAATATTAAGTTTACAGAAAGCGATCGCTAAGTCCGTGACTTATGTAAATCACGATGTACGCATTCATGCAATAAAGGATGACGCGAATTTCGGTTTCGAATCGGTTTTTTGGATTCGTCGTAGTTTCGTACAGTTTAGCTTTGACAAGCGATCACGCGTCGACGTCGGACGCTATGGCACATTCGTGCCTTATGTGCCACCGAAGCCCTGAAGTTCTCTGGCATATATGCCTTCACATGTAAGTAAAGGAATGTATCTTCTTGTTCAGAACATCACGCGAGCAGACAGCTCTTGTGATGCATCACAATCGTTTGAGAAGCGTCACAGTAGAGCGTTTTAACGCGACAGCGTTAAGGAGCTCGTGTCGCAGAAAAGCCGGTGTCGTCGTCGTCGGCGTCGGTGTCGGCGGCGTTGGCCGTGAGCGATAAATCCCAGCAGGCACTTCATGAATAAAAAACAACTTGCAAGATGGGCTGGGTGGGAATCGAACCAGGGTCTCCGGAGTGTGAGACGGAGACGTTACCACTGAGCCACCAGTTTTTTTTTCTTTATTTCCAATGTGACAACACAAAACAGAGAAACCAACAAAAAAATGTTAAAAGCGCCAACCAGTAGCTTGTTGACGCAACATTGCTAAAGACTTTTAATGACACTAGGTCATTAAGTACAGGATACCATGTTGGCTGTTAGTCCTGGGACTGGTACACATCTCGGATATAGGCAATGCTTTCAATGAAGTTTTCTCTTACCGATCTTACAATAGGATCTGCGTGTCTGACAGCGATTCTTGTTTTCCACATGCTATGCATGCTTAATACCATGAACATGTCATAGGGCACACCCCCGTCATTGTTAACCGCAAGAAAGTTAATTCCATATGGTGTGAGGGGCAAATCTTTGAGTTCGATGCTTCAAAGCGGTACAAAAGCGCCTCTAGTGAACGCGCTGTTGCCTTAGAAACGAGCTGTTTCTAAGGCTCAGGCGTGCGTCGCTTGCTCAGGCGCACATTTCGTTGTCGCGCCGAACGCTGCGTTGCTCGACGCTCACCGCGTCCGATGCGGGGCGCGTAGTCGCTGCGCCGTAGCCCATTGTCTTACACCCCTTGGCGGGTCGACGGGAACGCTGTCGCGTTCCACTCTTGAAGGCGAAGCTTAAGCGTCCTCCAATTTTTTCTACATGCGGAGCGGTGTTTTTATTTGCAGGTTTCCCTTCAGTAGGAAATTGGAAATTGCTGGACAGGCGGACTAGCGCACCGGAATTGTACTGGCGAATCTACAAGCAAGTCATATAATCTGTGTAATTGTTACACTTTGAACAATCATGCTTCTACAAACGCGCCACAGTAGAAAAACAGCCCGATGCCGAGTATTTCTGTTCCACGAAGCAATCAAGAGGCGAGTGCCTAATACGGACGAAATCGAGTGCATGAGCCCACATATTAATAGCGTAGGCGTTTTATTAACTGTATAATATTTTCAACACTTCCTTGCATGTCATTTCATGTGGCATATCTGTTCTGGTCACAAATTTGTGCAGCGAATCTATTTGCATAATGGACTCCGGGCCTGTGGGACCGTTCACTTGCACTTGATGCTGAGTCTTTTACATGTATTCATAAACTGCAGATATGCACATCAGATCCCTACGAGCATTTTCAAAATTCAATTATTTTAGACAACAGGCACATATGTAATACTGACACAATACCATTAAGCAGCTGGGACATATTTTTGTTGACCATACTCACAGGTAAAATAAGTAGATCATGTGGACAGCTCCAGCTCATTTTCCTTAAATCAGTGTGTACAAGGGCTATGCAAAAATAATTTTTTTTCTCGCGCACCGATTATTTTGTTCTATAAGCTAGAGAACCCACCACGTTAGTATAGCTTGTATTGTCTATCACACTAATATGTGCTTTAATTTACCAAGTGAGATGAGTTACTTTATGTCGCATTCAGTCAAATCACACTGCAAGCTGCATTCATCAATCTTCAATTGGATTTTGCAAATGTTTAGTGAAACATGTTTCCCTGTTATGCATATATGCAATGGCAAGCCCTTCCGTGTGTTCCAAAGGTAAAATTTAAGCTCTAAAATAAAGAAGGCATTTCTAGTCAGAAACAACAAGCAAAAAGGTGATTGCATAGTATCAGAAGCCCAAGGTACAAAAATTATGAGAAGTGTCGAATGATTTTAAGGAAAGAATGCTATTTCAAAATGCAAGACTCTTTAGTGGAGGTCAAGCAAGTCACTATAGGTAGAATACTCTGCAAAATTATGCGAGTGAGGGGATGTCAAACAATGGGTCAGGAAATGCGTTGTTTTTCTGCAAAACAAAAGCCGATGATTGTCAATACATAAGTCACTTTAGCATCATGAGACTGCTGCTTGATAAATTCAGAAATAAACCAACACACAAGACACACAAAAATAAAAAATTTAATGATGCTCTCTCCACACTGGGATAAATAAAAAGAAGCACATCACATCAAATGTGGACATATCAGACGCCTTGTGAAACACTAAAGGAAAAATTCAGTTTCAAGCTATGGCACTTGCCGCACAGATGTGGGGGGCCTTGCACTAATAGTGATAGTTACCACTGCATTTAGAAATTGAAAGCATTCATGCAGGCAAGGATGATTCTTCATATTTTTGGCTACCACTTCAAGTGCCTCCACCAAGTGTTACAATGCTGCACGCAGCCATACTAAGGATCTCGCAGCAACACCTGCAGGTAAAAAGCAGAAGCAGTCAAGTGCTGGTGTGTTCTGGACACTATGTTTGAAAACATTTAGGCAAGAAGAGTGCAAGAAGCGAAGATAACAACTGCATTTACTTCCATAATTCTCCATTTGAATGGGCTTTTCTTTTTGCTTAGACAATGCCTACGCCTAGCCACAGCAGCTCCCTCATACAGACTCCGCAAGTCAAGAGGCCGTGGAGGCAAATGCAGGTAAGAGGCAAGAAGCAATAGCACTGGTATCGACATTCATCTAATTTCTTTCTTTCTCTTTCGTTTAGGTAGCCAGCAGAACTCGAACAGCCACCTTGACTGCGGGTGTGTCACCCTAGTCGCCAAGGGAACATTTGAGGGAAAGCGCCAGGCAATGTGAACAGCCACTTATCCATGTAAACGATACTCTCTCTCTCGGATGACTCCTACGCTTCGCCACGCCAGCTCACTTGTGCACAAAGATGCCGCCGAGGCACGTGCAGGTCAGAGGCAAGAAGCAGTGGCACTGGTGTCGACATTCACCCGATTTCCTTCTTTTCCTTACACTGACGCAGCCAGCACACCTCGAACAGCCACTTTCACTGAGGGTGTGTCAGTAGATTGCTCTTGTACAAATGCTCATAATAAACTTCAGTAAACTTGAACTTGATAATAAACTTGAAAGCAAACGGGACATTGATGCATTGTTTTTTTGAACATTTATTGTACACATACAATATATGTAGGGTTGTTCTTTTTCGGGTAAAACCCGATTTTACCCGATTTTTGCACCCCGAACGTATTCCTAAAATATCGGGTAAAACCCGATTTTTCCCGATTTCTGAAACACCTGTGCCCACGGAATTGCTGTGCCTCCACTTGGCGCGCAGGCGAGAGGCGGCCAAAGCGGTCGACAGATAGACAATCGTCGACTGCAGGCCCCGTGGCGCCATCTAACGTCGGAGTTAATAATAATAGTTGGGTTTTTACGTGCCAAAACCACTTTCTGATTATGAGGCACGCCGTAGTAGAGCACTCCGGAAATTTTGACCACCTGGGGTTCTTTAACGTGCACCTAAATCTAAGCACACGGGTGTTTTCGCATTTCGCCCCCATCGAAACGCGGCCGCCGTGGCCGGGATTCGATCCCGCGACCTCGTGCTGAGCAGCCCAACACCATAGCCACTGAGCAACCACGGCGGGTAACGTCGGAGTTCAACGAGTACTTGCTGGAAGCAAGCCCCACAAATGAAGGTGTTGAAGTGATGGACTTTTGGAACGACGCAACTGTGCGCTACCCAAGGCTAGCAAATGCAGCGTTATCATTGTTGTGCCTAGCTAATGGCAGCTGTGACGTTGAGCGAACGTTCTCTCAGCTATAGGGTACCTGCAGAGACCAGACAGGTCTCGTATGGAAACCGAGATGTTGCGCATGCAGATGATTATGTGTGTTAATAAGGACGTGTAGAACGTCGATGACCAGCCCTCGTGAATAAAATGTTTTTTTTCTCAAAACTGACCGTTGCCTCTCACTGCGAGTAATAATTAATTACCAAAGAAACGCCAAATTTTGCAATATTTTCTTGGAAGCAGCCCAAAATGTAGCCCTAATTGTTACCCACCGGTTAGAGCAAATCGAATAAATTATTAGTTTGCAAATTTAACCCGATAAAACCCGAATTGCAGAATTTTTTAACGAAAAACCCGATTTCTCCCCTATTATCAAGCCGAAAAATAACGCCCGATTTTTACCCCCCGAATTTGAAAAAATATAAAACCCGAAAACGAATAACCCTAAATATATGTTAGACTTTGCAGTGCTACATAGCGTATTTTGAAGCTTCCCCCTATATTTTGCACATTTAATTATGTATGTGTTGTGTGGCCCTCAATGCAGTTCATGTTGTAGTAGCGGCTTTGTCAGTGTATCGCACATTTGCTTAAGCTTGTGATATGCACATACTTCTCTCACATATACAAAATCAGGTTCTATGTAGTCCTCAGTGTTACAATAAAAACTGAAAGTAAAAATCCGATTGTGTAATTGTGTTTGTTACAGTGATTCCTATGACAGTGACTGACAAGTTGACATCTTGAACTAATCAATCCGTCATGGCAAGGAATAATTATTGTATGTATACATATAGAAAAAAAAAGGGGGGGGTATAGGATTAGGGCGGTACGAAAAAACGTACCAACACCGTCCTCTAGACCCAGTCCGTTAAGGTACCGTAACAAAGCGTATTATGCAGAAAGTTCATACAAGTAACTCTGATATTTACATACGCCCGACGACGCGAGCTACATATGCCATGACTCGCATTCGCGACTGCACCGGAGGCCCCCCATATTATTCTGGTTAATTGTGCTCACTGCACCAAGGTAAAAGAAAGATCATGGCTGCAGGTGCCTTTAAAGTATCTCGACCTTGCGAGGCACCCATGCGCGTGCCAGGGAAGCTGTCCGTGCGAACACTCCCTGGCACACACCTGCCTCGGCGGCCCCAACCTACGTACCGTTCTGCTTCGAGCTTCAATCCCCCCACTGTCCCTTGGGTGCCCGGGAGTTCCTGCGGCGCCTGCTTTGTTATAATCTCAGGTGCTCTCCTGAGACTTCCGTTTGTCGGTTACATGTGCCTTACAGCTGGATCATTACTTATAATAACAAAAAAAAGCGATCTATCGTCGCGACGATAGATCGCGAAAGCGGCTTTTGCAACATACCGCGCCCGTGCGAAGAGAATTACGGAACGCCAACGATGAACTTGACCACAGCTTCGAGCTCGTAACCTCGTCGAGTGACACTACTGAAATAGGCGTGACTGCTGAAAACCGCACACCGCCGGAAACTTCAACAGGATCATCCTTTGGTTGCATAACTGCCACCTGCACGGCCAAGATGGACTACACCCACACCATTCCGCAACATGGAATGAACCAACTTATAAAGCCCAAACACACGGCTGCACGCACACCACTTCACGACACTACAAGGGAGACGCCATGCTGCTACGCTGCTACGGTTGCCGGATTAAAACTGACTACTGTCACCAAGTCTAGCAAGCGTCTCAGGAGCTGGCAACCTCAGCGCGTAGCAACATGGCGGCGCTCTTGCGGTTCCCGATTTCAATGCATGGGCCCTATGGGTAGCTTGTCCTCTAGAGTCAGTATAGTAACTCTATGCATGCCGCACGCGTGACTGAAACTAACATGCCTGGCAAGACGTACCGTGCTCGCGCTTCTCCGCAGGTGGGCGACAGCGCGCATGCGCAAGCAAAGGTCACGTGGTTAAGCAGTGAGGTGAAGCGCTCGTTCAGGGCCAGGAGCGGCGTAAGGACGCATGAAGGTAGCTTTGGAGCTACCTTATGGTGAGGAAGCACCAAGGAAGCCTTCGCCGAGGGCCCCTCAGTAAGGAAGCTTTCAGAGTGGCATGAGGTAGCCTCACCGCAATGAAGGCTTCCTTGCTTAGGTAAGGAAGATTTCATTGTTTGGCCCTAAGTACTTCGCTGAAAAACACCGCAGTTAGATGTCATTTGGGGGTGCCTACATATGCCTCATTGACACTTTGATAATTACGACAGTACTTCTCCAGTAAGATAATTAGTTATAATTACCTAATTAGATCTCAGTAATCAAAAGATTACTGGCGACTATTCCACTGTACTGAAAAAAATATGCGCTAGCTTTTCTTCCAGTAACGCAACTGCTCTTTGTTTTAAGTCTTGGTGCATAATAGTTCGGACAATGTATAATTCACCCAGTAACAAAAATGAGGCCAAGTCGGATTCACTCGAAATCAAAATCAAAAGCAGCCATGCGCAGCAGTGCTTATACTCGAACTCACAGTAAAAAGAAAAGATGGAGAGAACCTGCAGTTTCTCCGGAAAGGCGAAGCAATATTAGTGATAGCGAAGTATACGACAAATACACGAAGGAAGATTAAATCACCGAGAGACGCGAGATTCTTGGGGGTGCCAGAAGACTGAGGCTGTGAAATTGATCTGTCCGAGTCCTACTATGAGGTCTTGTATATACTCATATAAGGCCGTTGCTTCAGTGAACCATTCTTCGAGGTCATACGAAGTTTCTTCAACTGTAACTGTTAATAAAAGTTATATAGCGCGGATTCCCCAGTTCACTTGGACCAAGATTTTTAAAACAACCCAAGAGCTCGAGAGAACTCGTACCGATTGCATAGTAGCCGTAGTCGTGTGTATTTATAGCCAGTATTTTCTTCATCCCGAAGAATTAATTAATTAATTAATTAATTAATTGTTTTAATTATGGAATTATTTAATTATTTCTTGAATCGCAAACATATGAATTACAAAGATGTAGGCCACCTCAAATAATCTCTGAATCAAGCGTTTGTTTCGTGCTAAGCTATGCCTCGTTGACTTTTATGAGAAAAAACAAAACCGGGCGAAAACATCCAAAATACGAAATAGATTCGCGCTCGCGCGCCTTTATGCATGCGCTTCCAAGCGAATAGCCACAGATACACGGCTTTACTAGCAGAGGCAGCTGGATACAGGGCTTCACGCTACGTGATGGTCGCGGCATCATGAGAACACGCCGCTGTCGCATTGATAAGCGTATCGGAGCCGTAGGTGGGAGGGGGGTGTTTAGAAGCCGGGAAACCGTGACAGCGCACTTGGGACTGTACTTTTGCATACTCATCTTGTTGTGCAGATAGACGCTCCGGGAACGTACGTTCCTTTTGTTCCCTTTAGCAATAGAAACAAACCTTGCGTAGGCTATGTCCGTCTGATGCGTTTTGGCGGATCTGTACGGCCAGCTTATGCTGTTGTCGACTCGCAAATCATTTTTGCTTGACGTGTCAGTGCGTAGGTAATAACGGGAGATCTGAACGGTACCATGCCCGCGACCTGCTTTTCAAGAAGACAGTCATGCCCTTCACGAATGATAAGAAGGCTAAAATTATCCTGGCTCTGGCAGTGGTGCACGGCGACAGAGTGGCATTGTGGAGGACGCCCTAGTTGAATTGAATTGAATTGTGGGGTTTTACGTGCCAAAACCACTTTCTGATCATGAGGCACGCCGTAGTGGAGGACTCCGGAAATTTCGACCACCTGGGGTTCTTTAACGTGCACCTAAATCTCAGTACACGGGTGTTTTCGCATTTCGCCCCCATCGAAATGCGGCCGCCGTGGCCGGGATTCGATCCCGCGACCTCGTGCTCAGCAGCCCAACACCATAGCCACTGCGCAACCACGGCGGGTAACGCCCTAGTTCGTCAACAAAGAACGCACCAAGTCCTTCGAGAGACGGGTAGCTTCACAAGAAAGTGACGCAGGACTGCGACGGTAGTTCAAGAAGCGGAAACAGATGTTTTGGCATTATTTGCTGCTAACCCTCATGGTAGTGTGCACGACGCCAGTGCGGAGGCTGGAAGTTCAAAGTCATCAGTGTGGAGGATTTAAAAGAAATGGCCGTATGCACCCGTGCTGTGTACATCTTCACCAGAAACTTGAATACTGAGATTTTGAAAACACACTCTGCCAATTGGACTTTCACGAAATGTGAAGAAGAACCGGACTTTCTCACTCGCGTGTTTTAGACGGATGAGGCTAATTTCTCCAGAAACGCACAAGTCAATCTTCACAAAGCGCACTACTGGAGTGATAGGAATTCCCACTAGCTTTCACAAACACCACACCAATACCAGTGGTCGTTTAATGTATGGTGCGGTGTTTTTGATGGCACCATCATCGGAACCATCTTTTTTTACAACACACTAACGACGCAAAGCTACGTCAACGACATCCTCGGTCGCCCGATGAACCACGTCTCTTTCAACGTTCCACTTGCGCACCTTCGGAACATCTGGTTTCAACACGATGGTGCTGCTGCGCGTAGTATATAGTAGTCAGTCTCGAGCGTGGCTCGACATGCTTTTTCCTGGACAAATGGCGTGTACACCAGCGAAACTACCACACCGGCCACCCTAAAGGAAAACATAAGCAGAGTCTGGCGCGAGAGTCCAACTACGTTGATCAAAGCTGCAACAGCACAAGTGTTGCAAGGAAGTACCGTATCGCTTCAGACGGTGACCTGTTTGAGTACGTGCTATAAGTGGCACTGGAAAACAATCGCTCAAAACTGGTGTAAAACATGACTTTAACACACCTTCATGATGTCACCCTATCTTTACATAAAAAGAGCTTGCGACAAAGGCAGAAATATGTAAAGTCTGCTTTGTTTTGCCTCTTTTCCGGAGGAGACAGAAAGGCTAAGACGCCTTGCTTGCTTTTGGTTTATTTTTTATTGAAATAAACTCCTGGGTAGCCCTTTTCTGTTCTTCCAAGAGCTGCCTTTCTTATTTTGTCGTGCTCTTTTGCACACTGTTTTTTTTAACACTGGTTGAATTTCTTTCGTAGCTTTGTTTCATGATACGCGAAGGTTAAAGCTATCCGGAGTGCCTCATGATCGAGCACAACCTTCTTGCGTCCGCAGATGCTGACGCTTATCGCACCACGCTAGTTAGGTCACGAACGTCTCGAGCCATCCTACATGACGAAGCCTTGTACGATGCGGCGATAAACGAATGCAGCCGTATATCTTTCAAAGGTTGCTCGTTCTTTCTTTGTCATGCATCATTTGTTTTTTGTGCGTTTCAATGTATGATTATTGATTCTTACTGTTCGTCTAGTTTAGCATATAATTTCACCTCTCAAGAGCATTTACTCTATAGCGGCACTGGAAATTCGTTTTTGATTATAATTTTAAATAATCCGCCCATGTTGTGGCTGACCATCTACAGTGGGTACGGGCCACATAACAAGAGCCAGTCGGGTGCGGCGCCAGCGCGACTGCGTGTCGTCGACTCCCGCAGCAGGTGAGAGGCCTCGAGACCCCGTCGCCGCAGGGAACGGTGAGCGGTGTTCCCGAGGATCCCTGGCTAAGTCCGGCCTCGAACACGGCAGTAGTTTGTGCTTGAAAATTAAGTAAGGCTGCAAAGGGCAACAACATATGAGCACACATAGAGCGGAGAACACGCAATGGTAGCTTCCAATAGTTTATTTCAAGGAGTGTAACGTTTCTGTGTGGACGACACTGCGCATAGCAGGAAAACGTGACGGCCCGTCAAAGGTGGCGCATATTACCAAGTATGCACCAGCAAATGTTGACGCTCACAGTGTGTAAACACTCCTCGCGCCTTGTTCCAAAGCGCCGTTTCCTGGACCGAAGCAAGAAGCAGCTCAGTGCCGACTAAAGGACGCGCTATACCAAAAAACTCGCGCTCTATTCGTTCGAATATTGTGACAAATTTCCATATATGAATCTTACTTACACATATATGACTCTTACTTACACGGATCGTGTATTTGTGTATTCTGGAATATGCATTCCCTAAATCTCGCAATGAGTCAAATATGGGTAAGCTTGTTGACGTGCACTGAAGCATGTAAACGCGGAAGCAGCCAAGCGTCTTAGGAAACACATCCTTTAGTATTTCGAGATAAGAGAGCAAGGTATTCCCCATAAACTGACACTCACTGAGTATATCTCGTATACAACCACCGTCAAAGATGCTGACTTGAAAATTAACGATAGATAATCTTCATTAATGGCAGATCGTGCAACCAGCCGGTCTTGTTTAGAGCTGCAGCTCCGTGAAATCTACAGCCGGCTGTACTGCACTAACCTTGCTGCACCACCCAGGACGCCATAAAGCAGAGTACAACAACATAATGAGAGCTCTACACTGGAGCTCGGCCTCTAAAGCTTTGTTAGAAATTAGCAAATAAAATAAACGCCTTTTCAGCGCGCTAAATTTCATTCAGCATGGCGGCGCTGCCAGGTGCAAGCCAGACTATGGTGGCTAGCCACCATAGCCAGACAAACGTATTTTTGTCAGGTGGTTGTTCTGTGACAAGCGTGTAGCACCTGCTAGTCGAGCCTGAGATAGCGTTACATAGCCCGTCCCATTGCAAATTGTGCGATCGCCAGGGCCGCGCGACGATACTGACCACGAGAGCTGGTGTTACAGGAGGGCCGGGTGCCTCCCCCCCCCCCCCCAGACCCACCCGCCCAGTGATGACCGCAGCGAGGCACTGGCTTCCCAAGCGGCTGCGGGCCTGCGCGCGTCCTTTGCTGTTTTAGCCGAACGGAGAGAAAAGGACCGGAAGTGATGGATCGCATCAAGGCGCGGGCAACGCACCGGTTGACCTTCAGACCCCAGGCGTTCGGCCAACCAGCACTGGCATCGCCACAGTGGAACAACGCGCCTCAGAGCAACGACGTCGAGATGAGGGACTTGGAAGGCAGTCGCGAGGACGCCGTTATGGCGTCCGTAAGTGACAGCGACGTCGAGATGGAGGACGTCTCGGCGCAACCGGTCCAACTCAACAACAACAAAGTGGCAGTGGCGTCAGCGTCTCCGTGGTGTCGCCTGTGCGCCATCCTGGCGACGAGCAGGACCGAGACGCACGGTGCTGGTCCTCCCGGCGTCCTTCACGGCGGCTCGACGACCGGCGCAGATGTTGCCGCCATGGGACGGCGCCCAGGTGTCCGCAGTGCGCGTTGAGACCGCACATCTTCGGCGGTGGCGGCGTCGCTAAGATCTACAGTCGAGCTCAAAAATTGCGATTAAGCATGCACGGTGCGCCATCCCAAAGGCTAAATTTCAATACAACCACGCTATGAACATAAATATGTGGGCTGTATATGTTTTGGCTATGATTAACTTAAAGATCACGTTTCGTATTACACTACGCTGTAGTGGTAAACTGTCCGAAAATTTGCCTTTTTCTTCATCGACATTTCCCAAGTTCATCCAGGTACCCGAAAATCATTATCAAGTCACTGCGTTGCGTAGGAGTGCATCAGGGGCACTAAAAGCGCGAATGTGATCCTTATGTAAACGAATAAGAACGTCAGACTACTACTTGATGCCCCATTGAAAAATCGTGAGCGAAATATGGGTGTGCGAATGGCAGTTTTTGAGACCCAATCGAATACAAATTGAATAATTCCAGAAGCGAATCGAATACGAATCAAATAGCGCCAGAGGGAAGTCGTGTTTAATGGAATATAGAAGATTTCTCGAACAGTTTGCGAATAGCGTACAGCCTTCTCACCATTAATGTCAAACAATTTTCACATCCTGGTGCTCGTAACATTAGAAAGTGTCATTACACTGTCCATTATAAAGCATTCGTTATTGAAAGTTCAAGGAAATCATTAGGAGCAATTAACGAAGCAGTTCGCAAATTCAGGCTGTGCGGAGCATACGCGGTCATGAATTTTATACAGGTTATAAAGGAAGCCTTGCTGGCGAATTAAAATACCTGTGCACTGATATAACCTGCCGACCAAATCAGAACTGCGTCCCGCTTGCGGCGATGGCAGTGCGAGAAAGAAAGCTCTCTATTTTTCGAATGGTCGTGGCAGATGCTGCCACTATTGTACAAATTACATTGGAATGAAACGTCTTAAGACTTAATAAAGCGATAGATCACAGATTCGGCTTCTATATATAGTACCAAACATCACCCAGTGCCAAATAGCGCGTCTAACCAACATTTTATTGCGAGTGAGTGTGTTTAGACGTACATGTCTGGCTGTCCGAGCAACACGGCGCGCTGTTTTCAGAGCAAGCGTGAAATGGTCCATTGAGCGAAAAAGCGAAAAAGAGCGAGAAAAAAAAAAAAGAGAGCGCGCCTCGCGCCCTTGTGGCGCTGGCTCGCGCTTGCTGGCTTGGGCAGCTCGTACCGCTATGGAGTTACATCGTAGGCGGCCGCAATCTCCGCAGTAGGGAAACCTGGCGGTCCGCGCCAGTACAATGCAGATGAAGTAAGGCAGCGGAACGCAGGAAAACGAGCGAAGAGGCGAAGTCCATCGCCCGTCGCCAACTCTCCCTCTTCACGGAACAGAACGAACATTGCTGCGAACATCACTCGCAGCGAAGAACTCGAAAGACTGATCAGCGGCGTTCAGTTGGACACTAATGTTTTCGCATTCACAACTCATAAGAAGTACTTAGGTGTCCTCCGATTTTCTTGCTTCAATTTCTTTGATTGTGTGCAATCGACGACGTAAATTATTCGGAAGCTAATAAAAAAACATACGGATTTTCTAATACTTCCTATTCGATTCGATGACCGAATCGAACAGCACAATATTCTATTCATCATTTGAAAGTTATAATATTCGCACATCTGAGCCAAAGCAGTGAGGCTTGAAGCCGACGAATCAGCGTCAACGCGTATGATTGGAGCCAACTGAAAGATTAATGAGCTCAAAATTAAATGAAAATGAGGCCGCATACCCTCTTATTTCTTCTCAATGATTCGCTATTTTAACAAAATGACATTAGAACCATCACTTCCTCTTCTTGGATTAGATATAACTGGTATTAGTTGCTGCCTTGGTTTGACCAGCTCTTGGGCACAGTGACCGATTTCGTTGCCATGCCGTATTTTCTTACAGGGTGAATGCGATATAGGCTCTCAATTCCGATCATAATTTTATTGCGTAGCTTACTTTGGCTACGGGGTAATATTTTGCTCCGTTGCGTACGTCCTTTCAGTTTCGTGTCGCGAAAAATCCCTAGCGCGTTCTAGGCTTGAATACCTGAATACACAAACTTATCTATGCTTACCGCCACCTCTTGGGGGCGCACACACCTTGTGGAGTCTCCAACGTACACTTGGCACAAAGGAACGACGACACAGTAGTGCAGGCAATCACAAGAACATTTATTGCGCCTTTTATACACCACTCTAGCCAGCCGAATCAATACCAATATTCCGTGCTGATGGCTGCTGACGAATTTTAGAAGTTCGACTTACCGCGACAGGGCAGCGCGCGAATAAGTTCGCTCCCATGCTGGACGCCTAATCGTGTACGGTCACGCAAATGGTGTCGCGTTCGAGCTTGTCAACCCAGTGCCCACCCAGCTCCGAAACCTTTCTCGGAACCGTGCCGCGAACGACACCCGCGTAAAGCCGCAAAGTCTGTGCCGCTTGCCGATCCCACGCCAAAGAGTAAGAGCGTTAGGTGGCGTTAGCAGCGCAATGCTCGCGCCATCTCTCATAATATGTTGTAACCACATCGACCGGCGCTGATCTATGCGCAGAGGCCGGAATAAAGGAGACGCAAGAGCAACGCGGGGAAAATATCAGGGGACGCAGCGGAGGCATGAGAGTCGAGCGTCCCCACAACCTCCGACAGGATATGCTGTCAGAAAGCCGCTAGGTGCCGTTGCACATCCGCCCAGTGCCCTAGTCGTAGAGTTTCATACAAAACGTCAAGCGCACTTAGGTATCGCTACGTGGATGAAAGCATTGTGACGTCTTCCCGGTAACGACTCGTTTTACGAAACGTAATGGTATTGTTATCACGTTGCCTTGTATCATTTATCGCATCATGTGCCTCAGGCTCGTTCGCGCACTTTGCGTGGACATCCAAAGGAGCCGGGCGCAGCTACTGACTGAGAAGTCGAAGGTTCGTCCATCGGAACGCACGACACAACTAATCGAAATCACCGCAGCGACTGGCAGTAGGCCAGTGCCGTCAGCGCCTTCACAGAGGGAGGGGCAATGTGGTAACGCTGGCGTGACGAGCGGCATCGGAGCCGGCTGGGGAAAAAGGCGACGACGGACGCGCGAGCAGTGGCACGAGCACGTCTCAGTGACCACGTGATCTTTTATACACCTCCGGCAACGCCGCCGGATTTTCCGCTTCATGAACCGTATAATGCTTTTGCAGTAATAATTACTGGAGGGAACTCTGCCGCGAGTGTTAACGGCAACTGCAAGCAGCGCGGTTCTGCCCATGGTCAGCCACATGGAGGGAGGAATAAGTTGGCAGAGAGCATCACGTCACGCAGCCCGCCTTGGCAAGCAAACGCTCCGTTAAGTCCGCCCTCTGCTCAGTGGTGGCCCAGCACGTGGGCTATTGCGTCGAGATCACGGAGCAAGAATCGAGATTCGCTGAGACGTTTGTTTCCTAATAGCTATGCCAGCAGTTTTTACTCGGTGGGAGCATTTTCGACTGCCCAGCTAGGCAGGGGCGAAGCCAGGGGGGGGGGGCTTATGGGGCTTCAATCCCCCCCCCAACAAAAAAAAATTTTTCGTGCTGTCATGCAGCGCCAACCAAAACAACCCCCGGCGCCGGAAATCATTCTGGATTTTGTCTAGAATGGTTTTTTTTACTTTCCAAATCACATTTCGACGCGAACATACAGTTTTCGGACTCGCAACTAACCTGTCGCTATGGGTCCAACCAGTTTTGATATTTATGTATGTTCTACGTCCACAAATAAAAGAATTGGATTGGAACATTGCGAACGCGGGCTTGATTTCATGGCAACGCCCATGCATCTGGAGTCACATAGCACAAGGAGCCCCATCCGAGCACAAAGTTTCAAAGCCGTTTTGATGGTGAGCGGGCTCGTCACGGCATATCGCGGAGGCCGCGGAATCTACGGAGCGCATGGATTTCCATTCCGACCCCCCCCCCCATTATGGGTATAAAGTTATCATAAACTTTTGATGCGAAAGCTACATTGATATTTCCAAAGTCGTACATTAGATATTCAATTCCCGAACTGTGTGAGTTTAGTGTTCTTATAAACATATGACGTCAAAGGTACATTGACTTTTCTAAAGTGGGACATCGGATCGTATACAAGGAGACAAGCCAAATTAAACCACTATCAGACATGTTGACAAAGCACGCAGCGAGTCCCGATGAGACAAAGCATCGCGGTGGTTCATTTGTGCCGTCATGTCACAGCAAAGAATATCGTCATTTTTTTTTTACCTGCAGCAAAGTATTAATGTCAAGACACTAAAGCAAGCGAAGCTAACCACGTTCTTACTTATTTTCTTTTTACTTTGACTTTTATTCGCGAGGACCACATTGAGCCGCTTCAATTTTCTTGTTCTCGCTACCCTACCCGCGGGCTGCCAGGCCAGCCAGAGAGCATTCGTTTTTCTAGCGTTGACCCGATCACCGCGCGGCGAACTTCGGTGCACGTTATTTTTTCTCTCGTCGAGTGGATTTTGGTCTGGCAGAGTTTTGGACGCTTTCTGTCTGGCAGACGAGAAAAATAAACAATGGTCGCTCACCGCCATCACTCTGGGGACTCGACGGATTGCAACGCGTTCGCTTGACGGCATTGCCTTCACTTCAATGTTATGGCAAACTCTCCGGAAAGACTTTTTTCTCGCCGGTGTGGGACATCGAGCAGTATGCGTATGGTTCTCCGCGGACCAAGCGTCTCAAGTTTTCTTTGATATTCCTTCGGTAGCCACATTAGGTGCTAAAAGTAAGTATTCGATTGTGGCCAACATGGTTTCCTTTGAGTTTTTTCTTTCTTTCATCTCGGTGCCCCCACCTCACAAAAGAAAAAAAGACATTGTTGTGGTGCAGCGAGGAGTAGGAGGAAAAACTTTATTTGCTCTAATTGGTTAGAAATCAGCGGTGCCAGGTGTGGTCGGCCGTCTTCACGGTCTTCTTCCCCATATGCGCAGTGTCGACGCCCCTATTCCAGGGCACCACTGAGGGTGGCTACTCGGTGAGCGTGCCTTGTCCGTGCTGGACTTTCGGGTCGCTGCTGGAGAGCACCCTCTCCCACTGCTCCGCACTCGGGTCTTTTATTTGAAGGAATTGTTGATTGCGAACGCATCCCCATGTAATATGATATAAGGCGGGCTTGGCGCCGCAACAGGGGCAAATGTCTCTATACCGGGTGGGAAACATTTTGCTTAGTGTGTTTAGATTTGGGTGTGTTCCTGTTTGCAGCCTCCTCCGAGAGGTTGCTTCAAGCTGATTTAGGGTGTTGTGCGGTGGAGTGTATTTGATTCGGACCCCCTCATAGTAATTCAGTATGTCAAAGTAGCTTGCGTCGACTGGTATGGGTTCCTCAGGGTCGGTGCTTGTGGCCGCTCGGTTTGTGTGCTCTCGAGCTTCCGTGTCCACCCTTAGGTTCTCTTCTATTCCAGCATATCCCGGTACCCATAAAATCTTATGCCTGACTTTGTTGTTAGCCCTGCAGGAGCGGAGGATGTGAAGCGCTCTGCGTCCTATTCTGCCGTTCATGTAATTCCGACACGTAGCTTGCAGTCAGTGAGTATTGTTAAGGACCTTTCGGATCGGTAGCCCTCCACTGCCGCTAGAGCTGCGGCTATTTCCTCAGCTTCCGTTACCGAGCAGTCCTTCATTGACGCGCTGCTGATCTCTTTGTAGTCCGGGCTTATTACTATCGCAGCTTTCTTTACTATGTTTGTTCCTCTTTGCTTGGCGTCTACTGCAGCATCTGTGTATACTGTTGTGTGTTTTTTGTGGCCAGGTACTTTTCGACGTATTTCGCCCTTGTGTCCCTTCGCGCCGTGTGGAGGTTTGTGTCCATGTTTTTGGGTAGCGGGCTAACAGTATATGTTTCCGATATTCATCAGGAATCCCCTCCGTTCTTTGGGTTTCTCTGAATTATTCCGCGAAGCCTAGCCTTATTAGCAGTTCCCAACGTTACTAGATCCTTTCAGTTGTCAAACTCCCCTTGCGGCGGCCGTCGAGGCACGGCCCCTTTTCGTTTCCACTCAACAGGTGGCGCGGCGGCCGCTGTTAGCCCGGCCGTGCTCGGCGCCCTACGCTGCGAAGCGCTGGCGATTGCTTAGCGAGTGGCGTTATTTTTGTTGAAATCGCCAAATATGCACAGCGCGTCATTAATCTATTTGCAGCTTATTTCGTACCCATTCCTAAGTTTAAAAAATGCCACGACTTAGCCAACTGAACAAGGAAAGCACTTGCGCCCAAAGCTGTGACGGACCACTCTTCACTGCGGCCGTCGTTTGCGTCTGCTAGAGCACGGCCGCTTTTTATCCTGCGGCCGTGGCTAGATACTAGCAACTAAAAGAGAAAGAAATAAGACAAGATCTTTGTTTTTCTCAACGAGTTCAAAAGCTTTTATTACAGGAGCCGCATACGGCTTATGAATTTACCGCGTGGCTTTACAAAAGACGAGCTTTTTTGTTTGCGATGGCTACTTTCTCTCGTGTTTCTAGTCTGCACCCAGTCTTCGAACAGTGGCACAAACATCAGTACCAATGCATGATCAGCAATTAAGGTGGTTTGCATTTGGTACCATGACTTCACCATAGTTTATAAAGCCATCCATTCTGCATGAGGCCTTATTGAAGGAGACACCTCGCTTCAACTTTATCTCGTCGAGGAGCAATACTCCTAGCCGTGTCAAGTGACTTTTGTTGCTGAAATGGCTTCTGACACTGTTCAATGCAACTTGGTTGAATCCATACTTGCATGGTATTCCTGCTATTATTTGGCGAAGGCGAGCCTTTGATGGCAGTGGTAGCAGCTGCATATCACCAAGTGTAGGCCTTCGGGCTTGAGATTTGCAGTAACAAACATGTCATAAGCCATTCATCATCATATCGCCTCCCATTTTTTGACTTGGCTTTTGCAGCCATGAAAGCTGTTTTGAAAGCTAGTTGCTGCCTGGCCGGAAGAATATGAAGAGAGCAGTCAATTGTCTCTTCTGTAATTGCACTAAGCTTCCTCTTCATCAGAACGACTTCTTCCTTCAGTTTTTCTCGCCTTGAGGTTGCACGAATTGCTTTGCGACGCAGTAACTTCAAGCGAGCAGCCTGCTTTTTCTTGGTATCTTTTTGCTGTTTCGTCCACTGCAAGAAAAGCTTCTCGAGAGTCCGGCACTGAGCACATGTAGCACTGACACTCAATGCCGTGCATGTGTTGCGCCTCCACGTTTCACCATGCTTTGTTGCCACCACTGACGAAGAGATTTTTGGGTACTTCTTTGCAGGACAGCCCTTACACAGCTTCAGCTGTTCCACATATAGCACGAGGCATGTGAAGTCTTCCATACACTTGAACTCAGTGGTCTGCTTCCCGGCATACACACTGCGTGGCACAACTCGACCATCTGCGCTGACAAATTAAGGCTGTCTGACAACACCACAGACATTTCTACATGCGGGATATTCTTTCTTATCCCGAGCTTGTACAAAACGACCGTTGCCTTAACAACGTCAAGGGACCAACCTCGAATTTTTCGTCCCTCTTTCGCCACGCGACTGAGCACATGAAACACATTCTCCGCCGGCATGCTGTCATCGGTAAGCAAGCTCGCTTCGTCGTCGGCAGCTCTGACAGCAGCATCCACACACTCAGCTTGTTTCTTATGCCGCTTTTGTTGTGCTGGTGATCGTCTGGGAGCTGGTGCTCTGCGCTTCCGTGTGGGTTTCGAGAGGGAACTTGGGCAGTTCGGAAACAGGCGAGGCACGGCGTCATCTTTCAGCGTCCATTTGTCGCGCGGTATGACCACAATATCACCACAAATGTTGTGTTCGAAGACCTTCAAAATCTCATCATTGATGAAGTGGAGGTCGCAGACGGAACACGAGCTTGAAAGCTTCTTGTCCAGCCGTGGTATAGCGCGCTCCCACTGTTGAAGGCGCTCAGCATTGCGGGGTGCCTTGAAAAAATGTCTCTTGTCCACGGATCGCGTGGAGTCGTAGCCGCTCTTACAGCCTGGAACGAAGCAGCGTGGCATAGTGCATACGACTGGCAGCGCGATGCACTAAACATTAAATACCGCGAGTGCGAGCGCAAACGTGAGCAAACGACTACACACAGCGGCCACCTGCGCACAACGTGCTGCTACGCTGCGCCTTGCCGGGCTAACTCCGTCGTGCGCGCCCTCTCGCGGCGCGCAACGGAAAGGGGCCAGGCGCCGCTCAGCAGTTTGAGAACTGAAAGAATTTAAGAGCGTTGGCAGTTCCCTTCCCGTTTTGGTCTGCTGGAGTCTCATGACCTGTGCGATACCTTGGGCTTCTTTTAGTTCTTCGAAGGTGTTGCTTAAACCAAATGCCATTAGTTTCTCTGTCGATGTATTGTTCGGCAGGTTAAGTGCTGTTTTTTACGCTTTGCGTAAAATGGTGTCTGCTTCTTGTATTTCCTGTTTGGTGCAGTTGAAGTACGGGAGTGAGTATGCGACCCTGCTGACCACCAGGTTCCCAATTCAGCTTAAGTGTGTTTCCTTCTTTCATCCCATATCTCTTTTGTGACACGCGCGTGATCATGCGTGCTATTTGGGTTGTTGACTGCTTGAGTGTTTTCAGCGTGTGGGTACAGCGCTGGTTTGATTGCATTCACATTCCAAGGATCCTGATTTGTTGGCTTTCCAGTATCGGCTGCCTCTTTAGCCGCATGTTAAGGGTTCCTTTGCTTTTCTTGCCCCGTGTAATTCTCAGGAGCTCGGATTTCTCCGTTGAGCACTCAAGGCCTCTTTCCCCGACGTATTCTTCCACGCAAGTGGCTGCTTCTTGCAGATAGCTTTCTTTTTGGCACAGCGAGCCTTTAGTGGCCCAGATGGTGATGTCATCTGCATACATGCCGTGTTGTATGCATTCGATTTTGCTTAGTTTATGCCCTAGGCCAATCATTGCGATGTTAAAGAGTATCGGGGAAATTACTGAACCTTGGGGTGTTGTCCCCTTGTTTGGTGTGGGGAATTTTTGCGATCGGATCTCTCCGCTGCTGTTTTATTGGAGAGGAAGGCTTTGACGTATCCGTGTACTTTCCTCCCGCAGTCTACGCTGTTAAGGCCTTCCAGGATTGCCGCGTGGCTGACATTGTCAAAACCTCCTTTTATGTCTAGTGCCATTAAAACGTGTTCTCCGTTGTATGGGATGTTGCTGAGAACCTCATGTTTAATTTGGAGAAGGACATCCTATTTCGATAGCTTGGTTCGGAAACCGAACATACTATGCGGTTATAGCTCGTTTTCCTCCATGTAATATTGCAGTCTTTTTGTTACTATCCTCTCATATAGTTTGCCTAAGCACGATGTGAGGGAGATTGGTCTTAAGGCCAGAATACATGGAGCGAATATGCGACGAATAGTCGGCGTTTGACGCCCGGCGGCGTACGCGCGACGCGCGGCGGCGAAGAAAACGTCGTTCGCCGCCGATCCAGCTGGCGCAGAAAAGTTCGTCGGACGGCGACGATACCGGAAGCGGCAAACGAGCGGCGCCCCAAAGCGAGCCAATCAGGTCTCACTATCCGCCCCGACTTCCGGCTAGTCTTCCCCGCTTGTCCGTGTATCCCGATCCCGCTCTATCGTTCACGCCGGTCTCCCGCTTTTCGTATTCATGGCATCCAAAGCGGTTACTAAGTTAATAACAGCCATGGTTAGACAAGCTCACGTGCGCTACTTTCGGGTCTGCTTGCTTCGGCCGCGCGCGCGTTGAGCCACAGAACAGAGCCGCGGAGTTAGAAAGGCGAAAGTTGTTTACCCGCCCAGTGTTGACACAACGCATAGCATCGCCGCTTTCTTTAAACTACATCGGCACATGAATGTCTCAAACACATAAAAAACATTAGAAATCATTTCTAAACAAAATTTTACGCGTTTTTAGGGTGTTCCGCAATCCAAAGCGATAATAGTTGTCGTTACAGTTCTCTTTTTTTTGTTTTATGTGTTTCACTACAGCGCATTTGCCTCGTCTATATTTGAAGTAGTGGCTTAGCGCGAATTAAACTGCCTAGCCACGCCGATAACAACGCAGCGACTCACCGGCGGCGGCCGCCGTGTCTTCGCTCCATGTAGCGCAGCCCGACGAACATACGGCGTCGCGGCGTGGCAGATTTTCTGCCGCCCGAACTTCGTCGTGAAAGTTCGCTCCATGTATTCTGGCCTTTAAGCTTGTTACCTGCAGCTTTTTGCCTGGTTTGGGGATCATTACAACCTTGGCGTGTTTCCATTCCTCTGGTACCGTTTCTGCAGCCCAGTGTTGGTTGAGGAAGGTGGTGAGTTGTTCCACCAGTTCATCTCCTAGGTTTCGATTAAGTGAATTTCTGATTTTGTCTGCGCCCGCTGATGTATTCTTTTTTACACTTCTTATGGCCACGTACACCTCTTCTTTTGTGATTGGCCTGTCCAGCAGCTCGTTTTCTTTCCCTTTGTATTGTTCTGTGCAGGCCGCCGGGTTGTCATGTCCGAAACATTTGACTCTGACCTGCATTGTCGCACGGTGAAATTTTGTTACTTCTTCTTTTGCGGAAAGTTAATGTCCACGGGACTCTTCAATTGCCGGATATTCTTATTATATTATTGCGATAGCAATTATATGTAGACTCCAGTTGCATTGCTACAATGCCGTCATGTTCCTTATAAAGTCCGAGAGAGATAACCGTCACCGCGCGCCAGATGCTGCACGTGTGAGTGAAAGCGTAAAGAGTGAAGCGGGGGCATGGGTGAGCCGACGATGGTGGCTCAGTCTTGTGTGCGCAGGTGAGAAAAGCGGGGAGGAAGCGCGCCGCCTTGCGTTGCGCGCGATGCATCGGGGGAACGGAGGTGTGTGACATGCGTACATGACATGACATGCTTGTCATGTAGGCCATCAAGCACCTGCCTAGGTCTTGGTGGTCTCGTGGTCGATTCGTTGTCTTGGTATTAGCAAAACTGGCATAGTATGACGAGAGTGTATAATGAACATAAATGATAGGTGATGACATGCGTGTCATGTAGGTCATGAAACAGCCGCCTACGTATTGGTGCTCTCATTGTCGTTCCGTTAACTTGGTAGGCTCCACGCATACTGCTTCGCATAACATCGATGCCCACAGAGCGTGGGATCTGCCGGCTTTTTTCAACCGACTTTTGTAAAAATGTTCTAAGTATAAGCTCCATTCTAAATGAACAAAAAATATCTTTAGAAACAAATAACCCATGTACTCATACGGCTGCTCACGCGTTTTAGATTGGTTTGCTTTACGTTTGTTTTTTTATTGGCAGCCCGTCGCGCCAGCCTCACCTGCATGTTCACACGAGCAAGCGCCGCTGGCGCACAGCGAAGCATTGACGGAACGCGCGGAGGGATACACTTTGTACTCATTTTGTAGCCTCCCCAGCGTTGCACCTGATGGTGTACCTGATGTTGTAACATTGCACCTTGCGTTGCACCCAAAGCTACGAGCCGACGGCTCGTAGCTTTGGGTGCGTTGTGTTCTCACCGCTCAGTTTACGTTGAAGCGATAGACAGCATGAAGGTCACTTCGCTCGCTACTGCTGCCGCGATTCCTTACCCTAGCCTTTTGACAGCGAGTGTCCGTGGTCATCCAGTGTGGAGTGTTCATGTTTACCTGTGCACGCTGACACAATGATAGGTAACTTAGATTATACGCGAATGTTTATAGCGGGGCCTTCTACTCCGGCGGCTGCCACGAATGTCGCGGCCGCACGAGCCCTGTCTTGAATACGGTCTGCGATGCGGACAGTGCAGACGTCTAGGCGCACCGAGGGCCGATAGCGTCGTGTGCGCTATAGCACCCATATGTTTGCGCGTCACCGGCGTTCACGAAGTGAAATGTCACTGTAACTTTTTCTTCGCGAAATGCATTGTGGGTCGGCGCAGTCGACGCAACCAACGCGGGCATGGAGCCACAACCATCTCGACGCTGGGCGCGTCGGAACGCGTTGGCCGCGTCCGGTGCTCACGCTTCGTCGGAGTGTATTTGTCCCTTAAAAAATTTATCGCGGGCAAGCGAGTGCGTTCAGGCACCTGGCTCGTTTCGATTTGGCCACCTCGACAGGATGAACCGTGGCAATTAGTAGCGATTATGCGTGCTCATGGGGTATTCTGCATTTATGCGAGTATAGATTGCTTTGAAATGTAGGGCAATAAAGGCAGATAAAGCATAACAAACGAAGCCGCAAGAATGTCTGAAACCACAAGCACGAAGATCATGCAAATCGACGTACTAATCATAATTCCCATTGTGGCTGAAAAATCGCAAGGCCAGAGGACCCGCTAATAATTATATTAGGCAACTGAGCCAAACTATTGAAACTTTATTGACCCGCGACCGGTGCTCTCAAGATCGGGGGACCTGCGTCGCATCATGGGCCAGAAAATAGCAATTTGTCAGTGAGTCTATTGTTTGTTTTACATTGAGTATGAAAATATCGTCAGGGTGCCATGCCCTAAGATACTGCTCAGCGACGTAGAATGGAGAAGTGTCAGATTGCTTCGATGAAACGTGTAATAAACGAAACTTTTACGGAGGCGCCCTTACAATGCATGCGAGAGTTTGCGCGGGCAAGGCGCGCGTGGAAAACTCAAGGATATCGAGAGAACTGCGTCTGCAACAGAGAGACGCTTCTGAAGAGGACGCGCTGGAATGCAGGCGAGCATGTCAGCGGGTAAATTATGCGAGAAAAAAAAACACTACAACGACCATTTCTTTCATTTACCGAAATAAAAATTGGTGGTAAAAACGAGTTTACTGAGGAGATCGTCATAGTGTGCGCGGTATTCTTTGGCGTTGCGTCTCTCTTAAAATGCGGCAGTCTTGATAAGTAATAATTCCAAGTAACACTACGCACTATATGACGATTCCCCAGTGGGAAGGTTCCACCCCAATTTTAAGTGCGTGGTAGAGGGTGAGATAAACGGGATGAGAAAGGCGGGGAGGTTAACCGGATAAGATTCTGGTTTGATACCCTGCACAGGCGGAAGGGTAAGAGGAAATGAAAGATGAAAAGAAAACTGCGGACAGAAAAATCGAAGAAGCGAAAATAAATGCGTAAGCATTTCTATGCTTACACAACGAGAAAACCGTCCCCCCGTCTGTGCCGCAATGAGGCGGCCGCTTTCGAGACGGCACCCGAGCAGCGAGCGCTGCCGCGCGCTTCAACGCCAACGAAGCTGCGATAACAGAGCGTCGACGGTGCTCGCAGCACGTGCCTCACTGTGCCCGCTGTCGCAGATCGCTTTCAAGGCGCGGCCCGCGCGGCGGTGCCATACGAGCTCGCCGCGCCTTAGTGCGTTCACGGTTCATAATGGTTCGACGTGGATGGATAAGGCGCTAAAAAGCGATAACGGCTTATATTGATCGGAACGCCATCAGCGCACCTGGCGCCTCCACTTGCACCGGCACCAGTTCGGGGCGCCACCGCGCTGTCGTTAGTACTGACCTGATCAAGTTACATAACATTGGTAATGACACCGGGCTGTGTGGAGATGAGCAAGCGGCACAATGCTTACGCATGCTTGGACAACTCCCAGAGGAGTTCCAGCGTGAATTTATCGTTCTTTTTCTTTCTACTAAATTGAGCTAAGCTTGTGTAATTTTATGGGGTTTGCTTTTAATTTATTTATTTAGTTAGTTCTTTAAGTACATGCTCTCTAGTCGTTTCTTCCTAATTTACCTATTCACAACCTTTCTTTCAACTTTACCGAAATTTCTTTCTGTCTTTTTTGTTTGTTTGTACTACGGTCATTCTGTCAGGGTGGGCATGTGCTACTAACCTGTAAGACTCGATACATCTGCTACAACCCTGCTGTGCCAGCGAAAGTAAGCAAAATATCGCCAACGTGCAGCTCTTTGCTGCTTCTACCTTTATTCTGAGAAAACCCCTTTGTGGCTTTGTGCCACATATACGCATGGTCATAACTTTTCCCTTTCGTAAACCTTCCTCCGCAAAACTGATCTGCCTTATTCAGTGTCCGTGTGCTTCCAGTTGTCGTTAAATTAGAATTCAGACTTCAATCTGCTCTCCTCCTGGCTAGCTCAGATGGTACAGCCACCTCCAGGGAAATGCGTTGGTGCCAGGTTCGATCCCCAAACCAGGACGAATTTTTCTTCAAAGGAACCCGTATGGGTTTTCTTTGTAATGTCCTGCTACTTGCGGGTGGACGATAATTTTCCCTTTCGTGAACTTCCGACCAAGCTTTTTTTGTATTAGTGCACGGGAAGGACCACTAGGTGGCAGCGTTCTCCGCCGAAAATGTGGCTCATACCCGCTATACAGGGTGCTTCACGTAGCTCGGCTTGTGCCATGGATTTTAAGAAAGTGGTTAGCCGCAGCTAAATGAAACCAATAGTATATGGTTTGCCGTCATGTGGCGCTCCTTAGAGATTTTTTTTGTATTCCGCTTAATTAGTTAATTAACCAAGCCGAATTACGCAAAATTTTCAATATTCACTTCAGGGCCAAGCTCGTTTCGTTGCGTTGTAAAGGGGCTTCAGAAACGACCTATCCATATTTTTGTGCCAACGTACATGCTGTGTGGTGATATTTTTCGGCGTTTAAAGAAAACCCGCGAAATGTGAAATAAAAAAATTCGCAGTTCCGCCCGAAAGGCGAAGCACCGATTGCGATAGAAAATTAGTAGATAGCTGTACAAAGTAAGCATAGTAGTTTCATCGGCCGTATAAACTTGTAAACGTTCGTTTGCTAACTAAATTAACAATGATAGAATGTGTAAGCGTGACTCAACGAGGATGTAGAAAGAAACACATACACAGAGACAGCGCTGTCTTTGTGTGTTTGCTTCTTTCTACGTCCTTCTTCAGTCGCGCTTACACATTCTATCATGGATTCAAACCAACTAGCCCGTCAGCGTGTTTTAACTTAGTTAACCGACACCGTATTACGCGCGCACAGGTAAACATGAACACTCCTCGCTCGATGAGCGTGGAAACTCCCTGTGAAAATTCTTGAGTTAGGAATCGCGGCAGCAGCCGCAAGCCAATTGACCTCCCGGCATCTGTCGCTTCAACGCGAACGAAACGCCAAAAGCACAGCGCATACGAAGCTACTGGCACTACGCACACTCTGCAAACATCGCAGATCGCTTTGAAGATGAGGCCCGCGCGGGAGCGCACTTTCGCCACGTCACAGAAGACACACGAGCGCCGGTACGGGTAAGGCATCCCTGCGGCTTCAGCCAAAGGCGTCTACTACGGCGTCCGCGATTCGCGTGGCCAACGCCGTAGTAGACGCCGCGGTTATCTCCACTCTGTACGGAGCGGTAGGCGCGGAGGAAATCGAGGCACCCTAGCGGCCGCCAGAGAAGAACGCCTCTTCTCCCGCACCTAGCCCCCTGCCTCGCGTGCTGCAGGAAAGGGCCACATCCCGGGTTGCCGAAACAAGCGCCTTTCCTTTCTTTAGATCACTATCAGCGGGGCCGCGTTCCTCGGTCGCGCGCACGAGATTGAACCGCGTTCGCCGGCTCACCCTCACTTGCTTTCGCTCATAGGAACGGCGACGGCAGAAACGCGTCTTGTTGCGGCTAGGGTGGCGTTCAGTGCACGGAATCCACCAAGCCCATCGACTACGACGTTAAGTTGTAGAAAATGAAGCAATAAGGGTTTATTTAGCTTAGTGACACGGCTTCAGTACGGAAGACCACTCCATGCAGGAGCAAGTCAAATGTTCAAGTTCACATCAGAACCCTCTGTCCTCACTCTCGAAAAGTCTCTGCTTTTAATCCCGTCGTCTTCCCTAGGCGAGTCGACTAGGGAACGCAAAAACTGTCCAGCAGCAAATCACCGTCGTCAACTCCGTTGCGATACCACGCCCAGGCTCCCCATTACCCGCAGTAGCCCGGCCTCGAAGAAACTGGCTTGGAATCTGTGGAAAGAAATCATCAGGCGACCTCTGGCTCATTCGTTGTTGCCCCCCCCCCCCCCGTCCCTCCGTTCTTTACTCAGCCTGCCAGGTGAAGGGCGGCTGAGGTCCTTTCATGAAACCCTGCAACAACCGGTTTACACGCTGTCTTGACGGCTGGATAAGTGCCGAGGGATGGGTGGTGATTTGACTCGTCTAATTAACTGCGCCTATCAATTCGTTGTCGTGGTTCCTTGCCATTCATGATTTTCTCCGGTTTCCAGGTGAGGTGAGCGCTTTTAGTCGTTGTTCCCGCCGCGTTGATATCTGAATGAGGTGCGGTGGTTTGACACGTGGCAAACGTTCAATTAACACCCTTGGTGGTGTTGAGACGTAGCAGCCTGGAGTGTCCATATAATTGCTATCGTAATAAAGCCACGTGACTGCGCTCATGCGCTATCGTATTTCAGCGCTCTCGATCGCGGTTCGTGCGAAAGAACCATGCGCGCGGACCGTGGCGAAGTGAGCGGCCGCGGCTGTAGGCATCGTTGGCTTCGCAGCGCGTCAGCGTGTTCGGCGGTGGCACAGGGAAGGGAAGCGCCGCCGTCCCTGATAAGCACGGGTGAGAGCGTTCAGGGAGGCCGCGTGCGTCATTGACTGACAACATTTCCCGCGTGGGTGCAATGGTGAAAGGACATCGGCGTGTGCACCTCAAGGACATTTCCCGGGAGCTTGGCATTTCGTATAGGGAGTGTTTACAACATCGTTCACGGGTCCTTAGGGTACCGGAAGGTTTCATGTCGGTGGGTGCCTAAGCAGTTGGATGACATGATGAAAGGAAAGCGAATGATTGCTTCACTGAATCATCTGCAACGATAAGCCGAGGAGGGTGAAAGTTTCCAGGATTGCATTCTTACTGGCGATGAAATATGGATACCGCATTTCACGCCGGAATCGAAGCAGCAGAGCATGGTGTGGAAATATCCATGTTCGCCTGTGACGAAAAAATTAAGTTCAGTGCCATCCGTCGGGAAGGTGAAGTTAACGGTCTTCTGAGGTCGCCGAGGACCGCTCCTGCTGGACTTAATGCCACAAGGTGCAACCATCAATGCCGACAGTTATTGTTCCACACTGTCACGTCTGCTGGCTGCCATCAGGCAAAAACACCGAGGGATTCTCGGTGTGGACAACGCGGTTATCCTCCACGACAATGCGAGGCCACATGTGGCAATCAGAACCGCCGACAAGCTCCGGTCATTTCACTGAGATAGTCTGGGCCACCCACCATACAGTCCGGATCTCGCCCTAGTGACACTTTCGGTCCCCTGAAGAAGTTTCTGGCAGGATAGCGATTCACGTGCTACGAGGAAGCCAAGACAGCAGTCCGACGGTAGTTGCACAGTCAGCCGGACGAATTAAACCAAAAAGGGCATCTCAAATTTTAGTGCTGCAATGGGACAAATGTCTAAACCGGTGTGGTGACTATGTGGAATAATATTGTAAGGTACGTTGAACCGTATATTAAGCATGAAATGCTTTTAGCTGCCGTTGTCGGCGACCTTCAAGTGACCTTGAGCCGAAATACAGAGCCGTTATACGGGCAAGTTGACAAGAATCACCCGTAGGCACGCGTACAATTGTAATTTGCGAGAAAAAAACGATATCATTCCGGCAACCAGTCAAAACCAGTCCCCAAGCCTTTGTCCAGGACGGCATTACATAGGCTAGTTACTTCCCAAAAAAGTTACAAATAATTTTGCTTACGAGTTTTTCCTAATGTTTCTTCACAATATCGCTCAAGCTGTAACTTCTAGTACGCTGAAGTTTTATTTGTCATTTCCCATAGCTACGTTCAAAAGGCAGAAACAGGGCACCGTATACTTCGTTGGCATATTTTGGCGCTGGGACAGGGTTGATCGCCTGCGCTCTCTTGAGCGCCAGCGGCCCGCGAGTTCCGCGGCGCGGGTTTCGAATCGCCTCGAGAGATGGCCCCAAGCTGCGTGGCGCCTCCTTCGGGCCCTTCTACCCGCCGCGCTGGCTCGGCGGTTATGGCGTTGCGCTGCTAAGCACGAGGTCGCGGTATCAAGTCCCGGCAGCCGCGTTTCGATGGAAACGAAATGCAAGAAGGTCCGTCTCCCGAGCATTGGGGGCACGTTAAGGAACCCCTTGTGGGTCAAAATTAATTCGAAGCCCCCCACTACGGCGTGTTTCATAAACGAATCGTGGTTTTTGCACGTAAAACCACAGAATTCAATTCAATCTTCTAGCTAAACAGTGCGCTTTGACTCCCAGGCGTCTTTCGTTGCCTGTCATGCCGCCTTCAGCCGGTTTCCTTTTACAAGCTGGGCAGCGTCCATATGGACCAATGCACAGTATGGCTTGGTGCGGTGTGGTGTGGTGGAGTGTGCCATTGCGAACATCGTAAGATTGTGGGTAGTATCATCTCCAACTAATCTGCTTTGCTGGTTGCAATTTCCGCTTACATCTACTCTCTATTACGGGAGAGCAAGCAATTTCTTGTAATTGCCTGTATGTACCTTATTTTGGCTAATAAAAAGTAAGGGCCAAAACTTACCCATTCACCCTCGTATCTCAGTTGCTCACTTTCTAAATTCAGGATAACAAACAAAAGAGTACCGCATGGGTAAGTACTCGGTTGCCACTATTCCTGCCCTACATAAACGGCTTACCTAATTGTCTTTCAGAAACTGAAGCTTTCCCTTACGCTGACGACAGCACTGTACTCGCAACCAATCGATCGACTAGTTCTCTGACTGAAAAGTTAAATTAACTTATGGTATTTTACGTGCCAAAACCACGCTCTGATTATGAGGCACGCCGTAGTGGAGGACTCCAGAAATTTCGACCACCTGGGGTTCTTTAACGTGCACCCGAATCTAAGTACAAGGTTGTTTTTTTCATTTTGCTCGATCGAAGCGCGGCCACCATCGCTGGAATTCAATTCTTCGTCCCTCTTTGCTTGCGCACAAAAAGTTTTAAAATTTACTATACTGTAAGTACGTACCAATTATGGAAAATCAGCTAGCTACTTCACAGCATTATCTGTTTGGGACAGCCTCATTCTAGACGTCAAGTTGTCTTCATCATTAGGTCTCTTCAGGAAAGCATTATCTACTTTTTTTACTACTTAACTAAGTATCTTCATATACCAAACCACTTCAGATGTGATTCACATTTTCGCCTTCTTTGTCCTTCTTTTTCCCTTTTTAGTGGCACTAGCATCGAGTGACACTCTTGCCTTTTGCACAGCACTTCCGGTTCACTTCTTGAGACGACGGGGGACGAAATTGAAAATAAATCAGAAAAAAAATAAAAAAGTATAGTACAGTACGCAAGTCACGAGTTTCATTATAGATATGATGTCAGAGTATAAGTTACAAGATGAGTTGCTGAAGTGTCTCGAATAATTTCAATTAATTAGAATTCACTGATTACCGCACACCAAAGTACAGAATTGTTGACTTTAAAGACCCGCCACGTGAGCACGAATTTGTCGAGTTTCCTCGAAATCCGGAAGTAGAAAGCGAAAGTAATGACGCCACTTATGACGTCACACAAGAAGGTAACACACGCGGTTGCATACGCGGGAAACAAAGCTTTCGCAGTGGCGGTTGTGGACGGGCGCGGATCCACAAGACATGCAACCACGGTAATTGCAAGTAAGCCTGAACAAGCCGAACAGGTTTCGATCGCTGTTGCGCTCACCAACGACAATCTTTCCCATATCTACAGTGACTCCATAGCCGCCATCAGAGCTTTCCAAAAGGGCACGGCCTGCGCACAGGCTCTCGGAATTTTTACAAAGAAAGAGATTACGAAACACGTCATATACTGGCTTCCGGCACACTTAGGACCAAAGATCGGCGACGTCCCCAACCTTAACGAGGCCGCGCACGAGGCTGCGCGCGCGCTTACAGACCACGCGGCTTCACCCGACCACTCGGAGAACAAGGACGCCCCCACTACATACAATGAAATCATGAAACACTACTACCTACAACGCAGAGAGTATAGTACGCCACATCGCACGCTCACTCGAGCTCAAGCGGTTACACTGCGAATGCTACAAACAGACACATACCCCACGCAAAACGGACTACGCCATTACATGCCTGAGCTCTACGACAAGTCTTATTGCACAAATTGCAATACATCCCTTGACGTCTATCATTTACTCTGGCCGTGCTCGCAAGCTCACATAAACTGCGAACAGGAGAAGCGCAAGTTTGAGGAAGCAATCCGGAGCGAAGAACTAGCTCCCCAACTCTGGGCCGTCCAGCAGGTCCACGACGCCGCCAAGAAACTCAACCTCCCGGTTCCGTCGTGGGAGACGCCCACTCCATGAGAGCCCGAAGCTCTCGTGGCCTGCAGGACCTCGAATAAAGTTGATTTCCTTCCTTCCTTCCTTCCTTCCTTCCTTCCTTCCATGATATTTAACCGACTAACCTCTCTCGCTTCTCCTCTCAAGGCGCTTACGTGCTCGCTCGCTCTCTCGCACGCGCTGGTTACATGCTCTGACGTCAGCACCGGAGAGGGCGCGTAAAGTGCGCTTCGTGCGGAGCTCGCTAGGGGGCTACGACCCACCAGGTGGCGCACGCTGCGCTTCCTCCTCGCCCTCCCTCACTCATCGCCCACGTATCCTGCCAGGGGAAAGACGCCCGCTCGCTTTACCTGCAGAACACCGATGCGGAGTGCCACTAAGACACCTAAGGTAAAGATTAGGGTCGTCCACCATTTTTTGTTTCATTTTCGCCTTGCAAGTTCTGTATTGGTCCTCATTCCTGTTTATCAGTTTGATACGTTTTGTTGTGTAAGATTTCCCGGTTGTCTCTGTTGTGCAATATATATATATATATATATATATATATATATATATATATATATATATATATATATATATTGTACTGAAGGCACTGGGCAGTGGGCATAGTTCTGGTGAAAGAGCAGAAGACGAGGAGAGGTGCTTGTTTCCCCGTTGCGATATAGCGCCGACCTGTTTAAGCCTACCGTTACAGCCTAGAACCAGTGCTATATATATATATATATATATATATATGTGTGTGTGTGTGTGTGTGTTTGTGTGTGTGTGTGTGTGTGTGTGTGTGTGTGTGTGTGTGTGTGTGTGTGTGTGTGTGTGTGTGTGTGTGTGTGTGTGTGTGTGTGTGTGTGTGTGTGTGTGTGCTTTGGCACTGGCATATACATATGTATATACCTAAATATATACGGAAACTTTCATTCAAGAAAAATTCGAAGACTCTGACACTGGATTTTCTGTGACATGGAGTCCTCAGTGAGTGAGTGAGTGAGTGAGTGAGTGAGTGAGTGAGTGAGTGAGTGAGTGAGTGAGTGAGTGAGTGAGTGAGTGAGTGAGTGAGTGAGTGAGTGAGTGAGTGAGTGAGTGAGTGAGTGAGTGAGTGAGTGAATAAACTTTATTGCAGGTCCGGCGAGGACGCGAACTCGTCGCGCACCCGGCTAGTCCCACGCCGGGACCTGCAGGTCTAGCCTACCGGCCCGGTCGCGGGCACGCCGGACGGCCAGGATTTGCTTTTCTAGAGCGGGGCTACGCAGAAGCAAGTCCCACTCCTCCTTGATGAACTTGGGGTTTGTCGACCCGCACTCCCAGAGCATGTGAAGTGGAGTGGAGGTCTGGCCGCAGGACGGGCAGGCGTCGTCGCGATACACGTCGGGGTAAGCCTCGTGGAGAGTGGACAGACACGGATATGTGCTGGTCTGTAGAAGCCTGAGCGAAACGGCTTGCACCCTATTCAACCTGGGAGGAGGGGGTGTAAAGACCCTTCTGGACATGTAGAAATATTTAATAATCTTGTTGTGAGTAGCGGGAGCGTCCCTGTGACCATAGAGAGGAGGGGAGTCAGTGCTCCTTATAGAGGAAGCGTGGTCGGTAAGGTCACGCGCAGCCTCGTCAGCAGACTCATTGAGGTTCGGAGGAGCACCCTCGACCGATCCTACGTGAGCGGGAAACCAGTGAATTGAATGGTTTGTGAGAGCATGTGGACTCGAGCCGCTAAGAAGTCGAACAGCTTCCTTGGCGATGCAATCCTTCTGAAAAGCCCTAACTGCCGTTTTGGAATCACTATAGATATCGGACCCACAACCGTCTAGCAGAGCGAGGGCGATGGCGACTTGCTCGGCGACTCCGGGGTCTGAAGTGCGAATCGAGGCGCTATTGGAAATCTTTCCGCTCGAGTCGACCAGAACGACGGCAAAGGTCTTCCCGTCACTGTACTCCGCGGCGTCGACGAAGCTTGCTCTAATGTCGTGTTGCTTCATCTGTTTGAGGATGGCTGCTGCTCTGGCCTTGCGTCTGCCCTCGTTGTGGGCGGGATGGACGTTTCGGGGCACAGCGGCCACTACGAACTTGTCTCGAATGCACCTAGGGATCGGGGTACTGACCATCGGGAATTCCGCAGGGTGGTAACCCAGCTCTTCGAGGATGCGTTTACGTGCCGCTGTGGTGGTCAGGCGACTGAGTTGCGCGCTTTCTTGGCCTTCGGCAATCTCCTCGGCGGTGTTATGTACCCCCAGCTTCAAGAGATCCTTGGTATGGGTCCTGATGGGTAGCCCAAGAGCCCTCTTGACTACTTTGCGGATGAGAACGTTGAGCTTGTCTCGCTCCGCTCTGAGCCAGTTGTGCATAGAAATCGTGTACGTGAGGTGGCAGAGTACGAAGGCATTGATTAGCCTGAGAAGATTGTTTGCATTCATGCCTCGATGCCAGTTTGCGATTCTGCGAACGAGGCGGAAAACGTTGTCCGTCTTTGCGATGATCTTGCGGAGAGCAGTTCCGTTCCCGCCGTTGAATTCGACAAACATGCCCAAGACCCGAATAACGTCGACCCTGGGTATCACCCACCCCGTCACAAGTGCGAAGTCTAATGCTGCTTTCGGAGACTGGCTTCCAAACTTTGGGTCTGCCTCCCTTCTCTTTTTTGTAAAGTAGGAGCTCCGACTTGGCTCCGACGGGGTCCTTAACGCTACTCGCGTTCGAAAATAACGTGCGTGAGGCGCTCGCTTCGATTACAAATGTGGGGCATCTAAGCAAGCACGTTTCGGCAGCGCGCTTAGGAGGCTGCAGCCCTTTTCGTAAATCTTACATGCGTAAGAACTGTCTTGATTTATCCGCGATAGAAGGGCTTTGCTGATCGCGATAAGTGGTGCAATACAGTATTCCTAATGGTTCTAACCTCGTAGTACCAGAATCGTAGATCGGAATCTGACGTTAGATAACTGGTGGAAGATTAGGGCTACAAAATGGATGCCAAGAGAAGGGAGGCCCAGTCGAGGACGACAGAAGGCTAGGTGGGGTGATGAAATCAGGAAATTCGCAGGCGCAAGTTGGAATCTGGTGAAGGACAGTAGTAATTCGAGATCGTAAGGAGAGGCCCTCGTCCTGCAGTGGACATAATATAGGATGACGATGATGATGACGATGATCAGGACATTTATTTATGTATTTATTTCAAATACCCCACAGGCCCTACGGGTGCATTGTGTAAGGGGGTTACAAAATCAAGGCAAAAAGAAAGAGTAAGCAGCCTTCTGAAGTCTAGTATAAAAGATACGCCTCCATCGCGGTGTAAGAAGTATTCAGAGAGGTGTTGACACTCTACCCTCGCAGCGTGCAAGAGCGCCGCCCGCTCGCGGCCACAGTACGTTCGGGGGTAGCGAGCCAGGAGAGGGGGCGTGGTCACAGCCGACGTAGAGGACGCTGTGAGATGCGGTCCCAAATCGTGGCGAGCTGCCACGCGCGTGCTGCGCTACCTCGCAGTTTTTGCTGGTGCGGCTGCACTTCCTTGGTGTTTCGAACACGTTTTTGTATTCCCGTGTTTGATGGCCTTGTGTTTAGCTTTCATCGCCATAGAGGCTCACCTCTGGTGGGCATTGCGCAGACAAAAGTAGCAGCGCTTTTTTTTTAGACGTGTTTGCAATGGGGGGGGGGGGGGGGGGGGGGTAAGAAAGTGTCCCGTCCAGAACTGCAATTCGCGCTTCCGGAATCCGCCTCTTTCACGGCGCGACGGCGCATGCGCCCTGCCCTAGCGGATTAGTCGCGAAACGTTTTGGAAGGGACGCGCGCGCGCGGCGGCGAGGCCAGATATCGGGGGAAAGTACCTCCGGAAAAAAAAAAAAGCGCTTGTACGCGCGCTGTTGCAAACGCTCGTGCCATGTAACGCGTTGAAACTCTACTGGTAGCTCGGCGTCGGTGCGGTGCCGAAAACGTGCGTAAGACTGCAACTCCACTTTGAAACTGAAAAGGGCCAGGGCTTGGTCCGAACTGCGCCGTTAACCACGTAGTTGCCGCCTTGCATTGACGGCTGTCAAATTTGTCGATAAACCCCTGCGTTACACTTGGGCGACACTTCAAAAACACGTTGCTGACGCATTCTTCTTACAGCGTTGGCCCACTGTTGTTGGTGGTGGCAGCGCGTGCCTGACTTCATGTACAGTTTTAAGGCGTGGTAACATTAGGTCGATACGAGACCGACAAGACGCCGACGCCGACGATTGGCCGACTATTCAGCACTGTGTCACTGAGATCATTTGATCGTAATAGGCCGACAACAACGCAACCGATGGGTGTGAGTTGTCATATAGCGCGACGGGCTTTCGTGTCGACAGCACCGACAAAATCAGAGTGTCGACCGTGATAGCTTGGCTGAACCCTACGTGATTAGCCGTCGAACCGACAACGCGATAGCTGCAGCTCATTCACTTGTACATATAATTATTCGCGCTCAAAATGCGTCGACATGCCCTCGAAGTTGAAATGCACGAGCTTCAGTCCTGTCAAGCCGTGCACGTGAAATTTGAGTCAATGTTGATCCTGTTTAGCGAAGTTTGGGTTAGGTCTGAGCCCGTCGAGTTCGTGTACCCGCTACCGATGGAGCTGGACTTAAAAAATAAGCAGTCCGGACGAAGGAAACCGCTCTTATAGTTAGGTTGCGGCCCTATAGCGATTTGATAACTACTCTTCATTTCGCACGGCACGTACACAGTATAAGCGGCAAGCGGCGACACAGCGCTGTGCCAACATCTTGTACTTTGGTCATCGTTCCCGATTGCTACCGGTCGCATTCCCGTAAATGGTGGGTCTGTGTGGGTTTTTGTGCTGACATTTCTTAATTCCAAAGAAGCATTGTTTACCTCTGCGTCAAAAAGGAAAGAAGAGACAGTGCATTCGATACAGCAGCATAAACTTGCTCAGTTGCCAACGGTGTCAGCGGTGGCAGCCGCCTTCTCGCGAGAGAACTGCACGGCATATAAGTGGGGACTTATGCCGAGCACAGTTGTCTCTAATAATACTTTAGAGCACGCGCAAACTGTAAGTATGATGAAGGTAAACAAAACCGAGAATCAGTAGTAACAGCCCGTAATATATATGCGTCTTGATCACAGTAGCAGTTTAAGGAACTCGGCTGTTCATACTGACACGTCTGTATGTTTTGCTACATTTTGAGATTATTTCACATTAGCGATGCGCCGTTTCTACAATATTCGAACAGCTAACAGCGATGTGAAGCTGTAGATGTAAACAAATGCACCGCTTTGGCAAAACGCACGTGGAAGGCTGCACTCGAAGGCTTCTTGACTACGCGAAATGTTTAGTGAATGTGTAAGAGCAATACAAAAAGCGATGTGCAATCGCAGACATCAGCGACAACGAACTCAAGGCAGCCGCGTCGGCAGGAACTCAGCGTGCCTTTATCGGCCCGCGCTGTTACCACAACAGCGTACTCGGGCCTGTTCCCACACTATACTATAGACGAACGACGTGCTGCCCCGGAGAAGCCATTATTAATTAATCGCGATCCACGAACCGCACAACCGACGCGCACTCAACATGGGCGCAGGTACACAAATCAACCGGCGAAATCCCCGACACCCTTCCAAAACGTTTCCAGCGGCGTGCGCCAGAGGGCAGCACAGGAACATGAAAGAGGCGGATTGCACGGAGCGTGTGCCCCTATTCAAAGCTCCGCCCGACAACGTTCGTTTGGAGCAGTGGCTTGAGCGATTTCGAGGGAAGACCGGACTTTGACACCCACCGACCACGTCTGCGCCAAGCGTTTTTCAGAGGACGTGGTATCCCGGATATATTACGTGAAGCTCAATGGAAAAGTGCTGCTTAACGCTGAAAATAGGCCTGTACTGTCTAAAGACGCAGTTCCCACCTTATTTCCAAATTGCCCAAAGTACCTCTCACGGCCAAACAGACCTCGAATGCAGCCTTTCAAGAGGGAACCTCCTGGGCGAGCGCCCAAGCGACGTCGGCCGAAAGTCGACGACAAGAGTGCGACGCAGCATCTGCAAGCTTCTTTGCCCGCTGCGACACCTGTGGACTCGGAAGTAGCCTTGGAGCCAGGAGCTAAGCGACATCATCTTCAATATGCTGGGAGAAGGAACTTCAGTGTGGCTTGATAACAAAAGAGCACCTCACCAAGAGCACATCTGAGGACCTTCGAGTCTCATCAAAATCCACAAAAGAACTTTGCAATGCTCTCCTGCACGATTACAATTTTAAATATGTCTTGACAAGCAAGATGAATAAAGATTCAATTGAACGTTTCTTTGGTGAGGTAAGATTGGCTGGAAGCCAGAATGACCACCCGTCAATGCCTACTTTCTTGCAGCTGTCCGTTAGGAGCCAATTCAACGTTAGCGATCGGCACCGCTGTGTGCAGCCGCTGCCCTCGGCGCCGGACATGCCCAAAGTGTTTTCGAAGAGACCAAAGCCCCGTGCACTTCAGCTGCTGCCACGCTGCTGCGCTGCAGAACCTAGATGCGAAATCGCTTTGCTTCTTCGCCCCTTCCCACGGCCTGACGCAGGCAACAAGCGACACCGCGTCTTGGGAAATGGGCTTTAAGTGCTTCGCGATCCGCATGACATCATTAACTGCTGTACAGCAGATACTTTCGTATCAGTAAAGCATTAGGCCTGACACACGCATTATTTTATTACATGTAAACCATTTTCTTAGCGCTTTCAGTTGTACTCACGCTACTAAACTCGAAAACCGAGCGTGGGCAGTGGAATCTCAAGGCGCGAGCCCACTGATCTGAGCCCGCTGGTCGCGGCGCCATCTGTCGTCGCGCAGTAGAACTACAGGGTGCGCCCCGCCGCGGCCGAACATACTATGGACGCGCCGGCGGGCGCAGTGTCAACACCTCAGTATATTCGTACACCGTGCCTCCATGCAGGACTCATCAACATTACTACAAAAATCAAAACATGAAAAAGGAAGAACTGAAGTAATGAAATGCCACAAAGGTACAGTTAAGGAAGTAATACGAGTAAAACTTAACGTAAGGCGCTAATACTAGAAAGTAAAATACAGGAAAAATGAACAGATCAGAGAGTACAATGCTTGAAGGGATATTTCGGGAAAAAGACGCAAGAAAAGCAATAATATATACAGGGCTTACAAGTGAACACGTGACGCAGCATAAGATAGCAATTCATAAGAGCGAGATAGCCATGCATCAACAGAAATGAAAACATCACAAGAAGTTCGAAGCACATTGCCAAGTGCAAGAAACAATAATAATATACTTTGTATTGTTAGCTGTAACGAACACAATCACACTGTTGTTGCTGTCATGCTGCATATGTTTATATATTCTACATATTCTGGCAGGAGGTCCCCTTTCAGCTGTATGCCTTGTGGCATCCTTCTGTATATTCATCCATGCATGTATAGTTTCATAAAAAAAATTAACTTAAGTGTACTGAACTTTAAGGCGGCATTAAAATATAATACACTTGTTAACCGATATTCAGCGCAGGAAAGAGCTCCGAAGAAGTGCAACACATATTTAGAGTTAAGTGAGCGAAGTTTCAGCGTGTGCATGAAAAGTAGAATGCCACGTGGAAGCTGAAAAAGACAGGGCAACGCATTTTGCGTTGTTCCGCATTGTCCTTCATAGTCCCCAGATGTCCACAAACTAATTTTATAGCTTTTTCTGACTGAGCTCCACTCCCTAACTGGGTGTGGCGAAAAAAAAAACATTCATGAAATTTCGTTCGATCTCTTTCGTCCATTCATGCCAGCTTCCGAGCGAGGCTCCCTCAAGGCACCCGTGCGCAGCGGCATGGCGATCAACGGCAGCCGTCCGCCGACGACAAAGTGCAGTGCGCGCCATTGCCGCGTGCCGCCCTGGCCCGATCCGCGGCGCAGCGCGTGGTGGTTTGGAAGCTTCGGTGCCAAGATGGCCTGGCTCCAGCCGGACCCCGTCTAGCACCAAAGGTCCTAGACGCCACAAGGTGAGCGACTTCCCGCTGTCATGGCCGCGCTGCACGAGCCACCCTTCGCATGCGGTCGCGAGAGGCGGTTGCGCAACGTCGTTGTGCTTGTCTCTGTGGCGAAGCATGGCAAGCTTTAATTACAGAGCTGAGCGTGCAAGCGCATGGCTTCGTAGTTCCACTAAATCGCGGCGCTTGTCGCTGCTCGGAGCTTGTGTTTGCTTTCGGAGCATGTGGGCCTATAGATTAGCAATTTTCTCCGACGGATTACAAGTTGTGAAGCTTACGCTTGCGCGTAGAAGACTCTGGAGAAAACAAAGCAACGTGCAGAGCGTAACTCCGCGGTTAACTTGCATGTCCCCAACGGTAACGCCCAGCTTACTGAAGCAACGCCGATGCTTCGAGCGCATTCATTTGTGTTGGCCCAATTCCTATACGGAGCATGGTTATAAAGGTTGCGTGATAGTCGACAGCTTGCGCGAGTACTTTCTCATCTAGAGTATTGCGCAGATGGAAAGCATAGTGCTTGTCCATATGATCGGGTGTATTTATAGCATTGTCCAGTCTTATACAACGAAACCCCGGCCATATAGCCGTTGTGCGGTTGCCCCGTCCCCTCTGGCGTATGAACGCAACGTTTCTGCAGTTTTCATTAGCCCATTTGCCACCACGCCGCAACCTAACCTTATCTAACTTGGTATCGCGGAGGACGGAAAGAAGTTGGTGGGCGCGTGACGGCATAAAACTGATCCGGCTGTAGTGTTGGGATCGACGCCGGCCGAGAGGGAGGCCTACGGGGCCTAACAGCTGGAACGCGGAGCGCCGCAGAGAGAACGACGAATTCCTTAGACTTAGGTGGACGTTAAAGACCCTCAGGTGGTCAAAATTTCCGGAGTCCTCCACTACGGCGTGCCTCATAATCAGAAAGTGGTTTTGGCACGTAAAACCTCATAATTTGTTTATAACGATGACTTTCTTGTTCGACGGCCAAGCTCTTGCTGTATTGCGGCCTTCCAAATGGTCTGGTCATCGTCCTCTAAGGATTCCCCGATGGAATGATCGACTCTTTTACTACACCTTTGACACAGAGTACCGCAGCGGCAACCATAACGTCATAGTCGATGCGTTGCCGTGCCTTCCTGTTCCTCCTGTCAGTGAGCCAAACCGAGATGAAATGCGTCTTTTGTCACTGCATGCATCACTAAAGAGGAGTTTCAAACAGCTGCCCTGGCTGATCTAGTTGGTCAGGCCTTAACAGACAAAATAGTCAATGGGAGGAGAAATGCTGCTGATCTTTCGTCACAATTACAACCATTTACGCCACTGAAGTCGTTGGCTGGTCCCCGAGCAAGAAAGTCGTCGTTATTCCTGCGGCGCTCTCTGGCCTCGGCTGTTAGGCCCCCTCCGTTAGCCTCCCCCTCGGCCGGCGTCGTCCCGACGCGCTGCACTACACCGGCCCAGCCACGTGATCATGTCACGGTAACCTTAAATGTCTCCCATCCCCGCACTGGCTGCGCTAGTTGCACGCTCTTCCGAAGAGTGGTTTGCTGGTGCGAGAGGCAGTACTCGAACGTTGCACCAAATACGATATATATACGTACAGACTGTTTACAGCTGTTTGTTTGCGGAGGAGAGGACGCTACCGACGCCATACCATGCCTTCTGGGCGTCCCAGTTGCCGCGACCGAGGAATGTGCCTACTCTGTTACCGTCTCCAACGGAAGACGGCGCTATATTACTGAAACCGTTTCATTGCCATGTGCACGGACGTGCACGGACGCGCGGCATCGGCTCGCGTGTCCCAGTACGCTGGTCGTCTCCAGAGACGCGCAGTGCGCTTGGCTGCAAACGCGGCGAAGCCGAGTGGACGCGCTGGCTGGCATGAGCGCGCACGCGTTCCTGCTGAGCAGCTGTGCGCAAACCACACCGTGCTGCACGCGCTGGTCTGAGCCAAGTGGCCGGTGGTTCGGTCGTCGAGGTGCGACGCCTGCAACGCTGCAACATCACGGCGTTTCCGAGACGCGCAACGCCTGGCTTGCTTGCTGTCGCTTTGGATGCTTCTGACGAAACTGCCAATTTCTCAATGGGCCGAACAGCGTACCGTTCGTTTAATTCAAGAGCCTGTTTTGTCGATGGCGTATCGTGCCTTCATTTCTTAGCAACACAATATTTGTCGCAGGCAATAGGTATCTATGCGATAAGCACTTCTTTGGACAGCACTTCTAATGTGACGTATGGGCGAGCTTGTAAATATATTCGCTGATTATTCAATAAAATAAGTCCCTATAACTCGTCGTCTACAATAATGTGAATCCATCTAGAAAGGTGCCAAGATATGCACTGCCGCTGCCCTTCTTCTCACGCATTCTTCAAAGCACAATGTGAAAGAATACGACATGGCACCAATGTACTTCTGACATAAATTTCGCAGCGATATCTCTAAACTGATGCTAGTCTCGTAATACCAGCTAAGTAGGCATGCCTTGCGCCCTGACCAGCTCCGAAACAACTTATTCCCTGAGTTAAATAGTTATAAATTTGTTCGGCTTGAATCCCACACCTGCAACGTGCCATCATCGCTATATGTAGGACGAAGGCGCCTACCTCCAGTTACACCCTGTTCTGCGTCAGTGGATGCGATCATAGAATGTATATATACCGGCCACGTTACTAAACCGAATCTTTTACCTTCACCAACTGCATTCCCCTTCCATTCTGTTTCTGTACCATAGAGCAACACAATTAACGCATTACATGACCTTCTGTTCTCATAATCCTAACTGGAATATCAGGTCCACGCGGTTGCTATCCAACTCGTACCGCTCACTTGGTCTCGGGAAACAAAGCTTTACAATTTGGAAATTATTTATCGTGTATTAGAAGTATTCGGTATTTAGTAATCTATACACGTTTCCTTATGTTTTTCACTAATAATGCGTTGGCTAAGGAAGGGTATTAGCTCTACTGTATTTAGTTCAAGAAAATCGAAACACTTACCTATGTAACTAGTTTTCATACTTTCATAGACCACTAATGAATGTGAGCTCATTTGTGCGGTGCTTTATCTCTCTAGTAATGAAATGCGTTAAGGGAGAACAATAAGTCGAGCCGAGGGCCTTCTTCCGAGGGCCACGTGAGCCGCCCAATTGGCTGCTCGTGGCCAAGGCGGCGGATGTATTGTTCCACGTATTGTACGCAGGCTTATAAGAGCGGACAACTGGCCAGTAAATCCTCCTATGCAGCCTTGCGACATCAATGCTTCGAGGCCCTCGCTATGCAGTGGGCGAGAAGAACAAAAGACCGGAGGAGCTTGATTTTTTTTTTTTTTTTGTTCGTCACAGATGACAATGGAGCCGCGGGAGAAGATGATTAATTTTAATTAAAGCATAGAAATAACGAGGAAGATGAAAGCACGCGAATAGATAACTTCTCGCAGGTGTTCGATGAACCAATTTTGCTTGCGTCACGCGTTACGTCTTACTGCATAGCGTATCTGTGGGTATACTATTACAGTGATTAAAACATGTTTGAGAGAAAATATTGCTTGCCATAAGCTTTTCCTGTACCCACAAGTTTTCAATTACTTGCTGCTACCGTAAGCCGCAATGAAAGAATATGACCATGGTGGCACGGTTCTCGCGAAAATGTTGGACCGTCGAAGTGCTAATGATTGGATTACCGCAGCCGGTGGTCATCCCATGCTGGCTAGTCAGCATGGCATGTCTAAGCCGACGTGTGATCCCAGGGCCAGGAGCCACCGCTGCGCCATTGCCGCACGTGCGCGTCCTTCACCCGTGTGATGCACGGCTACGCTGTGGTCATTGGAAGGCACTGCGGCAGAGCTTGTGCGGCACGGTCAGCCGGCTACCAGCACAGAACAGCGTGGCCGAGATCAGTTAAGGGGAAGCTTTAGCTCGGGGGCTCCTATCTGAACGCATGGAAAAGGAGAAATTGTTTTTCTCGGTAAATACTTCGTAACATTTGACGAGGTTTGTTACAACTAAAATAAAAGGTTAAAATTCAGAAACCGTTGCTAGCGAATGTTTTATTTAGGCCCTCAGGTTTTTAATAAGAATTGCTCAAAATCGCAAATTTTCTGAAGACGCAAACTATCAAGTTTACAACTCTAACTCAGCAATGAAAAAAAAATTCACTGGCAGAAAAAAAAAAAAACGTCACTGGCAGTTGTCTAAGTATGCGTAAGCATTGTGCCACTTGCTCATCTCCACGCAGCCTGCTGTCACGATGTGATTATGAATGTTACGGAATATGATCCGACCAGTGTAAACCCTTATCCACCCTCATCGGCCGTTCGCTTCATGTTCCACAGCGAACTTGATAAGGCAGGTTTAATTAGGGTAGGGTTTATTACGGCACTCGAGCCCACGACCATTGGTTTTAGGGTGAAGATAATTAGGCATAGCCAATTAAGATAGTGTTAAGGCACTCGAAACCTCGACCATCAGTGGGAGTCAAAGCCCACGATTTGGTGTTAACTACGGTGAATTAGGGTTAACTTAGCGAAGCTGTTGCAAAACCACCACTACGTTCGCTGAGGGGGATGTGTAATGTTGTTCTTTGAGGTGTCGGGCGACGGCGTATTGTTCCCGGTGACGCTGGGTATTGGGCGCTTGTATTTCCTGCGTTTGTTTCGCGTTGCAGCCTTCCGTGGAACGTCGTTGTCGGGCGGCAGCGGCACGGCATCTTCCCTCTTGTTGCTCGGCGCAGAGCCGTTGAGTTGTCTCTGGCGTTCTCTGTATTGCAGCTGATACTGTGCATCTCTGCGTTTTTGTTCTTCAGAAAGTGGTTGCGTTCGTCTTGGCGTCATTACGGTAAATGCGACAGTGCCCCGGCGGCACCAACTGCTGCGGAGCGACACTCAGTCATGTCCAAGCAGCCCAATGTCATTATGAACCTTATGGCACATGATTCGACCTTTGTATATTATACAACGCTTCAGTGATGGTTCGGACGCTTGTTTAGAGCTTGTCCTTTATTCAAGCGTGTGCTGTTGTGTTTTGTTTGTATGGTTGATTTAAATTTGCCTGCTTGCGGGGGTATGAGCCACTGCGTTCGTCCTACGTGACGGACAGGTTTCTCGTTGGGTAGGCATAGAAATGCTTACGCATTTAAAGAGCTATCACAATTCTTTCAATTGCATTTAATAGTACATCTAAAACGGACAAGAGTAATGTATTAATACTACTCTGCAATACACTTTTCCTGCATGAGTATATATGATTTTTGCGAAACCATTGTAAATATTGTGACAAATTCACGTCAACTAAATTTGTACATCAAATTTGTCCGCTTTAGATGTTCTAACGGATACGATTTAGAGTATGGTGACTTTTCTTTTTTCTGCAAAGGGCCGAATTTGCAAACTTCTGGCTCCCATTTCTTTAAAACTTGTAACGAGAATGCTTGTAAGAAATCCAGGCCCTAAATGAATATTTCGCTTCGCACACTGCAATTCAACTTTCCATCTAAAATGCAACGAATGTCATTAAAATTGGCCCCCGGGGTGATCCAAGAAAAGCATTTCCGCGTTTTGCATATATTTCAATAGGCGACTGGGCCCGAGCTCAAGATTTCTCTCAAGCGCTATCGTTCATTCATCTTTCTAACGTGGCGTGACTCGTTGATTGCTGCGTACTGTGGAACAATGGTGGCGTGATGGGACTTTGAGGCTCGCTGTTTAAAGAAACGCGGCAGTTTCGTCCGAAAGCAAAGCAATGAAGCGACAACAAGATGGAGCGTTGCGCTCGCAAACTATTCGGACGATGTTCAAACAAAACGTGGAGGCAGCATGTTGACACGATGTCGCACGCGAGACAACTTCTGCGCAGCGTCTCGTCAGCGTCTCAAGACGCTGGCGTGATGAGGACGCCGCCAGCGGTGTTTCTGGCACCGCACCTCAATGTCACGAAATGAGGCCGACGCGAAACCATCGACGCTCGTCTGCGCTCAGTGATCCGAGGGCGTCAGCTTGGCGTTCACTGTTCCGTCTAGACTACGGTGTACATGCACCGTGCTGCAGACAGCTGTTCAGCAGCAACGCTAGTGCGGGGACAGCACTCGTGCCAGCAGCAGAAGCCCTGACATGCAGAGCCGAATGAGCGTCGTCGTTTTTTCCAACCACACGCACTGCGAGAACACTCTCCAGGCGCGAGCCGGACGTGTGCCGTCGACACAGCACGACGGCTGCACCTTGGGTGTCCCCGTACAGTTACTACCTCGATAAAACAGCCTCCGCGCAGCCGTCGCGGCGCGGCTGTGCAAGAGCAGCAAAGCGTGCGAGCTAATCGATTTGTCGCAGCGGGCGCGCGGCCGCCGCCATGGCGTCGTCGCTGTCCAGCGGCGGCGGCGGCGGGCGAAACGGCCTGGTCGTGTTCGTCGAGGGCCAAGCGTTCCACGTCGACCGCCCGTTGCTCACCAAGCACAGTCAGTTCTTCAGGAAGACCCTCGAGAAGCTGGAGAACCGGAACAAGCACAAGGTGCGATGCCGCTGTTGCGAAAGCTTCGACGAAACCACCGCCGCACACTCGCTGGGGGAATTGCGAGCGAGGAAACCGTATAGCTGGCCTTCCTCGCGCTAAAGAAATCCCCAGCTTTGCTGACCGGGCGCGGCTGCTTTCGCTGTTGTGCCGAACGGCTCACGCGCAACACAGCAAATCCTCTTAATGCAGCCACTTGTTGCGTATCTCCATACCGGACCTCCTCACTGCGCAAGTGCGCGGTCATATGCTCATTGAAACAAATACGCATAAGAACATAGACGGACCAACTAGCCCAATGGCTCGCGCTTCTACCGAATAGCAAGGAACGTTGCCGCTTAGATTAGCGAGATTTATAATAACGTGCGGATTATTATATACATACTTTTATTTTTCACTGCTAAGTTCTAGTGATAAAATTTGTATGCTGGTATGACATTAAAACGACAAAACGATTATTCCATATATGCGAGATAAGCAAGTCCGCTGTATAGCCAAAAGCCCCGTTTTGCAACATGAGTGTTGCCACGTGGTACCTCAACACATGACATAACGTTAATGACTAGTTTAGCATACTTATTGAGTAAGATCGGCAAAATCCATGATAATTTTCCTTTAGAATATTTTTAGTAAAACGTACTTTCCATGCTTCTTTGTATCGAGTGCTCTGCCGAGGGCTGAGGCTTAAGTCAGATATTAGATTAAAAATGACTTTTTTTTTATCTGACGGCTAATGGCGACACCTAGCTCATACTCGTGAAGTTTAAATACAGGTAAAAATTCTAGCTTTAAGAAAGTACTTATTGGCATGTGAATCACGCAGAAGTTTAAACGGTTGTCTCGAACTTCAATTGAAGGATGTGCAATTTTCGCAAATTTGTGAAAGCTTGCGCTACGCGTACGAATGGTAGGGATAAAACATCTATCAGTACGAAGTTAATGTTCACATGGTAACATCGTATTACACCGATATGGCATACCAACGACGCTTGATAACTGGTGTAAAACACTGGCTATATGGCCATTCTAAATCATACATTTTATGTGTTACTTACAATATTTTAATGTTAGGAACAATTTTCATTTCAATGTTGCTATATAACAGACTCAAACTTCCCTCTTGCTTATCGGCCGAGAAAGAACAGCTTTGCTTGTTTTTGTCTTTACCGCGAGTTGTTTAAAAAGGTTCCAGATTCTCAGCTTAGAAAGGAGTTGGCGCATTATTTTTTCTGTCATAGATATGTTATATGCTGATGATTCTGACATCATCAGCATATAACACATATTTAGCATTACGGTGAACAAGTATTAGGCCATTTATATAAGCAATTGAAAGAAGAGGTCCTGAAATACGTCCCTGCACAACACATTTCAAATTTGAAAGCTTCTCATCGTTTAAACCAACTTTTTCGAATAACTTCGAAGTTCGTAACATTATAGTTTTTTGAGCAGCACGGAATGTCAAATTTTGTAGAATGATTTACTAAAGTCGAGGTACACACCAATCACAAGATCTTTGTTATAAAATGTTGACAAAATAAATTTATTTTGCTCCAGCACTGCATTTTCGTAGATTTACAGTTTCTGATCCCGAATGAAGAGCAAGCTTTAGCTGGAGGGCTCCTATATAAATACATGGGATAGGAGAAATCGTTTTTCTCGGCAACCCCTGCACCGAATTTGATGAGGTTTGTTGCATTTAAAAGAAAGGTTTAAGTCTGACTGCTAGTAGCAAATTCTTTATTTATGTCGTCAATATGGTTATAAATATTGTTAAAAAGCGCAAGTTTTCAGAAAACGAAACTCAAGTTTGCAACTCAATAGCTCAGCAATTAAAAACGATGCCACATTTCTGTAAGTTGCAACTAATGGCACATGTAAAGGGGACCGAATTGATGCATTATATATGGCTCTCAAATAAACTATGTGAGTAGGACTTTTGCAGAACCATTGCAAACAGTGTAGCAAATTCACGTAAGATGTAAATTGATAAATCAGATTTTTCCGCTTTGGACGCTTTCTAACGGATGCAGTTTACAGAACTGCTATTTCTGTTCTTAGTGCAGAGGTACGAATTTGTAAACTACGTGCTTCCAATTTTTTTTCGGACTTGTCAGTTCTTGAAAGCTCCTTTTAAAAAATTTGGGCCCTAAATGAAAATTCTGCTTCGAACAGTCACTATAATTTAACATTCTCTCTCAAATTCAACAAAATTAATTAACATTGGCCCAGTGGTAATCCCAGAAACGCGTTTCTGCGTTTTACATCTATCTGAATAGGCGGCATCGGAGTTGGGCCCGAGCTAAAGTTTCCTCTTAAGTCTGTGAAATCGCCTTATGTTTCTAAATGTAAGATGAGTACAGTTGGCGCATAATTTTTATTGTGAAACGCTAAACACAGGAAACACCAAACCGCTCTCGCCCTCTAGTAAGAATATAACTATAACCAATTTTAATAGTGCACGTTGATTCTCTTAATTATACAAAGATTTTTCGATGGCCGCATCGTAACTGCTGTTAACCTGATTATTATAAAGTGGGGAAAATGATTACACTACAGTCATAAATCAAGTAACAAGCTTACCCCGCTCATTACCGGTCCATTTCGCTCACTTCCACTCCATATTCCTTAAAGGGACACTAAAGAGAAAAATGATTTCATCTGCATCAGTAAATTACCTTTCTACAAAACCAAAAACACGGCTCTTACCACGATAAGGCGCTTTGTAAGGCAGCAAAATGCGGAAGAACGAAAGACGGGTGTCGACGCCTCCTTGAAGTTCCCGCACCTGATCGCTGTGACGTCATGGATTTTCATGGCATCTTCTAGGGCCTACTTACCTATATAGCGGTACAGATTGACTACATTGTGTTCTGAAGGAACCAAATATTAAACATGGCGAGTTTCGGGCACCTTCACTCAGCCAACGCGGCCCAAATGCGGAAACATAGTTTGGAATCCCTGATGTCACACTGACGTACCGGCGTCGAGGTTTCGGCGCGGAATTCACATAGTGATACTTCTACCCTCATTTTCTCGTCTAATAATCGAAATGTTATTTTGAAATGTCTGCCCGCAGGGTTCTCAAACAATGGTTTATTAGACTAAACTGATTTATTGTTTCGCTTTAGTGTCCCTTTGAGAGGAAGCTTTAGCTCGGGTGCTCCTATCTAAATACATGTAAAAGGAGAATACGTTTTTCTCGACAACCGCACCAAATTTGACGAGGTTTGTTGCATTTAAAACGAACTAGTGTTGCATTTAAAAGTGACTAGTGCTTCGAATTTTTTATTTAGCTGGTCAATTTCTTATTAAAAATTGGTGAAAATTGAAAAGTTTCAAAAACGAAACTATCACGTTTAAAGCTCCGTAACTCGGCAATGAGAAATGATATCACAATTCCGTGAATTGTAGCTAATAGTACATCTAAAGTGGACAGAATTGATGTGTCAGACATGAACGTCAAAAAATTTAGTAATATGGAAATAAAGCCTTTGCTGAACCCTTGTACACGACGTAACAAATTCACGTAAGATATAAAATGGCATATTCAATTTGTCCTCTCTTAATGATCTAATGGGTGCCGTTCACAGAACTGCGATATCTGTTTTTTGATGCAGAGCTATTTATTAGCAAACTTCGTGCTTCTACTGTTTTCAAACTTGCGAATGTTTGAAAATCATTGAAACAAAATTCAGGCCCTAAGCCGAAATTCGCTTCCAACAGTCACTGCAATTTAACTTTCTCTCTAAAATGCAACAAATTTGATAAATATCGGTCGAGGGGTTATCTCAGAATAACGTTTTTGCGTTTCACATGCATTCGAATAGGCCATATCGGAGTTGGGCCCGAGCCAAAGCTTCCTCTTAAAGGGCCCCTCACCAGGCCCCATAGCAAATTTTAGTTATACGCTGAAAGTTGTTATGTGTCCTCTAGGGAGCGTTCTGCAGCAAAATTTTTCAAATCGGCTCATTAATAGCCGAGATAGAAATATTTCAGTGCCGCGAACCCATGATTTCTGCAGGTGGGCTCCACTGCCAAGCAAGACGCTCTCTCCACTCGCCCCATCTAGCCTACGCAAGCGAAATTCCTTCCCTGCGTTCTCCCATACCGGACCTCGACGATCGCGTGACGAATACGTCACAGGCCCCGCCTTCATTTTTTTTTCTGCGCTTTTTTTTTCCTGCGCTACGCATTTTCGCTGACGGCGTCGCGCGCGAGCTCTTGTCTCGTTCACGCAGCGCACGATTTTGCCTGCTGTGCACAAGGAAACATGACTAGCAGTATAATTCCGTGCTACACGAATACTGAGGCAGCACAAGCGGATCGCAGAGCGTGATCATGCGCTGGAACACCGTAGAAAATGGCATACTTTCGGTGCCTGCGCACGTGACCGCACGAATGTGCGAACAAGCAGACGAAACAGAAATTGCTTCGGTGCGAAGTAAAGCAAAAAACACGCAGACATTCCATTTTTCTATTTTATTATTTCTCTAAACTTCAATTTGTCAATTCAAGCAACATATCACACAGATAATAGATGTCTTGGATAATTCTCGAAGTCACGTGTCACCGCGAGCGACGTCACACCGCGGACCCGATTACGTAGACGCAGGAGCCCGACTACGTCACCGTCCCTCTCCGGGCGGATTCGCTACGAGTGAAAAGGGAAACGGCGTTTGGATGTACTAGCGATGTACTACTATGCAGACATGATTATTATCGCGCAATGTATGCTCTTCGCTTGTCAGCCCAACATGGCCAGACCTGGTGAGGGGCTCTTTAAGGAAATCTTGCTTCGAAGTCTGATCAACTTTCTTGAATTCTAATTTTGATGCGCAACATCCCTTGGCGAGTACCCGAGCAACTTTGCTACCGAAATCGTGCAAAACCGTGTCTGTAACGCAAAAAGCGTGACACCTTTCCCATAGGAATGCATAGGGCTCGATAGAAAATACGTGTGGTTGGAGTGGGCCAACTTGAACTTGGGAGAGAGTGGACATAAATTTGGGAGGGATATGGGCGTGGGCCAAGCTGAATTTGAGGGTGGGCCAACCAAAATTTTGGGTTAGGCCAACCTGAAGTTCGGCGGTGGGCCAAACCATATTTGTCGGTGGACCTACTTGAAATTTGGGGTGGGTCAACAGTGAAAGAGAAGCAGAAAATAAGCTAAACACGGGGAAAGAAAAATACGAGCCGAGCCAAAGAATGCTATGAATTAGGAGACAATTATCTAAACTTGTGTAATTTTTCACCCGTTTAGAACACAGCTTTCACAAAACCTATTCAGGTGAAACACAGTTCATACTATTCACGCACAAACTAACATGACTTTGACGATGGTTCCATCGCTGATTGTATTTTCTTTAGATTTTTCGAAAATGCGGCCGTGAGAGATTATTACTGTACAAATTGCATTTGCTTAGCCTAATCTTAAACTGTTTTTTTTTTTTTCGAGAACTTGGATCCTATGTTCACCAGACTTCGAAGATACAGAAATATACAACTAAAGTTTGTTTTTGCGTGTTTCTTGAAGCGAATTTTCAGCGTCATACCTACTTCACGATAAACGCAAGCCGCGTATAACAGAGGAAGAACGTTAGTTCCAAGGTACAAGGACGACAAATCTATGCAAGCTGATGTTGTTTCTGCTCCTTGCTTCCAGCTCAAATTGTCGGGCGTTTCCGCAGCGACATTTGCTGTGCTACTCAAGTACATGAACACGGGTGAATTGCAAGTAACACCAGAAAATGTGGACGACGTGTTTAACGCGGCCTTCCGTCTTCACATGTCTGATGTTGTCAAGCATTGCATTCAGGTGAGTGTTATAGCGCCAAACACACAAGCAGTGAAGTCGGGTTAACCCGTTGTCTCATGGTCCCTATTTAATATCTCGGCCTGTATTTAATATATGGGATAGGTATTACACTACATTTACGTATGTGTAGCTCGAACAATGAAAAGAGACGTATGAAGGAACAAAACTTCAATATCATATTAAAGTATGCATTACGATCGTCCCAAAACCCTGCCTTTGTACGGGTTAGTATATGTAAAACAGTGTAGAGGTGTCAAATGTTGGTAACAAGAACATTACTGCCTCTCAAACGCTCTCCTCTGAAGCAGTACATCTGTGTTTTCTACCAACGTTACACGTATATAGGCTCCTCGGCTCTGTCGTTGCCAGCCTAGCCTGCTGTATATTCATTCACCGTTTTTCACAGTTCAAGTCCACGCATCTCAGAAATACAGCTGCGTCTGGGAGAGGTGCGCTAGAAAGTAAGCGGGATGCACTTGCTGCAGGCCAGTCTTCAAGACAATAGTGACGGCTATGCTAACCGGCGACCATTTCGTGCCGTCATCGTGGGCGATACTGATAGCGAGATATTTATCGAAACCCTTGCGAAAATGCCGGGCGATCATTACGCTGATGTCAATACCGGAGAATGTCCACGTCCGGCTAGCTTCGTCCTCGCCACTTCGTAACGGTTGCAGGAATCCAAAGAGGAGTCGCATAATTCGCCACACCCGGTGCGTGCACGAACAGTACGAAGCGTCCTTTCTCGATTCGTGGAACGACTGGTTCGCTGAAATACCAGTTTGAATGAACAAACTCGGGTGTAAGAACAGTGAGCAGTTTAGGTTTGCCACGGCGTCTTCCCAGCTGCCTCATGCTGCAGCGCCTCCGCTGCACCACGCAACGGCGTACCGTGGCCTCCGAGATTGCGCCGGCGCGCTCAGGTGTGCGCAGGTTCTGCAGTGCGCTAGTGCCATTGTCGAGGTAACGCGGCGAACGCATCGAAGCGGCGGTTTCGGCTTTAACGTTTGGAGCTGTTTTACCTGCGTTTTGTGTTTCCACAGTGCCAGTCAGTGCATGAACGTTAGATTTTCGCCATCTACTTTGTCAGGGGCTTGGTTTTACAGCGCAGCTTTTTGGCGCCCGTTTCCGCATTTCGCGTCGCCATCGGCCTCGCCGTAACCGAGGTCATCATCCATGCGCTCCTGCTGCCATATCGCGCGCGGTGCGAGTCTTGCTCTCCCCTTGTCCTCCAAAGCCGGATCACGTGCTCTCGCCTATCCTCTCGCCCCATTCATCCGCACAGCGCCGTTGCGGTGATTCTCGCTGCTACTGTTCATTCCGCCCTCGCCGTCCCTTCTCCCGCCGTCTCCGCGTCGCGTGGCTGGACGGCTCTCAGCCGTGTCGCTCGCGTCCCCGTTTACGGGGCGCGTTCCCCAGTGGCATTTGGCTCCTCTGGCAGTGCTTGTGCCTGGCTCTCCTTCTCCCGCCTATACGTCCCCTTACCTGGAGCAGTGCCGCTGCGGTGATTCGAAATACAGTTATAGCGTTTCGTCCCCTTCTACTTCCCACCTCAACCTTATGCGGCCATTGAGGCCTGTCTGTGAGTGAATGAGTGTGTGGCCTCTACTCAATACCCCTGTTTTCCACCCGTTTCCTCATTCCACCTCAGAAGAAACGTTAAATAATAATTGCTAATCTCTTCCCCCTCTCCGCGGCGGTGACCGACTATAAGATGGCGCGATGGCGCGTCGCCAGAGTGCCGGCTCGATAGCGGCCGATCGCGGTATGTGCTGCTCAATGCAAAACGCAGAACCGCTTCCGTTCGGCACTGCGTGTTCTGTATGCGGTTGCTTGTTGTTGAAATGAGGCAGAAGCTGCACTCAAAGATCGCATTACCAACGTAATCGTCGGCCAATTTTTTCTTTCTTTAATTTTTCTCTTGCGCTTGGTGGTGAGTGTAACCACCTAAATTGTCCCGTGCACCAAACACTCCATCAAGGCACGCCGAAAGAAGTTGTGTGCGTTTCACTCCTTCCTCGAAACCGTTGGTTCGCAAATGCCAGAGAGCTGCCCCAGCATGTCGAATGCCGAGAGTAACCGTGCCCCTTTCGTAGTATTGACATGGCAGATGATCTACGATTAAATAGAACGTCTTTTGTAACACCGTTACGAGCTATTAAAATGCGACAACTATACAAACGATGTTTCGGGAACCGCAGCAACTTCGACTCACGGTGTCAGATTACAAATCATCAATAGAACGTATTTGCATGCTCCATAGGACCAAGTGGACCAAAGGCTCGGCTAAAGTATAAGTATACCTCGACAGGTTTGAACTAATTTCACGTCGGGGGCTTGCTACAACAGAAACCGGCCCGTTATAAACGGCATCCAGCATTGATAGCATGAAGCCATGTGCACTTTGAAGACGCTCACACATGCGTTACATCGAAGCCCGGGCCGGTATAATGCAATAATTCCTGTAACTCGTTTCTATGGCTTATCAAACACCGGTTTTGTCTGGCCGACCCGGTGATAACACAGACAGGAGAACACTCTGACGACTGACGAAGCGCAAGAAGGAATAGCACTGAAAGAGAATCGTTACAATATCCCGGTCCCGTCGGCAACGCTTTCATGGCAATACGTTGCCCATATGTCCGGACGTTGTGTCATGGTGGCACGTAGTCCAGAACAGCATCTAGGGGCCCACGTCCATTAAATCACTTTGAGCCATGTACACAGCTGAAAGCCAGCGCCACGCTTCCCACACAAAAATTCAGCGCCTTAGAGGTCATTGTTCTTTGGAAGCGACAAGCTGATTTCCTGTCAACGTTCCCAACTGTAAACAATCTTCGTCATCGATATCCTTCTCCCAGTTCCTATAAACGTATAGCCTACTGGGGTATTATTACAGCTGAAATGGTGCAATGATGACTGACTATTGAATGCCATGCGGTGACGGCTTTATGTGGGGGCGTATATACAGCAGAATTCGTAATAACGATGAAGAACACGTCTTAGCACGTCACCGCATGGCGGCACCCGCGAACCGGCATGTCTCGCTTCACTTGCTTGACTCTACATTTAGCACATGCTTAGCCACTCACAGTGTCGTTTGCAACTTTCGTCACCACCAATGCTTTTTCAAGACACGTGTCCGCACACCGCCTGCCACAGCAGTCAGCCGGCGCACAGCACAACTTCCGGGCAGCCGGACTATGCTCTGCTCGCCTTCCCTTTGGTCCTGACGAAAAGTCATCGAACCTGCTAGATTTCTGTTTGGCAAGAACTCCAAATCATTATAAGTTGTCGCTGATCATTCCAACCTATCAATGTCTAATGTCTACGGCAGGAGGACCCCACAGAGCAATCTGCAATATCCCTGCATACCATATTACCTGCAAATTCTCTTTTCATCACATCACCTAATTATCTGCCGTACTCGATTGTGCTTCCTTTCTCATGACACTCATTCTGTAACTCTTAATAGACCACAGGTTATCCGCCCTACGCACAACATGGCCTGCCCAGCTGTATTTTCCCTCTTAATATCAGCTACAATATCGGCTAGCACTATTTACGCTCTCACCCACTAGTCCTTTCTTCCCTTCTCTTAATGATACGCTATCATTTCTTCTCGTTCCATCTCTCGTTGCGCAGCCCTTCTCAATTTTTATTGCGAAAGCAATACTACGCCAGGTCTAACCGCTCGTCGCGTATGCCGTGCCCTCCACACCCCCCCCCCCCCCCCCCCCCTTGACCACCTGCTCACCACCTGCTCGCCACACCACCTGCTCTTAGCAGGTGGTGTGGCGTCAGCTCTCTCCGTTGCTATGACGACTGACGACGCGTGATGTCAGCTTGCTCCCAGCCGCAGCTAGAAGGGAGCCGCCCGTCGCGTGTGCCGTGGCCCCCGAGCCGGCGCCGCGCCTCTCCGTTGAGTGGCGACCTCCTCGCCTTGCGCTCGCTCCGTTGCTGCTTCACTGGGATATTGGCCTCGAGTTCCACCACTGGAAAAGCTAGCGCCACCGTCGGCGTGACGTGCTAGGAGGGATCACGTGGACATAGCGGCCGCGTCGGCTGCTTCGGGCGCGCCGAAGCGAGCTGAAAACGAGAGTTTAAATTCCCTCGTACGCTGCGGTCCTCATTTAGTGGCGAGATTTTCCCGCTTCATGTGTCTCCTTTACAACGCTTGAAAGCACTACAATAGGTAGTGGCTGCCTTTGAAGGCGCACAACATGGTAGGCTACTGCTCGGTGCCGCAATGCCGGACGCACGCGACGGAGCACGGTGTCAGCCTTATTCACATGTCCGCAGGACAAGAAGCTGTGTGAAGCTTGGCTCGCGAAACATAAAATCGGCAAACAGTCGTCGGCTACAACTCGGGTATGCAGCAAGCACAGACGCGAGGAAGATTTCTGCTACGGCGCCCGGTCTGCGATGTTCTGAAAACGCGCACTGAGACGCTCGCCAGAGGCCGCTGCCCGACTAATGTAATGACGGTTTGGTCTATGAACTTGTCGATGCTATAGATACTGGCAAGTTCAGTGGAGTGGAAAGGCAGCGGTAAGAAGCACATTTAAAAAAAGCATGGCATATGGTCATGTTTGTGTTATGAATTAATGCACTGGATTACGAAAAAGGAGCAGCGGGGAATTGCACGCTGAGAACACCGATAAACATACAGTGCGACGCAACTCGAGAAATAGTATTGAAAGGTCAAAGAATTTAGTAGAAAAAAAAAGATTGAATCTTCGCGACGGCACATCACAGTCCCCGTAGGCGTCGAAGTCTCTACAATGAAATTATTTTTGAACAGCTCTGATAGCGCCCACGCAACAATGGTTGCTTGTATACTGTCAAATGCTCATATTCTGCGGCCTAAAGCTCATGGCACGGTGCGAAAACGCGCGCGCGGATAAAGCGAAACAGTGCGCGGACATGCATGCAGACGCGCAGATGGTCGCTGCGAATCTGTGCGATCGCTGCATTGAGGCTTCATTCTATTACGCTCCATTTAGTTATACAAACACTATAAGAACATGTTTCACATAGTTAGCTCTCAGCGTTTACCTACCTTTCACGCAAGAAGCCGGTTCGGGAGACTCCATCGCGGCGACTGCGCGCAGTAGCGTTCACTGTACGTATTCGGTAAAGAGATAGCGTCTGTAAACGATTGTGTGCTTTCAGTTTGCCCAAGATTATTATTTAGACAGTAAGAAACTTCTCTCGTTTCGAAAGTACTTACAGAAATGTCCGGGAGAGCTCGCGCGTGGTGTTTTCAGTGAGCGCTGACAGCAAAACCTATGAGGAGCGCGCCACGTGATCCCTCATACTACGCCAGCGAGGCGCTTCCGATAGATGGCGACTCCGTAACTCCTCGCCGCAAATATAGCGGTGCGCTACGCGTTGATTGATCAATCTCGCCATGGAAGTTACCGACGAAGAGTCTATATCTGAACCTAATTGCTTTACTGCTTCGGAACAGTTAAATTCTCAGGCGAAAGCTAAGCAAGCTAGGAAGAATGAGAGAAAGAGGTTGCAACGGGAAACAAGTCTTTGTCTTTAATAGAGAACATAGATTAACATCACTATAATCGAATTTAACAAAGCAAGTTCAAGCTAAACCAAGTCCAACATCAAGTTACATGACAGGCAGAACTACAAGCGTAGCCATGCAGATATTGCTTTCGCAATTCAACCAGTTTTAACCAGAGCTTAACAACAGCCAATTTTTTTGTTAATCTTCTTTATAAGATTTACCATAGGCGTTAACTAAACAAGAAAAGACAAATTTGCAAGAAAGATAGTGGATCTGGGCAGTCGGAAAATTCTTGCCTAGCGTGACCCGTTTTCTAAGTTTATTGACGGTTAGCTGGAGCGCATGTTGTTTACAATAGCACTATTTTATTTTATTTAACTTGTGGCTTACCTACGAGTGTACGCTTGAACACAGGCTCGTCACGTTACGGAAGTGTGGTACTCAATTGGTTTGTTTGTTTGTTTGTTTGTTTTCTTTTTTAATTCAGACCGGCGCCGGCGTATCCGGTCGTGCTGCGAAATGATTCACAAAGCTAGCACCTGCCACTATGGCTCCTTAACGTTCTTCTGTTGACCACGAGGTGCCGCAGGTTGGATTCTCGGCAGCGTTAGAATGTTGGCGAAATGCGAGACGCTCTCTCGTATCGTTACTTAAGTGCAGCTTAAGGAACCTTAGGAGGCCGAAGTTATTCTGCAATCCTCCACTACGACGTATGTTGCAGCCTTTCTTTCGCTTTGAGATAAACGCCATCAGTCAATATAGGACTGCCAAGAACGCATAGAAAACTGCTTCATATCGTGCGGCTGGCTCGCCGCAGGAAATACACAGAGGGCAGCAGAGTGGCGCGCCCTATGAGGTAACTTGGGCGGGGCACATCCTCCGTCAGAACTTTACGCACGTAACTATAGTGTATGTGAGTGCCCTTAATCTACCGTAGCTATCGTAGCTTACGACCGAGCGCTCCAGTACAGCGAATTCTCGAAGTGTATCCGCTGGTCTCGCTCGGTGCCGCAGATGGAGACGGAGACGACGCCGACGGGCCAGCAGATCCTCATGTTCTCCGCGGCCCGGCGCCTGAACATGGCCGAGGAGGAGCAGCGCGCCTACCAGTTCCTCACGGCGCACTTCATGTCGGTGGTGGCCACCCGCGAGTTCCTCGAACTGGACGCCGAGGACGTCGTCCGGCTGCTGTCCGCCGACACTCTGGGATGTCACTGGTGGGCGGCGCCTTTCGCAGAGGCCGCTGTGTAGTAGACGACGCACTGTGCATCATTGCCAATCAATGTGATGACGTTTTTGACGTTCTGCGCATGTACTGAGTGTTCGCAGACATAGCACACCGATGCAGTATCATACCAGTTCTGACGAAAAGTGCACGTAAAGGAACAATGTAATGGCGCTGCCTATCCATATATTTTTACCTGTCGATGATAAAATATAGACAACTTTCTCATTTCCACAGTTCCTCCAAGCTGACCGCATCCTACTTATATGTGCTTAAGATGCGCTACCATCTAGAAAGATCTTACCGAACTACTCGTGCCTCACAATCAATGACAAACATTTGGTAAATACTAATGTCACAAATACAATTGCAAAGTCCCCAGTTCCGGTCTAAATCAGAAAAAAAGGTAACTGATTACAAGTACAATTACTTCATTCAAAAATGTATTTGATTACAGTTACCAGTTGCTCCCCTACAAAAGTAAATGAGCAATTACACAATGGTAATCGATTACCTTTACGTTACTTTTCTCTGAACCTTTCATAGCATCGCATTGATACAGCAAACATAATGAGCTGGTCTGTCCTTTGTAGCCCTTAATACGTTGCTTATCTGCGCTAACAATAGCTTTTACAAAATTTCGTTCGCCAGCGTCCCTCTTCTTTGTTGTGAAGGCATCGACAGCGACACTGAATACGTGCTCGAGGAGGAAAAAGAGGGAGAGACGCGGGGCTCAGCCCATTCGCTCGATGTGTGCGCTAGGGGCTAGGGCGGTGTTGTAACGCATACGGATCTTGCGCCACAGGTCTGTGGTTACTCAGCGTCGGGGTCCTCGATGACGCGCTGCGCTTCATCGTTGCCGGGACTCGGAGAACACGCTCCCGGGTGGGCCAATGAAAAGCTGAAAAGATGGCCCACATTTCATTTGCTCCACAACGTCCCAAATGGCATACGCCATCGAGACTGATCATCACTTGCCCAATTTGTGGGCCAACACCTGGTGGAACGTCAATAAGATGAGGGAGCGGATACCGGGGTTTGACCGCCTCGAACGTGCGAGGCGGCTGCGTGGCACGATCCACGGGCGAAGATCTCGAAGCTGTGTCGTTTGTTACAGCTGGTCTCGTCAATAAAGTAACTATAGTTACATGCTAATGAAAAAGCAACTGAATTACAGTGAGCCTTAATGAATAAACAAAGTAACCATTAAATTACAAAATTACTGAAGTATGCAGTTGATTACGAGCAATTAATTACATGTAATTTATTACGTGCAAGCCTGGTCAAGAGGGACACAAGGTCAATGGTTAAGAGTACCGCCGCTGTTAAAGGCTCCCCTCCGCGCCCGTGGCCACCGCGGTTGAGCTTTGACTGATTATTCAAAAAGACACTTTCTTGTCGTTTCTTCGAAGTTGAGGTATTTCAGCAAAGATTTAATGGCCTTTTCAGCCCGTTACATACAATTGAAGGCCGTGCTTCGAAGTGACATACAGGGTTTGCCGCGTAACTTGCGTCAAAATTACCCAAGTGCCACGTAGCTGGAAAGAACCAAGGTAATGTTGCTTGCCGTCGCTTGAGGCAAGTGAGATTATTTTTTTTTGTATTTTGCCTAATTACATCGTTAGTTAATAATTCTTTAACAACTCAAATATTATAATCAGGGCAAAAATTGTCTGTCAGAAAATTGACGGCCATCGCGAAAAATGTCCGATCCATCTTTCTGTTGCTCAATACGGGCTACAGAATTTTTTTTTTCAAGCGTTAAAGAAAGCCCGCAATATACGACAGAGTGAATTAATTACGCCGTACATGGGGACTGACCACCGTGACATATTTAACGTGTCCCCAGTGCACAGGCGCGAAAGAGTGCCTCGCAGCTGGTCGAGCGGCACTTTTCGTTGTGTTGCATAAAGGCCACAATCACATGTGAAAAGGAGCGCATGAGGAAGAAGCACATACCGGCACTGTCAGGGAATAAGCGTCACTTGAGCACGTTTGTCGAGGGAGAAGGACTTAGGTCCAAGTCGCCTCGTGGTAACATAACAACGTGGCATATCAGTTTTTCCTATCTCCTCTAATAACGAACCGATTTGAAAAATTTTCTCTAGACGGTGCCCGACATCTCCCAGTGCATATTCAGACATTGCGCTGGAGCCTGGTAATAATGGCCCTTCACCAACGTAGGCAATACTCGCACCTGATAATACGTTTGTTTCACGACGATGAAGCGCCAGAAGCAATGCAAAGACGGTGACGTGAATACTAAAGGTAGAAGCAGCTGGCAGCATGTATTTTTCCTTAAGGAGAGGTGCTATAGTAGGCGCAGCACTTTTGGCGTGTCAGTCTGAGCGATTCTCGCCTGGCAGCGCATTGTCTCTTACAACGCATGACATGCGGCTGCAAATGGTGAAAGCGACGCTGCCAATCATGGGGGCTCTGTAGACGTCACGTCAAGGTTGCCTCGTTCTGCACGTTAATAATAAAAATAACGCGTGCGTTACTAGCTCTGTTATGCACACCTAGAACGCTAACAACAGACATCCTCGAGGAAGCAGTGTTTTCTTGTCATGGGGCATCGCAATGTAACGACAACTGGTCAACGTAGCCAGTCTTTACGCCCAAAGTGCGCTTTCAAGCTAATCGTCAACACCTTCTGTCTGTCCGCGTAGCGAAGAAGAAGTGTTTGAGGCGGCGATGCGCTGGCTCAACCACATCTCCGAAGAGCGGTCTCCCCACAGCGAGAAGCTCATGGCCGCAGTGCGCTTCAACCACATGAACCTGAGCGAGCTACACCACTGCCTCGAGTATCCTGGCGTTGCCGAGATGGAGCCCGTCAAAAAGGCCGTCCTCGACGCCATCTAGTGAGTAACGTACGAGCCCGTCACCATGCCGGCTCGCACGGACCTGCGTTCTCCCCTAAAATTTTTAATAAATTATAATAATAGAGAGGGACCTTGCGCTTACGGCTGCTCTGTTCTTCCCCAAGTTTCGCATAATGATCGCATTTTATGATCGGTAAAACGAAATATAACACTTAGTACTGTTGCTTCCCTGCGTTGTCTAGTGACAAGATGGCAAATTGGCCCTTAATTACCTTAGTAACCAAAATAAAAAGAAACAGTTGTAGTTCTTTTTTGTTAGAGCTTCTTTGTAAAAACGAATTACAGTTTCTTTTTGTTTCTGTAAGAACTAACTATCCTCGCGAAAGAACAGAATTATACTTAAAACCGCTCTTCATGCGGTCTACTGTTCTGCTTATGCTACTCCACGGGCTTCGTTCGAGCTCGGAAAAATACCTTTATATAGCAGGTATTGAGCAATAGAAAGCTGTATCGGGAATTTTTCATGTTTCTCTACAATTTTCTCAATAACACTTCTCATCTAATTATAATATTTGAGAAGTTGATTAATTAGTTAAGACTAATGTCCTAATTAGCCGGAATGAAAAATATAATCTGAGTATCTCCAAGCGACGGCACACAACATTACCTTGGCTCTGTCCAGCTACGTGGCATTTGTATATTTTTAATGTTTGGCTCGAGTTACCTGAAACACCCTGTATTTAGGCCTAGATGACATTGCTGCTTTTAATGTAGACGACGCCGTGGGGTATGAAATAGGTTTTATTATTGACGCTGCTATGAAATATATTAGACAGACTAACAGACTGTGGCTAATAAGCATGGCATCCTATGGTGGAACGAAGAATGTCAGAAAGCGCGCAAATATCGAAACAAAGCTTGGGGATTGCTTCACGATTCTCCAACCGCCAAAACCCTTATTAATTTCAAACAGGTAAAGTCGCAAGGCAAAAGAACACGTTGACGTGCAAGGAGAGTTCATCTCTGCTGTAAATGCTTACGCAGACGAGGCGAAAGTATGGAATAGGGTGAATAAATTGAAAGGCCAGGAGTCAAGCCCCCTGCCCTTAGTAAGTACCCAATGTGATACTGGAAGATCAGGCAGATTTTCTGGATGAACACTTGGAATATTTTGAGTACATCGCATTACACGCACACCTTCGTCCAATTCAACAAACCCGCAGAGCGCTAGCCCCTTGAACGTTAATGTGCGGGAAGTGACGCAGACAATTGTCAATTTACCCACATAAACTTGAGCTAGTTGGTGGGGATTCATCGTAAAAGAATGTAAGGCGTGCAGACACGGACACAAGAGAAGAACTTAATCTAGCTCAACTCCAGGCATCTCTCAAATGGTGCAATGAGTCCGCACCAAGTGGCGACCGCATTAGGTATGAACTGGTCAAGTGCCTTCATCGAGAAACCCTGGAAGTACTTCTCTCTTCTTGAAATGGCATGGGGATGGCTAGGTATACGTCGTCTTGGAAAGAAGCAATTGTAATAACCAATACTTAAACAAGGCAAGGACCCTGCTTTAACTAGTTGTGACAGACCAACGGTTTTGACAAGTTATCTGTGCAAGCTCAATAAAAAGAAATGGTGAACCGGGGCCTAATTCATGTTTTTAGAAAGCAACAAAATGCTAGACAAATGTGGCTTCAGAGAAGGGTGGTCGACTTAAGACAATCTTGTCCGCATCGAGGCATACATTAGGGATGCCTTCATACACAAGGAGTTCTTTATTTCTGTATTTCTTGATTTAGAAGAAGGCATATGACACGACATGCATTCTCAAATATCTGCCCGCCATGGGTGTCCATGGCAACATGCTAAATATAATCGAAAGCTTCCTGTCGAACCTTACCCTCCATGTAAGGGTTGACCAGGCCTTCTCCAGGTTTTCCACCCAACAAACTAGCGTTCCGCAAGGCGGCGTTCTTAGCTCTTCGTTGTGAAAATGAATTCTCTGCTGTTTACTTCACGTACTATGTTATACTCCATGTAGGTAGATGACGTGCAGATTGGTTTGAAGTCATGCAACCTTGCTATTTGCGAAAAACATGTCCATGTTGACCTAAATAACGAGGATAACCGAGTTAATGAAAATTGTTTTAGCTTGAACCCACAGAAAAGTACATGGATACTTTTCTCAAATAAGAGAGGAATTATTCCAGACCCTAATCATGAGCTTTCTGGAAGTAGACGACCAAAAGTAGAGAACAAAAATTTCTTGGCATCGTTGTAGACTAAAAACTTACGTTCATGCCTCATATTATATACTTGGAGGCAAAATTCCTGATGACAATGAACTTATTGAAGCTTCTATCAGATACAACGTGGAATAATAACAGGAAGTGGCTCGTGAACCTGCACAAGAGCCTTATAAGATCAGGATTAGACTACGGCGCCGCAGTTTACAACTGTATTACACTCAGTGCGCTGATAATTCTCGGTTCAGTTCACCACTTAGGTATACGACTGGCGACCGCTGCATTCAGAAGCCCGACACAAAGCATCTACGTATAATGAAAGGAGTGGTCGTTTCATTTACACAGGGCATCTTTGAGTTATACATACCTCTTGAAAGTCAGTTCTGAGTGTGAGCATCCGTGCTATTCTACAATAAGCGATATGACCTCTGCCACACCATTTCGCAATCGACCCTCAGTGTGAGAGCCCTTTACGCTTGGTGTGACGAGGCTGTGAGAAGAAATTAATGTTCCACTTCTGGAACGTCGTCGAATGCCTCAAGCGAAGATGCTAGCTCCGTGGCAGGGGCAGCTGGTTGAATGCGACACATCCTTTATTAAAGTAACAAAACATATCCCCTGACACACGCATTCAAGTGCACTTTCTAGAGCTTCAGCCGAAGTACTCATGCCCACAGTATTACACTGACGCATCCAGGTCACACGCCGGCGTGTCTTATGCAGTGGGGCTATCTTTATCTGAAACCGACGTCCTGCACACTGAAACGAGTATACTTACGGCTGAGGCATATGCACTACTGTCGGTGGTGAAACATACCAAGAGAACTTAGTTAGACTAAGCCATAATATTTATTGACCCTCAATGTGTGGTCAGATTGTTAATATGGCTCCGTAAATGTAAAAAATCTCGTACTAAATTATATTTATGCGCTTCCGTGTACGACATACACACTTAACCAGCATGTAACAATATGCTGGGTGCCAGGGCACAGAAGGAATTGAGGGCAATGTGATAGCAGACGAAACATTCGTCTCTACAGCAACAAGAGCTCCTAATTCTTCAATAGCTGTACCCGCTATAGACTTAAAGCCCTTCGTTCGTAAAAAGCTAAAAGGATATTGACAACGCTTGTGCGATGTCGAAATTCCCAATAAGCTCATCTATTCAAGCCACACGTAAGCGTTGCACCATCCACAATAAAATCACAAAAAATCGATGCCTTGTTCTGGCGACTGTATGTATGGCACACATACGGCAGCGCACACAGTTACTCACTCACTGGCGGGGAACTGCCACTATGTCGTAGATGTGATGAAAGGCTTACCGTCCTCCATGTCCTTGTGGAGTGTAGGAAAGCAGAAAGTGAACGGGAAAGCACTTTTCGCCAGCCTATCGACACCGTACCCTACATCCCGCATTGATTCTAGGCCCAGAACCGTTTTCTGATATGAAGACCGTTCTAAATTTCCCAAATAATGTCGTGCCACATGTTATTCGCCCAGGAATATCGTAGAGCATCCTCTCACCAGGAGCGGTAGTGCTCCTCATACTTACACATCATAGTATTTCGTGCCTCAGCAAACATATATTTTACAGTCATAGCACTCCTAACTTTAATGTTAATTATTTTATTACCAATCAATATTACGCACTTTATAGAGACTGATTTTAGGCCCTTTTACAGGCATGTAACATCTGCCTATCGCAATTCATCTCTCCATTTCACTGACAAATCATTGGCACCAAATCGCCACTTGCATGGTGCTCTTTGGCAATGTCTAGCCCTTGCGCCTCGACACCACACATCATCATCCTGTATCTGTATCGCATACATCATTATGTACCCCGTACTTGCACAGAAGTACAGTGCCGTCTGCTGCTGGGTAGAGCGTGCGAACGACCAGCTTTGCTCTGCGGGACGACACCTGGCGACGACTGAAGGGCCTGAGAAAGCGGGCACAGGAGCACGCGCAGCTTATTAAAGATGCCCGTGTTGCAGTTAACCAGAGGAGATGTTCCTAAGTGCCTTTGTTATCTCTAAAAATCTGTGAGTGCGCTTCATTCGTTGCGAAATGACCGGCGCGCATTATCAGCCCGTACGCTTAATTCTACGAAATTTGCCGTGCCGCAAGCGCCCTCAGACCGAATACAGACTAGGGTAAACAAAGGCGCTTTTCGACGTCACCGCTCGTCAAAAGCAGTCCTGCATGCCTATTAGGCCGTGCATGCTCCTGAGCACACTATCTCGCATCCAGCAACTGCCGACAGGTGTCGCCTGGCAAAGCAGGGCCGTCGGGAGCCTACGTGTCGCGCCTCCTCCCGGCTTAGGGTGGTGTCAGCCTTTGACATATCAAATACCGCCTGCCTCCAAGACTGTTGTTGCCAGCGCGCGCGTTGCCATAGTTACTGGAAGACGCCGCGCCATCTTGGTCCTCGCTGTGCATTTGGCGTGCGTGGTGCTGTTGTGGTCGCGTCTTCATAGCCGTTCATCGTCGAGTGGGACGGTTCTGAAGTGTCGGTTAGAGCACGAATGTGCGCCAGGAAGCTTCTGCAGCAGCAATGACCGGGTGCTGCGTTCCGCAATGCTCGAACCATTGCCGGAAGGGCACACGAATGTTTCGTTTCCCGGGATGACCACAGCGGGAGAACGGTTTGGCTAGCACAGGTACAGCAAGACTACTGGGAACCCACTGCTGCTTCTCGCGTATGTGCTGTGAGTACCGTACCTTTTACTCGTTTGTTACCTGCGCGCTTGTCATGTTTGATGTACACCGCTTCACGTTTACTATAATTAAACACTGCCTTGCGCTGCCCGTGACGTTCCCCTGTAGCGTCGGGGGCATTGTAGGATGCAAGCGTGTATCTTGTAGACGGGCTCAGTCGCGTCCGCGGATTGGGAACGAGTACTGCAGTTGAGGCAAGAATTTCGTGGCTGTACTGGTGCTTCGGGAATCGGGCATTTGTTAGCTCGGCAGCTTAAGGGATTTGGACATCGCGATAGAGAGGGTGGGAGCAATGTCCTCGTTAGTTTTTAGACGCGCTGGCAGCGTGTTGCGAACGCCAAGGGCAAGGGGCGACAGTCTACATTCACGCTTGCAGAATGTAGTTCTCATGCGAGTGCCTTCACAGTACATCGGCGCCCGCTGCCTCGTTCGCGCTGTAATGACGTCCATGACATCGGTATTAAAAATAATTTGATACATCCCTCTGACAACGTGCGCGTTCGCTGTTTCGTGAGCGCTGCGGCCGCAGGATCTGGCTGTTTGGGCACCGTTCTGCTGTACGACACGATTCGGCAGCACTTGAAACATTTGAAACCCAAGGTCAAACTGTAAGGACACGTTTTGTATACGCCCGGTAATTCGCATGTATATGAAGCGTCTAAGAAGTGATCACCCTGTTTGTTTGTTTTTTTCGATCTTGACGCAATAGCCTGGTGAAAACAGACCGCGCGTGAGACCTTTATAGCAGGTAGAAACAGCTCCATAGTGCAATGCTTGTCATGTTCCTGTTTGCAGCTTTTGTCAAAATATGTGCATGTGTGAATATGCTTCTAGATGCTTATGAAGTGCTTGTTGTAATTCATTTCAGGCACATTTTGAAGAAACAAGTTTTGAGCAAAACAGACAGGATGGCTTAAAGAAGCTAAGGCCAGATGCTGTTCCCACACTTTTCCCTCATTGAGGTAAGCTTGAAATTGTGATCCATCTCTTGAATACAACACTGCCTCATTTGTAGGTAACGTCTGCAAAGAGGTTTGCCATGTACACATCTACAGTAGTGCTTTGGTCGCTTTGTGCAAGTTCAAAAATGGGAGCTCCGCTGTCTTTAGAAGACCGCAAAGGAAGGTTCGCCATCAGTATAGCAAGGTTCATAGCAGGACGAAGCTTCTCCTACTGCCTTCCATTTAACCGGTCCCTGTGCCATATGTGGCCACATTATCCACACAAGCTGCATGATCTTTACTGCCAACCTAACTCTGCCTGCCCCTACTATATTTGCTTTTCTTGTAATCCCACTGCTACTCTAAGGGGATGTAGCTTATCTTCTGTACACATTACATGCCCTACTATTTATGATACCCAGATACAGATACAGCCTTGTATTCAAAGAGTAACCTACAGTATGGTTATATCTACTTAGTACAATGTCCTCTTAATGCTTAAGCATTGGCTCATGTTTGGCATGAGCTGAAAGTGTCCACAGAAAGAGAAATTGAATAAAAAATACAAGAAAACGACATGTCCGGCAGTGGTTTTTGAACCAGTCACGTCCCGCAGCTGAAGCGGACGCTCGAACCACTAGGCCACAGCTGCGGTTAATGCGAGGATCACGAAAACGTGCAACAGAAGCGAAACAGAAGTATTTAATACGCATTTACAGCACGTAAGGAGACTTAGGTACCCCCAATAGTTTTTTTTTCTTTCTAATTCAGTCGATGCCGGTGTGAAAGGCAGCATGTTGAAGTAAACAAATATCCTGTAGTGGACTGCATTCTGTATTGTCTCATTTGTTCTGTGTCATCGGGCACACAACTAAGTTCAAATGCCAAAATTCAGGACGATATGTAATTCTAGTTGCATCTGTGGTACCTCGGCGGCGAACGTGACCTGATGCTGAGCACAGTTTTGCACGACTGAGTCGTCGCGAGCAGTTGCATGGTTTCCGATGTCATTAGTTATACGCAGGCGGCGAGAAACATAAAGCTCTCCAGTACAGCTTTGGAGTCTTAAAACCCAAGTGATATTACTATTCCTGGAGTTGCTTTGCAGATGTTTTTTACAAGAAGTTTCGCTTTTGTAAATGCACAATTTCTGCATTTCTTGAATGTAGTGTTAACCTATTGACCGAATTTTTTATTGCAGCGATCCCGAAAGACTGGAAGCCTCCAAAGAAACGTTCTTGCTTACCTGCAGCCATGGCAGTGCAAAGCCCAGTTCTTGACCCCGTTGGAAGTGAACCAAATGGTTGTGCTGCACTTGAGAATGTCTCCACACCAACAGCCGGTCAAGCACAAGACTTAGCTGTGGGTGACATGAGTGCCCAGGACACTGCCACTCCACTCCTGTGTTCTCAGGTACTGGTAGTTCCTCCAGTGCTACAAGCAGCTTGTGAGGGTATGACGGTTGTCCAAGGTAGCGTGGATGCGTCCAAATGCGCTGATGCATTGGCAGCAGCTCCAGAGACATGTCTTTTTTTGAGAATGCTGTAGTTGACCTAGACCACACCACTGCACCAGGGAATGCTCTACCCTTGGCAGCCACCTCGCTACTGCACACAGCTGTCGACACTGTTAGTCATACAGATAGCGTTGCCCAGTCTTCTCTTTTGACAACAGAAAAAGCCAGCGGGAAAGATTCCATTGATAGAGGTGGCCTTCCTTCGAGTACAGCTTCACCTGTGAAACCAGAATTCTCACGTTCTGAAAGACTACAGCATGATAATGAGCCATCAAGTAAGATTTCTCAAGCTGCATTCACATTTGCAACAAGTACGGCTTCAACTCTGTTGTCTATTCACTGAAAAAATGCTGAGCTGCGAGAGAGGAACAAGGACTTGGTTGAAAAGCACAGAAACCTACAGAGGCTTCATGAACAAACAAAGAGAAAACTGCACAGTCTTCTGAAGAAATCAGCCAGCACAACAAGAACTGATAGCTTTGAAAAAATTACCGTTCCTGAAAGAGGACCAGAGAAGGGCTTTAACCGTGAAAACCATGAAGTGCCTTAAGTGGTCTGAGAAGACTATTCGAGAGCCACTTCAAATCAAGCACGCATGTAGCACAACAGGCAATGAACTACTGAGATCATTGTCATATCCACTTCCATGCAATAGGATACTAATCCGAAGGCTTCAAAATATAAAATTTTTGCCTGGAGTTCTTCATGAAGTATTTGATGTGCTGAAATGCAAGGTGACCATGATGCAAGACGTTGAAAAAGACTGTGTGCTCTTCATGGATGAGATGGAAATCTCACAAGGACTTGACAATGATCGCTCACTTTATTGCTTTTTTGAGAGCACTACATTACCAGAGTCCGCAACAAATGTTGCGAACCATGCTCTTGTGTTTATGGTTGGTGGCCTGAAGACGAGATGGAAAAAGGTTGTCGCCTATCACTTCACAGAAAAGTCAACAGTTGGCACCATATTGAAGGATGTTGTGTTCCACTTGATTGAGCTTTGTTTTCAGATCTCGCGTAGAGTGTGTGTTGTCACGAGTGATATGGGAGCTGCCAACCGTGCAGTTTGGCACCTGCTTGGCTTGTCAAACCACAGGAACTCAGTCTGTCTGTTCTATTCCCCACCCACACCTCAGTGGCAGGCAGCTATTCTTTATGGCTGACCCCGCCTATGTGTTGAACATTCGTGCCCAATTACTCCGCATGGGAGAATTCACTCTGGGTGAAGAAACTGTTAAGAAGCAAAGCCTTTCTGCTGGCACTGTCAAGGTGGAGCATGTCGAAGCTGTGTTGAACTACGACTGCCAGCGTGAGCTCAAGATTGCAAATAAGGTATCGGACATCCACATCAGAAGCGGGCATTTTACTACTATGAAGGTGAACATGGCTGTGCAATTGCTCCGTGAGGCTCCTGCAGCTGTCCGATATTTGATCCGACAAAAAATCTTGCCTCCCGAAGTGTAGGGGCTACAGCGTGGTTCTTTAAGCTTGTAAGCAGGTGGTACACCCTAATGTCAGCCAGACATCCAGTTCTTGCTCTGAGTGATATAGACCCTTCAAAGCACAATGAGGCAATTGCGCTTTTGGAACTGACGTGCAGCACTTTCCGCCGAATGAATATGGGAGCAACGGCACATTGGAAGCCTTCACAAGCTGGTCTTTTGGCATCTACCACTGTTGCTCTTAGTCTGTCACAAGACCTCTTGGACAACCAAGAATACAAGTATGTGCTCCTTGGCCGGCTCATACAGAATTGTCTTGAAAACATATTCTCTGTACTGAGACTCAAGAAGCCGGTTCCTAGTGCATATGACATTAAGTGTGCACTGAAGCTTATTTTTGTAGGCCAGTTCATGCACTCACCTACAATTTCTAGCTACGATATTGATGACAGCTTGCACCTAGCTGACCTCCTTGACCCTGACTATCCACAGGCATGAACAACACCAAGAGCCTGAAGAGCTAGAAAACCTGTGTGTGTGTGCTGTCACAGCAACAGAATGCGACATTCTTGCCTACCTAGGAGGATTCCTAGTCGTCTATCATGAAGTCCATTGGCAACTGTAGGGATTGCAGAAACGCCCTTGTTGGAGATGCTACAAATCAGTATACCAGTCTTGTTCAGCTCAGAGTACATGAAAAATTCTAAGAACCTCATTTATCCAACCCAAGCTGTGATTAGTGTGCTTATAGAAGGTGAGGAGCACTTTAAGACTTTTGCAGATATGAAGGAAATCATGGTACTCAAAACTCCTTTTGCCAGCTTTCTGAATGCCTTGTGCAAGGCTGTAAAAATGAATTTAGGTTGCTGTGAAACACACCGTGCTCAGGCAGGGAACATCCTCCTGGCAAAGTATGTAAGGGCAAGATTGAGGAACCATCTTCGACAGCAGCACGCCCAGAGGGTGGGCGGAATGTCTAGTAAAACATGCGCCGCAACAAATCTGGTCTGAACGTAGTAACATCATGTTTACATGCGTCCAGTGAGCTGATTAATCATATGGCCTTGCATTTATGTGTTTCTCTGTAGTCCGATACAACGCAACAGATAGTGGTAGGTGCCCCTCAAAGAAAGCCTCGAGCCAATGGCGCGGACAGATTTTCATGACACCACAGTTAATCTCATTAAGCAATCGTCAACTGCCTTTCATTTGCCAGCCCCGACGATGCCACTCCTTGGCATTAACCGCAGTGTAATCAAAATCGGTCGAGCCAATTGGATGAAGGGCGTTCTTTGACGGGCACCTGCCACTTTTTTCTTGAACTGTATCTGACTGTAGTACTCTGCCACATCAGCTGTGTGTGTCATGCGTATTTTACTCGCCTGTAAATTGTTCATGTCTTTCAATATACTTCGCTTTATGTCACCTCTGCGTAACATGCTGTTGCTTGCAAAGTGTGTGCACTGAGCAATGAAGCTGCTTTGCTTGCGTCAGCATTTAAATATAGAAAACTGGTTTGCAGTGTATACCACTAGTGTGTTCATCACAGGCAATGTTTTACAAGAGCAAGTGTTGGGGTGGGATGCAAATGTGTAAACCACTGGTTCCTGTCTGTTGCAAGAATGCATTTGGAGATGAGCATTGAATTACAAGTCTGATGTAATAGTAGTTGTTTTTTTTTGTCTGGCTAAAGCTGTAGGCCATCATTACTTGCACTATTTTGAAGCTGTAAAGCATGGGCTCCCACAGAGAGTTGCCGTGATGTTTTTTATTGTCATTTAGGTTGTTTGCATTACCAGTACTCCTAATTTAGCTCATTTATTGTGTCCTTTGCAGTGCACTCATGTGCAATTTGTTCACGGCTATCAATATGTTTTGTTTTATGCAGAAGTGTGCATTGAGCAACGAAGCTGCTTTACTTCAGTCAGAAAATGAAAATGGTTTGCAGTGCCACTAGTGTGTTCACCAGATGTAAAGTTTTGCAGGAGTGTGTGTTGGAGATGGATGCAAATGTGCAAACCACTGGTTCAAGTCTTTTGACGAGGCAAGAGCGTGTTGGGAAGTGAGCATTGTAGTGCATGTCAGATGTAACCATAGTTGTCTTCTTTGTATGGCTTTGTATGGCTTCTTTGTATGGTGACGTAAGCCATCACCACCATTCCTTGCATTACTTAAGAGCTGCAAAGCATACGCTCCCACGAAGAGTTGCTGTGATGTTTCTTGTTGTCATTTAGGTCGTTTGCGTTACTAGTACTCCTAATTTATCCCATTTATTTTCCTTCGTAGTGCATTCATGTGCAATTTTTCACAGCTGTCAGTATCTTCTGTTTTATGCAGAAGTATGCATTGAGCAATGAAACTGCTTTACTTCCGTGTTTAAAAATAGTAAACTTGTTCGCAGTTACATCACTAGTGTGTGCACCAGCTATGTTTTACAGGAGTGACTCTGAGCCGTGTGCAAATGTTTCTCTGGTTTCAAAACTGTTCATGATGGGAATACGTATATTCAGATCCACTTTAGCTAGCTGCTGGATGCTTCCATATTGTGTCAGTCAGTTTGCTTGATAAACGAAATGAGCGCCTCCCCATTGATTGAGAGTAGTAGCAATGGAAATAAATAAATGAAGCTTCTTGTGTGTTGACACGAAGGAGCTTGAAAATGTCATTTGATTTCTTGATTATAGGTCTTCTCGCTTACTGGTGCCCTTGTTTGCATTGCTCCTTTTTCTTCAATTCCATTCCACCAAACCTGGTGCAACATTTGAGCATACTATGGAAGACCCTATGCAAGTTATTTTCTTAACACACATGTGAAAAGTATTAATATGAAATGAAACACTGCTTTAGTTTTATTTAACTCAGTAGCAATCTGTGCAAAGCTAGGATTCTTACAACACTTGATCTTAACGTGTTAGATTCCCTAAAGTTTTCAAGTGCGTTAAGACCTTTTGCTCGAGTTAGGTGCGCTCGTAGACCATTACGTAGCTCACTGCATCGAGCGCGCGTAATCGCTCACAGAAAAGAAAAATGCAGGAACTAATGAAACATAATGAAATTCCACTGTGGTGTCGGTGAAAAGTTGGTTTTGTAAAAACTCGATTACCGTCGTACAGTGGCGTAGCAACGGGGGGGGGGGGGCGGGGGGCGGGGCCGTGGGGGTGTCATATACGTCTGAAGACACCAGGAAATTGATATCCTCAACTTCCTCGACTACACTCGGGAGGGGGGGGGGTGACAGAAGACCTATGGGCCCCGGGTGCCAGACGACTTAGCTACGCCACTGCCGTCATAACACTAAATTCTGGACGCACGACGTCAAAGCTTGGGTGGCGCCTATCGTGACGAGGAACCCTTTCGCGGTTTCTTGCGTAAATAATAAACGCGGCCTCTTGGCGTCAAAACGCGCGCAGACAGGACACGCGTGTCGAAACGACGTATTCAATGTAACGCCCTGTCGCTGACAGCGTTTTCGGGCGGTACTACACCACAAGCGGGCAGTGCTTGTGGTGTCTTCTTGTCTCGTCTCTTGTCTACATTTTGCACTGTTACTAGCAGGATGGAAAACCAACAAGCCCAAGCTGCTATTCTAACTTCGACAGAAGCGTCGGAAAACTAGAACAGGAACTAATGTTGAAGCGCAGCCCTGCGACCTAGGATATGGTAGCTAGAAGGCGGGGTGCTTCCTATCTGGTGTTGCGTACTCCAGGGTAGCGTACCATACTGCTGCCGCGAAGTAGCGGCGCCTGCCTAACGAAGCTCGACCGACATTACTTATTGGGTAGCGTGGCGTTGTCGGCGGGCTGCAGGCATCCGGTAGATCATGGCGACCAAGCAGGGGCGAGACGATTTGCTAGTGCGAAACTTGCACGGTTTATTCAAAGGTAGTTGAAAGAAAATAAGAAAAGCATGAAGTATGAAGTCTCAAGTAAGAAGTATATCGAAGTACATTTCAGAGCCCCTTAAATAGCTCTCTACAAGTGTGGGCGGGATCTTGCTTCCATTGATGACACGGGACAGGCACGGAGAGAGGGCCCCTCCTCCTGTAATACCAAGCACGGGAAGGAGAGGTCGATCCTCTCATCGACGAATCCGGGGAGAAGGTCGGATGAATGACCCCTCCGGTGCACGTGGACTCCGGTTCAGAAAAGGTCGGGTGTATGACCACTCCGGTGCACGTGGGCTCCGGTTCAGAGAATGTCGGGTGAATGACCCCTCCGGTGCACGTGGGCTCCGGTTCAGCGAAGGTCGGGTGTATGACCCCTCCGGTGCACGTGGGCTCCGGTTCAGAGAAGGTTCAGAGAAGGGGCCATTCTAAGACTCGGGCCTGCCAGGTCATAACTGAGCAGAGTCTCAATAAAGTTGTTACCACCACCGGGTGAATGACCCCTCCGGTGCACGTGGGCTCCGGTTCAGAGAAGGTCGGCTGAATGAACTGTCGCCACGTGGTGTACGACGCCAACCCTAACACTAGGGAACAAGATAGCTGCAGGTCAAGCTTAGCGGCCGTTTTAGGCAACATTGGGAGAGATGTCCCCACCCTAAGCCGGGCGAAATGTAAGCTCCCTACAGGGCCGGCCTGTCGTGCGCTCTACACAGCAGTGGACAGGACTGTACCTATTCTCGCCGCTATATTTCGGCGGCACGACAGTCGCTGAAAAGTACTTGGACAGCGCCACAAGCCGAGACGTTAGAACGATTGAAAGGTCTCGATGGGGCCTCTGTGCCTAATCGTGATCACCATAACACGGTCTTCTGGTTCTGTGTTGGTGCCATGGATTGCTCGTTGCAGTAAAGTAGGTCGCGAAGTGATAAGCAAGCAAAGCGTTTCTATAAGCACTGTCATAACATTGCTGAGACAAAGTTCTGGACGGGGATTCTAATAATTGTCCTTTTTGCGCTTCGGCCAGTCATGAGCCGTGGATGCCAAGCAAGAAACGTTGTCACGTGGTAGTGATTGTGCCGAACACAGTAGCAAAACTGTAAATGGCGAAACTAAATCTTTATTGGGCGAACTTGTGCCCTCAAAAGCATGTTACACTTAAAGCACAACAATAGCGGCGAACACAGTCGGCGATCGTCGGAAATCTGATCAGCGGGTCAAGAGCGTCGGCTTTTATACATCAGTCGTCGAATGTTCCAGAGTAACCGCTGGGACCCGCGCGTCTTCCACAAAGTTCTACACTATTCGCGTCGCGCATACATGCAATCAGATTACACAAGGTTTGGTGACAGAGAGCGGATGGAACCATCGATAGCATTCCAGAAACGTCCGATACATGCAGGCGCGTGCTGCGCAGCAGGATGTTCTCGACGGAGAATTTCGCCACTTCGGCTGCGCTACCTTTCGGCATAACTTTCGTTTCAGCGAAGCGGGCGAGGTAGTCCGGCGCCACGACGATCCACTTATTTCCGGTTGTTGACATCTGAAAGGGTCGCAACTAATCCATCCCGATCTGCTGAAATGATCGGGAAGGAGCCTCGATCGGCTGTAGTAATCCCGCTGGCCTTGTCGGTGGTGTCTTGCGTCGCTGACAGTCTCGGCATGTCTTGACGTAACGGGCAACGTCGGTGATCAGGGGCGGCCAGTAATACCGTTCCTGTACCCTCGATAGCGTCCGGGAGAATCCGAGGTGCCCGGCGGTTGGATCGTCATGCAGGGCGTGCAGTACTTCTGGACGCAGCGGTGAGGGAACAAAATAGTTGGCGCGGACTGGTGAGAAGTTCTTCATTACTAGTAGGTTGTTTTGAAGCGAGAACGAAGGCAATCTTCGCTTAAATGCCCTTAAAGGTTCGGTGACAGACAGCGGATGGAACCATCGATAACATTCCAGAAACTTCCGTTACATACAGGCGCGTCCTGCGCTGTGCCATAACATTTGTTAGGTGGTCAAACGCGGTCACCCGATAAACAAGTACACGTGTCGATGTGATCAAGCGAAAAAATTCTTACGTTATACTGGCTCTGCCCTGTCTTGGCGCTCTTTGGCCATATCTGGCCCTTGCGCCACTAAACCACACACATTCATTCATACTGGCTCTGCATGTGCATCAGTTTTTCATGGCCTCTGAGATCGCAGTGGTAATCTGGAAGACCATGAGGATGCCATTCTGCGTACTATGTCGTCGCTCGTCCTCGGGCAAGCGGCACGCGCTGCGCAAAAGCCGAAATGAACAAAAAGGCCGAGTTCGTTATTTCTACTTGAATTTAGAGCGTCAAAGACAGGCAGTCGCCTAATGCGCCTCTGAAGTTCCCGAGCGTTGGGCTCCTGCCCGGTTGGACCGCCAGCCATGAGCCAACTCAGAAAAGCCTGTTCATATCAGCTCGACAGGGCATCGAAAGTTGACAGTCACCTTACCACATTCTAAAGAGGGTGAAGGCGGAAGCCTGTGCGCTCACGAGACATTCGTTAAATTACTTTGATAATCTCATTGGAATGTGTTGTTACTTCCTATTGCTTGTTTCTCTTTACTTGCTCTCTTTTTTGGTCGCCTAGACAAGGCAACTGGTTCTGGGTGGTTAATGGCACGCTAGAACGGTCGTGACAAGTCTTTGAAGACCATTAAGGTACATACGCAGGTTCACTGAATGAATTTTATTGCGATAGCAATTCTATAGACACTCGATCCAGATGCATTTCTGCCGTCGGCGTCGCCGTGAGTTTCCGTATAAAGTCCAAGTGCGATAAAACCGTAGCCGCGCGCCGTATGGGGAACCAGCGCTGGAGTTTTCACGACGCCTGCAGCGCTGCCCCGGCGGCCAGAACGTGCACAATGCAACCGCTCCCGCGGACGAAAATTGCTACTGGTAGTGGCGTTGCGTGCGCTGAAAGTCGAAGGAAAACAAAAGGACGCCGATGGTACTGTTGCGTATGCAAGTGCCACAACTACGTCGGGATGAGGGAGTATGTGTCCTTCTGCGTTTTTCCATCTAAACCCTACGAACAAGAACAGAGGCGGCGTTGGATCCAAGCAGTCAGGCAAGTGGAGTAAGTTCCCATCTTGTCGCCTTGTCAAGCGGTGTCGGGCTGGTTTCTAGATCGAATTTCGCGTGTGGGCTTGGTTTATTCGATAGTGAAGACGGTCAGCCGTGGCATCCAGTACCAAACAGCAGAATCTGCAGTCGGCATTTCGTCGGAAACAAAATTAGCAATAGCATGCACCATCCGGCATATGTACCAACCATTTTTCCTTCGCAATACCACCGCCTAGCCCCTTCTAATGCTACCGCACCAAGCGAACGATACGAAAGGTAAATATTATCCATTCATTGCCAAGAATTATGTGGGCAAGAAGCTGCCTTGTAGTACGAGTTGCGTGCGCATATTGCCGGCGCACGCGCGACTAAGCCGCCTATGTGTTTTTAAATATGCGCTTGCGGATGAGGACACGGCGCTGAGATGCATCCGATAAATTTATGTAATTAGTGCGAAATGTAGCCAGGGTTGGTACGGATCAAGCAGCGGGGCACTCAAACCTTTGCTTGCGCGAGTCAGCTGATGCAATAAAGCTTTCATCTCCATTGACTGCTGTGGCAAAGTAATAGAATTTTTTATGCCTAGCCAGAGAAGTATGGGTTGTGTTAAGGCCAACTAATATTTCCGAAACAATATCGCAGCACGACCGATGCCACAACTGCTAGATTTGCGAAGCAGGCAGCCACACAAGCAAGGCAACGGCACACGGCGCAACCGTTAAACACACGTGCTCGCGGCGACACACTGTGCAAAATATATAAAGCTTAAAATGCTTCTTTCGTCATTTCTTCACTTGATAGCGCTAGCTTCTTTACGAAAACTGTCCACTTGAAGCGGCGCGAGAACGGAAACATACGAAGTATGAAACGGCCGCGGACGTGTCGTCTGGTCGAGCGGCTGGAATATGCCGCGTTTCGTCGCCAGGGCGGCGTGCAACGCACTCTTTTCGATGCGCCGCCTATCCAGCGCTGGTTCCCCATGCTGTGTGTGCGAGTGAGAGTGAGAGCATGTGAGGGTGAGCGGGCGAACGCGGTTCAGTCCAAAGCCACTGGCTTTGTTCAGTCTCGCGTGCGCGAGGGAGAGAGAGAGAGAAACTTTTATTGGCTTGACGATTTACGTGCAGTGGTCGGAGACCCTTTAGTCCAAGGCCCCGCTGGCCTCGGCCGCCCGCTTGACCTGTCTTATGAAGGACTGTTGTCCCGCCAGGTCTGAGCTGGTTAGCTGCGCCTCCCATTGCTCCATTGTGTGGTGTGTTTTATCAAACGGGTGTGATTCACAATCCCAAGTAATGTGTTGTAATGTTATTATGCCTCCGCACCACGGGCAGTCGGGCCTGTAGCGAGTGGGGAACATGGCATTCTGTAATTTAAGGTGGGGGAATACCCCAGTCTGAATTTTGCGCCAGGTGGCGGCTTCCTCTCCACTGAGTTGTGGGTGAGGGGGACGGTATTTTTTCCTGGTTGCACGCTGATGAGTGAGAATCTCCCGGGCATTCGTTGGATTGGGGTCATTACAGTGGCTACCTGGGACCGTCCCAGTCGAGTCTGCCCGGTTAATAATACCTCGGGCTAGCGAATCGGCCAGTTCGTTTCCCTGAAGTCCTGTATGACCTCGACACCATAGGATCCGGTGATGATGGGCGAATTGCGTCGGTATTATTGAGTGACATGTTTTGGTCACGTGGCCCCTGAGAAAAAGGCGACATGCTTCTTGTGAGTCTTATTGTGGTGACGCTCTTTTGCGTGCGTTCCGCGTGAGCGAGGGCCATTGCCACGGCGAAAGTTTCGGCAGCCGCCGGAATACCTGCCTTGACGGATGCCGTAAATTGTTGCTGTGCTTTCGTGTCGACGATTGCCACTGCGAACCTCCTGATGTTCTTTTGGGCATCACTGGCGTTCGAGTGTACGTTCGAATACGCGGCTGCGTCCGTGTATATTATGTTGTACGTGGGATTATTTTCATACATTGTTCTAATATGTTGTGCGCGTGCTTTTCGCCTTGCTTTATTGTATTCAGGGTGCATGTTTTTGGGTACGGGGGCCACTGTTATTCGAGCTCGTGTTGACGTTGGTAGTGGTAATACGTGATCGCTGATAAATTGTGGGTGTGGGGAAATGCGTGCCCTTGTCAGTAGGGCCCGTCCTGCGTGAGTGTAGCTCAAGCGTTCCCTCTGGGAGATTAGTGTGACTTGTCTTAGTTCTTCGAATGTGTTGTGTACTCCTAAAGCTAGCAGGCGATCTGTGCACGTCCCCTTGGGTAGTCCGAGGGCCGCCCTGTATGCTGATCTTATTATGATGTCGACCTGCCTTTCCTCCTCGCGACTAAGGAAGTGGTAGGGCAGGCCGTACGTGACTCGGCTTATCACTAGTGGTTGGACGAGCCTCAGCGTGTCGTGTTCTTGCATGCCCACTTTCCTATAAGTTACGCGACGGATCATTTGCGCAATGTTATTTGCGGTGGTAAATTTTCAATGTTTTGATGGTGTGGGATGCGTTCCCGCTACTTTGGAGCCAGAAACCCATGATTCGCATCGCCTTAACTTCTTGGACCGTGTGTCCTTCCACAACGATGTTGACAGGTCCGTTAGCTATGTAGCCCCTCGAGTGTACCCGAATGACCTGCGATTTTTCGGGGGCACATTTGAGGCCACTGCTCCTCGAGAATTTGTCTACTGCCTCGGCTGCTTGTTGTAGTACTTGTTCTTTGTGTCCCAGAGAGCCCCTTGCTGCCCACAGCGTTATGTCGTCCGCGTACAGTGTGTAGCCCAAATCGGGGATTTGGTCCAGCTGTCGCGCCAGGCGACACATCGCTATATTGAACAGCAAAGGAGAGATTATTGCCCCTTGGGGTGTTCCTCTACAGGGCATATTGAACTTTTGGGAAGTGATTTGACCGATTCCTATTGTGGCGGTGCGGTTGGCGAGAAAAGCCCGCACGTAGTTGTATGTTAGTTCTCCGCATCCCGTCAATTCGAGTTCCTCCAATATTGTTTGTGTGAAACGTTATCAAATGCTCCCTTGAGGTCTAGTGCGAGCACTAGTCTTTCCTCTCCACGGGCGATGTTAGCTATAACTTCTCTGATCAGTAAGAATGCGTCTTGACAGGATAGCCCCATACGGAACCCTATCATGGAGTTTGGAAACCATCTTATTTCTTCAAGGTACCGCTGCAGTCTTATTTGTACTACTCGTTCGTACAGTTTACCCAGACAGGGCGTGAGAGAAATGGGCCTCAGAGCGTCTATTGAGGGGGTCTCGCTAGGTTTGGGGATCATGATAATTTTAGCGTGTTTCCATTCCGGGGGCAATTGGCCTTTGAGTCAGCTCTCGTCATTGAACAGTTCTGTGATTTTAGTCAGGACTCTAGCGTCCAGGTTCCGAAGCATCGCGTTCGTGATGGCATCAGGGCCAGGAGCCGAGTTTCTGGCGGCTGCTTGAGATGCCTCAAAGACTTCTGCATATGTGAAAGGTTCATCTAATTTGGTATTCGCCTTTCCAAGGTATGGTCGCGTCTCGTTTCGGACGTCATTATTTAGTGGTGGTCCTATGTATCGTTCTTTCAGTTTCTCTAGTAGTTCCGCGTCTGTGCCTGGGAAACTGTCCGATATGATTTGGAGTCGTTTGTTGTTTTCCGTGCGTGTGCTATCCGGGTCAAGCATTCCACGAAGGATGCGCCACGTGCCAGCCGTTCCCAAGGTCCCCGAGAGGGACCCACAGAACGTAGCCCACTCGTTTTTCGCTAATTCGTCTGCGTGTCGTCGCGCTTCCTCCGCCAGAAGTGTTATGCGGGCACGTAGCTGTTTGTTGAGGCGTTGCTTTTTCCAACGCTTAACTAATCTGTGTCTTTCGTCCCACAAGTTTACTAGGTGGGAATCTACCACGGGGGCATCCGACGTGCGCTCTGTGGTTTTGGTAGTGTCCTTGTGTGTTGATTGGATGAGTTTTGTCCATTCTTGTATGTTGTCGGGAGTCTTTGCTGCGTCGAGGTTCCGTTGGAGCTCCCTGTATTTTGACGAGTCGGTTAATTTCGTTGTACCAATCGTTCTATATTTGGGGGTCGAAGGTGAAATACGAATCAGATCTTGATCACTGCCCAAGTTTTCGTTTAGCGATGCCCACTGTGCGTCTTTGATGCTAAGCGTGTACGCTCGATCGGGTGTTGTGTCCCTGCTCACGCTGTTACCTGTGCGTGTGGGCGTGCCTATGTGGTTTGCTGTCTGCATGCCGAGGTTCTCAACCGATTGTTCAAGTAGGGCTCCTTTAGGGGATGTGGACGCGTAGCCCCACATTGTATGTGGCACGTTGAAATCGCCCAATATCACAATCCGGTCTTTGGTGCCCGCTATGGTCTTAGTGTCTGATAAAATTTGGGGTAGGTCCAGACCTTTGCTTTTGGGAGGGCTGTAAATGTTTGTTATGATGCTGTGTGCTTTGCCTCTTTTCCGCGGTAGCACGCTGATCGTTACGGAATTGGTTTCCCCGGTACGTTGGGGCAGGAATATCATTTGTGCTGTGATTGTCTTGTTCACCAGCGTGGCAACTTTAGGATTTTGGGGGTCGCTCAGAACATAATAGCCTTGTAGTCGGGCCGGTTTGGGCCCAACCTCCTGAAGGCATATTATGTCCGGAGCTACCTGAGAGCTTTTAATAAACTGCTGGAGGGCTGCCGCCTTTCTAGCGAAGGATCGGCAGTTCCATTGCCAGATCTCTAATTGTTCTGGGTTGTTTGGTTTTGCTTTCTCTTTAAGTGTAGTAGCCATGGTTCCCACTCGTTATTTATGCTTTTGACATCTCGGTGTCCGAGCCGTCCGTATCAATTATGCGGTGGGCCGTCTTGGTCTTGCCCGATCCGGCGCCGACTGGCATGGCGCGTTTCTTAGTCGTTGTGGTTTTGGCTGCGGTCTTTAGCTGCTCCGTCACTTGTTGTTTGTGCTTCTCGAATTCTACCAGCATTTGTGATTGGAAATGGAGGAGTTTCTGATTCACGAGGGTTATCATCTCGTGCATTAGTGATTTAGAGGTTTCTGCCAAATATAGTTGGATTTGGGCCATTACCGGTGGCACTTCGGTATTTGATGTTTGCGGTGTTGGTGTTGGTGATTTTGGTTCACTACGTGTGAGAGTGTTCGTATTTGAGGTGATTTGTGTTGGTTCTGTGGCCGATTGTCTACGATCTGATTCAAGCTGTTGTATTTTTCGTGTGAGGCGTTCCTCTAGCTCCTTAATTTTCTCGTCGGATCGCTGTCTTTTGCGTTCCTCGTCTCGAAGTTGTGCGCGTAGCTGCGCGTTTTCCTGTTTAAGAATTTCATAACCGGTATCTCGCTGTGTGTTTGGTGTGTGTTGCGGAGCATTGGGAGATACAACCGTCGCCCAGCCCACCTGAGGCTTTTGTGACTGCTGGTGCTGCAGGGGCGCTGGCGCTTGTGCGGCCCTGAACGGCTCCCTGGATGGGCTCTTACTTCGTTTGCCGTTAGGAGATGCGGATTTGTGGCGATGGCTCTCTTCCTCATCCTCTGAGCTGAACCATCGCAGTTTCTTATGGCCCTCTCGCTCTCGTGAGCGGGACTGACGATTGGTGTTCTTGGAACGAATGTTCTTTAGTTTCTGTGGACATTGGTTGCTGCCAGTCTCGTGACCTGCCGCCCCGCACACGGCGCATTTGATCACACACTCGTGTCCAAGGGCGGGGGGATCCTTCAGGCCGCATTTTTTAGCAGATGTTGATCGGGTGGAGGCACACATCCGGTCGGTGTCTCGCTTGGAAACACTCCGTGCATATTTGAACGGTGGGCTTATATGGATGGAGTCGCATCTCTCCTCCCATGTAATAAATACATTTGGGAAGGAAGTCACCGGTGAACGTGATGAGCGCCGTGGATGACTTGCCTAGCATCCGAGCTCGTTCAATCTGAACTCCGTGTGTTCGTACTCGCATGTTGGCTATCAAATGTTCCATGGGTGTGTCCGCTGGAATGCCGTGAACCACACCTCGATAGCAGTTGTCGGGGTCAGCTACGTATGTGTTGAATTGGTGCACGCGTCCGTTCAATTCGAGTTGCGTGATTCGGCGGAGTACGTTGGCCACTTCCGTGCTGCTCACCGATAGAATTATAATGTTCGATCCGGGGCGAGTGCGGAGGATGAAATCCTCGCCTGTGATTCTCTCTCGCTTCACGGGCCCATCTTGAGTTTGACTGAGATGGTCTTGGATTGGTTGGCTTGCCTTGAGAATGGCACTCGCCAAGGTTGGTATTAGTATGTCTTTGATTGTTAATCCCCTTGTGGGATGCATGATGATTTTTACATCATCCTTTGGTAGGGCTGGCAGAGGTTTACGCTTTGGATGGTGGAAGCGATTTCCTTGGTTGTCAGCTACACCATATGGTTGGTCGTCGCGTTCCTCTCTCGCGAAGTTTGCTTGACTTGGTGAGTCGCGTTGCTTCGGAGATTGGGCTTCCTTGCCTTTTTCGTTCTTCTTACGTTGTTTCTTAGCTCTTTGTGATTCAAAAATGTGCCAACTACCGCCATTGCGGTCGGCCCTTGTCGGGTCGGTTTCGGTGAGGTCCTTGTTGAACTCGTGTTCCATCTCGGTGGATGAAGATTGTTCGTTATAATCGTTCAGTGAGTGCCCTGAGGTGGAGCACATTGATGCCGGTGTTGTGCCGGTAGCGGTTGTTGGCTCTTGAGAGGCTTTCTCAGACATTTTCTCTATCGCTGAGGCGGCAGCGGCCTCATAGACCACGCCTAGGCGTAGCGAACGCCGTGCGTTTCTGTGAGCGTTCTTGCCGCGTTCGTCACCCGATGCAGCTGCACCCGCTTGAGATCTTCAAACTTCGACATTGAGGTAAAAAATTCACCTACCGGTTCGAAAATGATGTCCCGGTGTAGATCTCGTCGAGTATATTCCAATCGATATCTTGGCTTTTGTCCTACGCTCATTGGAACGGGCGTAAATCGGGTTTCGGTGGAGCCGATGTGAGGCACGTCTGCTCTGTCTGGCCCCCTCTGGCGTTCCCCCTGCGCGAGGGAGGAACGCGGCCCGGATGCGTGCCCTCTCCGGTCGCACGCGAGGCAGGGGGTCAGGCGAGGGAGTAGGGACGTTCTTCTCCGGCGGTTGCTAGGGTGCCTCGACGTCCTACTCGCCCGCCACTCCGTACAGAGTGGATACAACAGCGGCGTCTACTACAGCGTTGGACACGCGAATCGCGGACGCAGTAGCAGACAGACGCCTTTGGCAGACGCCGGAGGGACGGGTCGCCGGCGCTCGTGTATCTTGAAAGCGATCTGCGACGTGGGAAAAGCGCGCGCCCACGCTGGCCTCATCTTTAAAGCGATCTGCGATTTTTTTTCAGAGTGCGCGTAGTGCCGGTAGCTTAGTATGCGCTGTGCTTTCGATGTTTCGTTCGCGATGAAGTGAGAGATGCAAGAAGGGCAGTACGCTTGCTGCTGCCGCGATTCCTCACTCCAGAATTCTGACAGCGAGTTTCCGTGCTCATCGAGCGAGACGTGTTCATGTTTATCTGTGCGCGCGTGACGCCGTGCCGGCTAATTTAGTTAGAACACGTTGGCGGGCTAGTTGGCTTGAATCCATGATAGAATGTGTAAGTGCGACTGAAGAAGCGCGTAGCAAGAAGCGAGACACAGAAAAACAGCGCTGTCTCTGTGTGTCTGTTTCTTCCTACGTCCTCGTTCTGTCCCGCTTACACATTCAAACGTTACTAATTTAGTTAGTAAGCGAATGTTCACAAGCTTATGCGACCGCTAAACCTGCTATCCTTACTTCGTACAGTTATCCACTAATTTGCTATCGTAATCGGTGCTTCACCTTTTGGGCGAAACTGCGACTTTCTTATTTTAACACTTCAATCGACCAAGGACATAAGCTAGTGTATATATGGTGCCTTATACTTTCTCGTAGCGCAGTCACAATGAGAAGGACATGGAAAGGCAAATTAGACAAACACCACAGCGCTAACTTTCAACAACATAATTATACCCAGTTCTCGCAGGCATTGCTCGGCAAAGAACAAAGCCATCACGCGAAAATCCGGCGCTGTAGTCGGCGGCGTAACCTTATGATGGTACCAAAAGCTGCCTATGGGCACATCGAAAAATACTCAATTTGACGTCAAATTTCTCAGGGAGATTGCCGCAAATAAATTGCTTTCGAGAGAATATTAAGTAAATCTCGGTCTGGGTGGGAATCGAACCCGGGCCTGCGGGGTGCGAGAGACGAGCACGCTTTCCCGGCGGCTCCACGTTTCCGGTTGACTCGATGCGCGCCTGGTGAGTGCGCCATTGCGCACGTCACGTCGCGGTTTGACTAAACGCGTGGCCTACGGCGTTCGATCGTCGGGCAGGTGGCGGCGCAGCCAATTGGCACGAGGTGGCGCCACGTCCTCATCATCATCAGCCTGGTTGCGCCCACTGCAGGCCTCTCCCACACTTCTCCAACTACCCCAGTGATGTACTAATTGTGGCCATGTTGTCCCTGCAAACTTCTTAATCTCATCCACCCGCATCACTTTCTACCGCCCCGTGCTACGCTTCCCTTCCCTTGGAATCCAGTCCGTAACCCTTAATGACCATCGGTTATCTTCCGTCCTCATTACATGTCCTGTCCATGCCGATTTCTTTTTCTTGATTTCAACTAAGAGGTCATTAATTCGGGTTTGTTCCCTTACCCAATCTGCTCTTTCTTATCCCTTAACGATACACCTATCATTCTTCTTTCCATAGCTCGTTGCGTCGTCCTGAATTTAAGTAGAAACCTTTTCGTAATCATCCAGGTTTCTGCCCCGCACGTGAGTACTGGTAAGACACAGCTATTATACACTTTTCTCTTGAGGGTTAATGGCAACCTGCTGTTCATGATCTGAGAATGCCTGCCAAACGCACACCAGCCCATTCTTATTCTTCTCATTATTTCAGTCTCATGATCACGATCCGCGGTCACTACCTGTCTTAAGTAGATGTATTCCCTTACCACTTCCAGTGCCTCATTACCTATCGTAAACTGTTGTTCTCTTGCAAGACTTTTCAACATTACTTTAGTTTTCTGCAGATTAATTTTTAGACCCACCCTTTTGCTTTGCCTCTCCTGGTCAGTGAGCATGCATTGCAATTGGTCCCCTGAGTTACTAAGCAAGGCAATATCATCAGCGAATCGCAAGTTACTAAGGTATTCTCCATTAACTCTTATCCGCAATTCTTTCCAATCCAGGTCTCTGAATACCTCCTGTAAACACGCTGTGAATAGCATTGGAGATATTGTAACTCCCTGACTGACGCCTTTCTTTATTGGGATTTTGTTGCTTTCTTTATGTAGGACTATGGTGGCTGTGAAGCCGCTATAGATATCTTCCAGTATTTTTACCTACGGCTCGTCTACACCCTGATTCCGTAATGCCTCCATGACTGCAGAAGTTTCGACTGAATCAAACGCTTTCTCGTAATCAATGAAAGCTATATATAAGGGTTGGTTATATTCCGCACATTTCTCTATCACCTGATTGATAGTGTGAATATGGTCTATTGTTGAGTAGTCTTTACGGAATCCTGCCTGGTCCTTTGGTTGACAGAAGTCTAAGGTGTTCCTGATTCTATTTGCTATTACCTTAGTAAATACTTTGTAGGTGACGGACAGTAAGCTGATCGGTCTATAATTTTTCAAGTCTTTGGCGTCCCCTTTCTTATGGATTAGGATTATGTTAGCGTTCTTCCAAGGTTCCGGTACGCTCGAAGTCATGAGGCATTGCGTATACAGGGTGGCCAGTTTTTCTAGAACAATCTGCCCACCATCCTTCAACAAATCTGCTGTTACCTGATCGTCCCCAGCTGCCTTCCCCCTTTGCATAGCTCTCAAGGCTTTCTTTACTTCTTCCGGCGTTACTTGTCGGAGTTCAAATTTTGCGCCACGTCATGAGTGTATAAAATGAGTCTACAAAATAGAAAGCATAATTGTCTCATTGAAAGCCGGTGGGTGGTCCTTCGAGTCATTAACTCCTCGCGGGCAAGCGAGTGCGTTGAGACGCTCGGCGCGTTTTCATTTGGCCTTACTGAGGCGCAGTTCAAAACGCTGGCGAGAGCTTGCGCGGACAAGGAATGCGCAAAAAAAAAAAACATTTCACCAAAGCGACTGTAATGCTTTCACATTCCCACACGTAAGCAGTCTGAAGTTGCCGAATTTTTCTTACTGATAAAGAAATACTGGCGCATGCGCTTGAATTTTGGTGCCATAACGCCGGACGGTCAATTTTCTGACCCATAAGTACTAGTACATTGTAACATGGAGCCATTTAAGGCTTTTGCCTTAACTCGAGGTAACAGGTGTCGGAAGCAACAGGCAACGAACCATTCGAAGTGTTTTGAGAAACGTAAAATAGGTGTCGTAGCAGTAAGTTCTTGGCCATACTAGACGACCACAAAAGACATACCCACGTAAGCAGCACCACTTGCCGCAAGAGACCGTACTCATTCAATGTACTGTCATGTAACAACTTGCCTAGCAACGTGATACGTGCCTTGAGTACTACGCCACTGGCAGTGATGTGTAATTCCTCTGGAATAACTCAAGCTGCCTCGCCTTTCAGCTCCTGGGTCGCCAGTGAAAATACTTCCAAGGACTTCGACAAGAGGAACGTGCGGCACTACACACCGCTGCAGGAATGCTCCAACGTGAGTGCCACTGTCGCCATGTCGTCCCATGTGCCGTGAAATCCTCGCTGCTCTATGATAAGGCACTGGAGGTTCTTGAAAGATGGGCCCCTCGTTTTACTACTGCGGCAATCGTGCCTGAAAGACAGGACTTAACATACCGTAAAGTACGTAAGTTAACGTAATACTTATTTCGCCAACTTTGAGTTGTCGTACGGGCTAATGGAAGGGGACCCGGGGATAAGATTTGAAATGAGGAGAGTCTAAAAATGTGAACTGCAAGTTTTCATGGACGTCGGGCGTTCGCGATTTTCAAAATTAAGTGTCAAAGATACAGTAATTGGAGGTACTATAATCGAATGAAGTTCATACAGGTCACATGAGAGACGATACGCAGAGTAAAGAGAAAGCTTGGACAGCAGAAGTACTGAGGATCGCACGAAAACATGTCAACTGCCGCTAATGGCTAACGGCTGCAATGAACGCAATGAGCGCGTCATTTTAGTGCGAGGCACTCTTTGGCTCATGCCAGACACGTTGACGCAGGCAGTTAAGTTGGTTCCTGTTTCGCTTCGTTTTTTCAATAAAAAATAATTCAAGTGTCCGATAGAGAGATTGAACCTCAGCGGAACAGCCCGATGCTCCGACCACTAGGCAACAATTTTTTAAGGACAAGGTCCTTGTTGACGAGTTCATATCAATTTAGGATCGGTGGAATTTGGGTATCTAGTCACTTTCGTCTCGCAAATTAGATGATTTGAGGCCTAGGTCACGTGGTGCAAAAAGATGGCTTTAAAATTAAGCTTTAAACAAGAAAAAAAAACGCACGATGAGAACTATGCAGCGCATCAGTAATGCATAACTAGCGAAAAAAGTCCGAAATGAAACCTTGATGCGCTAGCTCAAACTTTGTGCGTAAAACCGTAATGGAAGTGTGGCTTTACTCAACGAAAAATGTGGGCCGATCTCGAAAGTATTGCAGCCTAAAATGCGAGGAAAGCATAAAAAGTAAAGGAGTAAAGGTTAAGAAAGGACTCTATGTAAGAGTGATACTAAAGCACGGTAAGAAGGCGCGGGTGAAGACAGGGAGACCCAGCAGCGGTTGACATCAAAGAAAGAAGTCTTCCCTCTCTACACTTACGAAAAACAAGAATAGAAAAACATGAGACAACAAACCACAAGCAAGACTAATGCGACTCAGAAGAGCTTGTCTCACTTCGATGCCAACCACTGTTGACATGCCTTTTCTGCTTATTACATGTACATTTTAATGCGTTAGCATAGGAGTGTCCACATCGAAAAAAGTTAGTCTGCGAAGTATGAAGTGAGATGCCGGTCACCTGGTAGAGAAGGGATGCGAGAACTTAGAAGAGCGTGTGTATGCGTGTGTATGCGTATGTATGTATGTGAATTGCAAATTTTCAAGGACTTCAGATGGGCGCGATTTGCAAAAGTAAGCGTCAAAAATACAGTATATAGTGCAGCCGACGGTGGTCTGCTCTGGACCACGGTTAGTTGCACTTCGTTTTTCGTATGTGTGTCGACTTAGTTCCTGAACAAGCTTGCAACGGGATGAACGCGGTTTAAATCAAGGATCCGGAACCTCAAAGAGGTGCGACGTAATTCTAATTAATTTCTCTCGCGTTCACCGCTAAATCGCAAATTCTTTTTTTTTTATTTCGTGCCGATGCGAACTGGCACTTTCAGGCGTCTTGTACGTAGAGGCATAGCGCGAACGAGTGTGCGTGCCAGCGCCAGTTTAAATTCGACCACGGAATGAAAAAATTTCGACGATGCTTAAGCTTCGCCTTTAAGACTGGAACGCGATAGCATTAAAAAATCCGTGACTGCTTGTCACACCTACCGGCAACTGGAGCGTATGTGACGGTAACGTTTACCGGCAAACGCTGGCCGCGAATGCTATGCACGTAGGCGGGCTTTCTGGTAGAAACGCGGCCTCTTGCGTGGGCTGCGATGCGACGAAGGCGAGCGCCAGCTGGAGGCACTGCACGGAACCGGCCGCGCGGTTCCATAGCCCCGGACAAACCTGCGCGCCGGCACGCGTAACGGGTGGACGCCGCGGCTTGTTTGCAAATGGTAGAAACGCTGGAAAGGGGTTTCTTTGAGTTTTCGCGCACTAGAATTATGTTTTCTCCTATAGTCAAAGTATAATCCGAGAGCTGTCATGTCTGTAGGTTGTGTGCAAGTCATAGTTTACGATTCTTCCACGTATTTTAGCTTGAGAAATTAAATAAGTTCAGTAAATTCCTTGCGTCACGTGGAGGGCCTGGGCATCAGCGGTTTGAAGATTATTTGCGCCGCAACAATGTCCGACTCCAGATTTTCTGCTGCACGGGTTTCTTAACGCTTACGCCAGTCGTAAACAGCGCTAAACGAGAGGATGAAGCGAGGGACCCTTTGTCCCTTCTTCGTCCCGTTGTTTAGCGCTGCTTACTGCTAGTAATCATGAACCAACCAGCCACAATGCGTACTCTCATCCTTAACGCTATCGCGTTAATACGGAGGTAGTCGTACCACCGTCTGCCGCGTGCATCACGACACATATAAAAACGCTGCTTAGAAAGAATTGTGCAGATATCATAGACGACGAATTTAAATCTAAGAGAAGAGCCAAGCGCTTTTAGAAAGCTATTCATTTTATTAAAGGAATGACTTCCGTTGTCGGCTGTTGTCGGGTGCGAGCCCTTTTCGGAGCGCTCGACCGGCGCCGAGGTGTATCCTAAATTTATCAGATAGTTATATACTACCGCACCACTGCCAGCTTTGCTTCGCGAAGATTAGAGAGCTGCATGGCCAAAACATGCGAGTTTTTTATACCTTAAGGCCAGATAAAGTCTCTTGAGCGAGAGCGCGGTACCCGGGTGATAAGCCTACTGGTAGGCGTAGCCTCATAATTAGTGCAAGTACGACATGACCACCGACGCCGACGGCTCACCACTAACGCCAGGGTCAGCGGCAGCCTCAAGTGCGGCATCTCGAGTGCTTGAACCTAGCACGCCGCGGTTAGCGTGCAATTCCAAGGCGCTTACCCCGTTGGAGGCGTGGTTAAGAGGAAGCTTTAGCTCGGGCCCAACTCCGATGCGCCCTGTTCGAATACATGCAAAACGCAAAACGCTTTTCTCAGATGACTCCTGGACCGATTGTAAAGAAATTTGTTGCATTTGAGAGAGAAAGTTATATTCTAGTGACTGTTCGAAGTAGAATTTCGATTTAGGGCCAGAATTTGGTAAAATAATTTTAAAGAATTCGCATGTTCGAAAAAATATAGACGCACGAAGTATATAAATTAATAGCTCAGCATCAAAAACAGATATCGCGGTTCTATAAACGGCATCCATTAGATCAAAGCGGACCAATTTAATATGTCCATTTGTATCTTATGGAAATTTCTTACGTTGTGTACGAGAGTTCTGCAAAAGCTTTATTCCCATATTACTGAATTTTCTTATTTAGATTCATTTGTAAAACAGGAATTTTGTCCGCTTTAGATGTGATATCGATGTTATGATGCGATGAGAGATGTGATGAGAATTCTGATATCATTTTTTTCTTGCTGAGTTAGTTGTAAACTTGATAGTTTTGTTTTCTGACAATTTTCGGTTGTTGCCAATTTTTAATAAAAAAATTACGATCTAAATCAAAAATTTGAAAAACAATCATTAGATGCTAAGTTTTTCTTTTGAATGCAACAAATATCGTCAAATTTAGTGCAGTTGTTGCTGAGAAAAACGAATTCTCCTTTTACATGTATTTAGATAGGAGCGCCCGAACTAAAGCTTGCTCTTAATGCAATCCGCAGCATTGCATTCTCCTCGGCAGCATCCGGAAAGTACGCTCAGGTTTACCAAGGGCGCAGCCACAGATATACCGCAGCTTGCAGGATGCCGAAGCTTCAAGAAAAAATTTCGCAGTTTCACCCGAAAGGGGAAGCACCGTTTGTGACGGCAAATTAGTTGATAGCTCTACGAAGTAAGGATACAGATTTAGCGGCCATAAACTGCGCCGCAGGATAATGGCAATTTGTAGACAACTCCCCTGGCACAAGGAACGAATGGGCCTGTTTGCTTGATACTGCAATCATTGTATCTTCCTTCTGCCTGTGCACCCGCGAACAGATGGCGGTCAACTTTCGAGGCGCGGAAAACACTATCGCAATGTTGTAACGCCCTTCTACATTGTTAAGGCCATGTGCCAGTCTGTGCCCGTATGGTATAACGGCAACATTTCGGCGGTCTGTTTCCTGTAGTTTATGTCGCGGCCCTGCCTTGATCCAACTTGCCAGTCTCCCACAAGCTTCGACAATTGCATTCTGAAGGTGCCCACTCCCTTCCAGCCTCTTCAAATGGGACGCAACACTGATAGGGAGTTTCGGTTCTTGGCCAATTCAATTGGGTACACGGGGTAACACGTGATGTTCAGAATGATAGCCTTGTTTTGTTGTGTTTCAGTTTTCCTATTTATTCGTGCATGTGTTTGGAATAAACTTGAGTTCTGAGTTAGCGCTCGTCTTTTTTTTTCTCGGCTTGTCCTCGCTTCTCCGCGCAAACTTTTTCAGTGCGCCTTTCAACACACTATCCGCTCTCCCAAGTCGAAAACACGACGGCGCGTGAGCAGTTGTTCTTCAAACCCAGCTCAGGTTTGAAGCGCATGTCGCCGCGGAAAAGACGCTCTGAGCGGTTTCGGCTTCAGAACTGTGCGCCTCATGAAAATGCCGTCGGCTGGAGGATGCAGAAACCAGCGGGTGTGCCTTCGTCAAATTCGCGGGGGCGAGCCTTTCCTCCGCTGTAGCTAGTGCGAGCCTGTTCGAAGGTGTTTCAGCCCGTCTTCGCGATACTTACGCGAGGTCAGTTCACACAAGGTCGTCAAAGAACCACTGTGCAGCCTTTCGGCGCAGCACTAACTAGAGTATGCGGAAATTTCTCTTGGGTGCGCAAACATGTGACGCGCATCACATAGCCGCGGTGCGTGCGTGTGTGAATTATTTTGGCTGGTTTTCACTCGAAGAGAACCGGCATCTGTGGACAGGTTACAGAGGCTCCTTCTATAACTGGCGACGAAGTTAGAAGGGCCTTGCAAGACATGAAAGGGGAACAGCGGCAGGAGAAGATGGAATAACGGTCGATTTAATCCAAGATGGAGGAGACACAATGCTTCAATAACTGGCGGCTCTCTGTCGGAACTGTCTATATGGACTTCAATGTTCCCAGAGAACGGGAAGAATGCCAACATTATACTAATCCACAAAACGGAGACGTCAAAAAATGTTGTATAAAATATTCGCCAAGATAATTTCCAATAGAATAAGTGCAGCACTTGACTTCAGTCAACGAAGAGAACAGACTGGCTTCAGTAAGGGATACTCTACATTGGCTCGCATCCATATCATCAATCACGTTATTGAGAAATCTGCAATTACAATCAACCTCGATTCATGGTGTCCCAGCTAACTTTAGCCAGAGTTCTCGGGCGAAAACCACGTCCAACAAGCGAGATATTCGTATAATGCGTCTTCAGGTAAGTTTGAAGGCCTTTGCAAGTTACAGCTTAAGTTATTCCGCAGCAGAATGGTGGTACTCACGCTGTTAGGATCGTCGTACGTTTCGTAACTACTCATTGCTGCTAAACCACAGCTTAGAATTACAGTGATAATGCTACAGTAAGACCACATTTCTGAAACATATTTTCGTAAATACACAACAGATCTCCGAGCGTAAGTGTGTAGGCTCAATTAACCCGCGCGCGCACATCGCGCTGGGTGCTCCCGTCCGCCTCAACGCCAGCAGAAACTCCGGCCATGCCGACCTGAATCACTTCAGTACGTCTCACAGAACAGTGTAACACGTAGAAGACGCCACGTCATACTACATGCACCGCGCGAACGCGACAACAACCAGAAACTGCCGCCGGGCATATGCCTGGCAAACACGGAGGTCTCGCTCAAGCCGCAGGCTGTTAAGAACGGCCAGCTGCAGTGCAAGTTTTGCCAACCAGTTGCGACTGTCGAGGCAACATTCTGGGAGCGTCGCCGCCAACCTCTAGCCACGGCGTGACTAAGTCGACGTTGTGTCCGTAACAATACGCGCATCCTCCACTCTGCATCGCTTCAGCTAGGATGCGTTGTGACTGAAGGAGTTCGACGAAGCAGACTTTGTGCGCAACACGACAACGCGGACCTGATCTCCTACGGGCGGCTGAGTTGCCGCGGGAACGCCGACGGAGGCTCCTTCCCACGCACCGACCAAGACGCAAGACAACGCGCTACCCGAAACGGCTCCGAGTTCTCCGAAATTCGTGTGGTGTCTGTTTCGGACCGTGAACACGTGTGTGTGTGCATGTGTGTGCGTAAACCGTCCTGCGGAGAGGCGGCTAGTTTGCGATGACTAAACGAACGCTCGCGTCACCTTGTATCGCGGGAGGACCGAGTGTTTAAAAACTGCTGTTGTGCGGATGCTCGACACACTTTTCTTAAGCAGTCATGTTAGACTGAGACTCTCTCTCAAGCAGTCATGTTAGACTGATGTACTTTCTCAAACAGTCATGTTAGACTGATATGAATACTGTAAACTCATATTCCTCGTTCTCGATGAGAAGCAGTCCTTCCCTTCATCAACGTCCTCAGCATGGATAAGTTTGACGACGGCATGGGCCAGCTACCTTCGAATTCATGCCGGACTCCAATCTTGACAACTGATCACGAGCGATGGGATTGAGCCCCCAATCCTGAGAACTGGCGGACAGCGGTGAGATGGATGCGACGTGGTGCTGTGACTGCGGTGAGTGCTCGGTTCTTGCTTTGACTCTCTGGGCTTCATTTTGTGGTTGTTCTGTTTAGAACAGTAGGGAAGCTAGATTGTTGAGTGTTAGCTAGGTTGTGTTTTCCTAGCTAGATTTAGGGAGCAGGATCAAGGCAGTAAAGCAGCAATCATGGAGTTAAGGACACTTCTGAGAGACGAATTGTTGGTTGTTGGTGAGGAACTTGGCCTATATGTGCGCAAGGAAATGCTAAAATCGGAATTATTGGGGCTAATTTCCGAAAAGGCCAGTGAGGAAGAAATTGAAATGGCGTTTGAACTTCTGAAAGAAAAAAAGAAACGGGACAGAGAAAGAGAAGAACGGGACAGGGAAGAACGGGAAAGAGAGAGAAGAACGGGACAGCGAGAGAGAGGAACGCGATAAAGATCACGAGTTCAGAAAAATGCAACTTGAACTTGAAAGCAAACGTTTGGAGTTGTCTCAAGGAAGTGAAGGCGCTCTTGGACGATCAAGTGAGGCAGAATCGTACCGCATGGACAGGCTATTAAAGCCATTTCAGGTCGAGACCAACATAGGCTTGTTTCTAAGCAATTTTGAAAGGACTTGCGAAAATATGAACTTCGGCCCGAGTACATGGCCACAGCGGTTGCTGTCTATGTTGCCGTGTGAAGCGGCGGAAGTAATCGCCAGACTGAGTGCACAGGATGCATATGACTATGCAAAAGTTAAGGCTAGTCTCCTGAAGAAATACCGCCTTTCAGCCGAAGCTTTTCCGCAAAGGTTTAGGAGCACAAACAAGAAAGATAGCGAGGGATATTCGGAGTTTGCATATAGCTTAAAGGCCAACCTAGTCGAGTGGCTGAAAAGCGCGGAAGCGTACGACAGCAGAGACATGATCATTGAATGCATGTGTCTAGAGCAGTTTTACAAAACCATCCCCCAAGCTGTGAAACTGTGGGTGCAAGAGAGAGGGATAGTAAACACTGTGGAAAGGGCGGCTGAATTAGCCGAAGAGTACGCAACGCGTAGAAAGTTGAACGCCGAGGACGGAAACTCGGACGGTCAAAATGGACCGCGGTAACCCTTTCTGTTCAAGAAAGGTTCGCAGACTAAACGATCGGAGCCTGTAGACATGGAGAAAAGCCCGCAGAAAAGAGCGAGGAGAAACTTAACGGAGAAACCGCACAAAAAGAACAGAAAAGAAAATTCGAATCTTTTAGACCAATTCGCTGTTACAAATGCCACAAACTGGGACATATAGCTGTAAACTGCGGGAAGCCTAGCTTAGTTTTCTCCTACGTAGAGGAAAAAGACGAGAATATGGAACTTTTAAGTCCATAACTTCACGACCTGCAAGTTAATGGCAAACCATGCCGAGTGCTAAGAGACAGTGCCGCCACGATGGAAATTGTCCATCCGTCTAACGTGACGGTAGATGACTTCAACGGAGAAGTAGCATGGATCAAACAGGTTGTAGAAGAACACAGCGTGTGTCTGCCCACGGCCAAAGTCAAAATCAGTGGACCATTCTGGAAGCTAGAGACTGAGGCTGTAGTTTCTAAATTTTTGTCACTGCAGTGCCCTTACATCTTTTCGAATCGTTCAAATCAGTTACTGCGTGAAAAAGGGCTTAAACTGGGAGAGGGCGTAGTACAGGCATTGACGCGAGGTCAAGCTCGTAAAATGGCGTCGCTTTCGGCCGAAAATGCACAAGCCGCTCCAGCGGAAGTAGCAAAGGAGATAACTGCAACAACCGAATCCGAGCTAGGCTCGAGTGATGAAAAAACAGTTGAGGAAAGCCTGCCAGCTGACCAGTTCAATGAGAGCGTAGCACTAGAGTGTCAAAGTTCAAGCCTGCAGGAAGAGCAAGATGACGCACTCACAAGTGAGACAGGGTCGTTATTATCACCGGCCTCAAAGAACTTTGATCAGCTCTTACGTGTGGATAGAGAGTCCTTGGCAGCCGAGCAAAAGAATGATGAGAGCTTAGCTAAATTACATCACACAGCCAAAGAAGGCATTGCTAGGCGCAACATGACGATACAGGAGAGAGGAGGATTGTTGTATCGGCACTACAGAGATCGAAAGGGTAGGATTTTAGATCAGTTAGTCGTACCTACTAAGTATAGGGAGGACCTTTTGAGTCTCTGTCATGGAAATGGGTGGTCCCGCCACCTAGGCATAAACAAATCAAAGGAAAGATTCCTTATGGAATACTACTGGCCTGGCTGTTTCAAAGACGTAGAAAACTTTGTAAGATCATGCGACGCCTGCCAGCGTTCTGGTAAACCAGGAGAGACATGGAAAGCTCCACTGAAGGTAGTGCCCTTAATAACAGAGCCTTTCAGACGACTTGTAATAGACACGGTAGGGCCCCTTCCAAAAACAAAATCGGGCCACAGGTACATGTTTACCATGCTGTGTCCGGCTACAAAGTTTCCAGAAGCAATCCCTCTGAAAGAGCTCAGCTCCACCGAAGTAGTAGACGCGCTTTTGACAGTGTTTTCACGAGTTGGGTTTCCAGCCGAAATTCAGGCAGATCAAGGGTCAGTATTCACGAGCGCACTGACTTCCACATTCTTGCAAAAGTGCGGGATAAAGTTAGTACACAGTTCTGTCTATCACCCTCAGTCAAACAGTGTAGAGAGGTGGCATTCGGTGCTTAAGCGAGTTTTGCGTGCGCTCTGTTACGAGCACAAGGAGGACTGGGAGAACTGTCTGCCGGCAACTTTGTTTGCTTTGCGAACGGTTCCACATGAAGCGACAGGGTTCTCACCAGCAGAACTAGTGTATGGGAGGACACTCCGTTCTCCACTGAGAATGTTAAGAGAGATGTGGGAGGAAAGAGGGGAGAGTCCAACAGCGGTTGAATGCGTGCTAAATTTGCTGGAACGGCTAAGCGCAACCCAAGAACTAGTCGGAAAGAACATGGGAGTAGCTCAAAAGAACGCCAAACTCTATTACGACAAGAATGCGAAGCTTCGTACGTTTAACGTCGGAGACCATGTAATGATCCTCAAACCTTCAAGAAAGAACAAGCTTGAAGTTCTCTGGGACGGGCCCGTTAAAGTGTTGCACAAACTTTCAGATACTAACTATGCTCTGAAAATGCCCGGTCGCAGGAAGGAAGTGAGGATTTATCACTGTAATTTGATGAAGCCGTATGTAGAGCGGATCGGAGTCGTTAACTATACCATCAAAGAGCAGGATGGCACTAGTACCAAGTTTAAGGAGTATAGGGCGACCTCCAACTCTGAAATCGGCCTAGAAGAAGTAGTAGAACACTCGGTAAGCTCGTACGCTCTAAGACCCGAGCAGCTAGATGAGCTAAAAGAGGTGTTAGGGGAATATATCGACAGGTTCAGCGATCGGCCAGGTAGAACCGAACTAATAACGCATGAAATAGAGCTGACATCAACCGAACCAGTAAAATCAAAGCCTTACAGGGTGTCTCCAAGACAGAGAAATTATGGAGGCAGATATGCAGCGCATGCTAGAGTTGGGAGTTATTGAGCCAGCTGAGAGTGACTACACATCACCACTAATAGTGGTAGAAACCCCCTAACAAGGACCCTCGTCCGTGTGTTGACTACAGGAAGTTAAATGCCATCACTAGGGATCAGCTGTACCCGATACCCAACATTGAGGAACGAATTGAAAGAGTTAGCTCTGCTAAATACATTTCAACTATAGATCTCGTGCGGGGGTACTGGCAAGTTCCCCTTTCAGAAAGCGCCAGCCGCTGTGCCGCATTCATCTCACCTGTAGGCACTTTTCGCCCTCTCGCACTCAGATTCGGGCTGAAGAACGCGCCGTTTAGCTTCTGTAAGTTAATGGGTATTGTCCTAAAAGACTTGCAGGAGTTCGTCTTGCCCTATCTTGATGATGTAGCAATTTTTTCGGACAGCTGGGAACAACACGTATCGCACCTCAAACAGATGCTCTCACGGTTGAGGGAAGCCGGCTTAACGATGAAAGCGGAAAAGTGTAGGTTTGGTTGTTCGCAGGTTACTTATCTGGGCCATGTTGTCGGCCAGGGCATGAGATGGCCAGCCGAGCTGAAAATACCTACGATTGGAGAATTTTCTCAGCCGCGCACGAAAACAGACCTTCGTTCATTTTTGGGACTTGTGGGGTACTACTAACGGTACATTCCGAATTACTCGCAAATGGCAAGTCCATTAACGGACGCCCTCCGAAAGGGAGCACCGAGTAACGTACACTGGGATAAGGACAAAGAGAACGCTTTCCAAAGTTTGAAAACGCTATTGGTTTCTCGTCCTGTGCTTCGCGCGCCAGACTACACAAAGGAATTCATAGTTCAATGCGACGCAAGCGACAGAGGTATGGGCGTGGTACTTATTCAGGTCGGCGACGATAACGAGGAGCATCCTATCCTCTATGCCAGCCGTAAACTAAATGTAAGAGAGGAAGCCTACAGCGCTTCAGAGAAGGAATGCGCTTGTTTAGTTTGGGCCGCCCAGAAGTTGTCGTGTTACTTGTACGGAGCGAAGTTCATCTTCGAGACCGACCACTCTACTCTGACGTGGCTCAATCAAGTGTCACACAAAAAAGGCCGCTTGCTCCGATGGAGCCTCACTCTCCAAGAGTACTTCTCCGTTAGATATAAGAAGGGAAAGTTGCATAGCAATGCGGATGGTTTGAGCAGGCTAATTTGAATTCTGCGTTTGAGGGTCCCCGCCTAAATTTTAGGGTTACTAGTGTTAATTTTATTAAGCCGAGAAGATCCCCTCTCATTTAGCAGGATTCCCTCCATGATTGCTAAATTTGTCAGCACGAAATTGCTTCAGAAATTGGCATAGCGAAATACAGCATTTTTTTGTTTCTGCACTTATAATTTTTTTGGAAGCCTAGCGGGTCTAAAGTGAGAGCCAAGGTATGTCATCTCGGCGCAGAGCCGTGTTGTAGGTTTCATTTTGCAGTTGCCTGTCCTTCTTGGATGTTTTGGGGCGGTGACATCATTACACAAGTGGTCGCTGCGAGCCAAGGTATCAATCACCCCCTGGCCACCAGCCGTTCTCTTCCTGCCCAGCGGTTGTCAGCGCTAGACAGTCGAGATTTTCCAGGCCATAGAGGCGCTGTTAAGAACGGCCAGCTGCAGTGCAAATTTTGCCAACCAGCTGCGACTATGGAGGCAACATTCCGGGAGCGTCGCCGCCAACCTCTAGCCACGGCGTGACTAAGTCGACTTTGTGTCGGTAACAATACGCGCATCCTCCACTCTGCATCGCTTCAGCTAGGATGCGTTGTGACTGAAGGAGTTCGATGAAGCAGGCTTTGTGCGCAACACGACAACGCGGACCTGATCTCCTACGGGCGGCTGAGTTGCCGCGGGAACGCCGACGGAGGCTCCTTCCCACGCACCGACCAAGACGCAAGACAACGCGCTACCCGAAACGGCTCCGAGTTCTACGAAATTCGTGTGGTGTCGGTTTCGGACCGTGAACACGTGTGTGTGTGCATGTGTGTGTGTAAACCGCCCTGCGGAGAGGCGGCTAGTTTGCGATGACTAAACGAACGTTCGCGTCACCTTGTATCGCGGGAGGACCGAGTGTTTAAAAACTGCTGTTGTGCGGATGCTAGACACACTTTTCTTAAGCAGTCATGTTAGACTGAGACTCTCTCTCAAGCAGTCATGTTAGACTGATATACTTTCTCAAACAGTCATGTTAGACTGATATGAATACTGTAAATAAACTCATATTCCTCGTTCTCGATGAGAAGCAGTCCTTCCCTCCATCAACGGCCTCAGCGTGGATAAGTTGGACGACGGCATGGGCCAGCTACCTTCGAATTCATGCCGGACTCCAATCTTGACAACGGATCACGAGCGATGGGATTGAGCCCCCAACGTGACAAGGCCGACTGCCCATAAATGGCGCCACCGGCTACGCAATATGGCAGCGCCCATTAAAAAGAAATGAGATAGTATATAGACACTTTCCACGGCTGTCCAGTGGGCACTGTCATGTTTGGCCTCGTGGTGACGTGTCCACTGCTTGCCTGCGCTGCCTCCGTTGCGTCCGTGTTTTCAAAGAATGTGCATGACGCCGGTGCGGCTCAGCAAACCTCGGTTTGCTGAGCCATGGACTGCACGAGGGGTGGATGGCACGAAGCTTTGGCTACAGCTTCAGAGGACATGTAAGTGTTTTCGGTGTTCATTACGTCTTGTCAAAACAGCGCGAGCTCCGTATACGGTGCTTGTACTACCGGCGGGAATAGAAATTTATTCCTAGCTGTGCAAACTTTCTGCTTATGAAGTCAATAAGGATCTCTCTGTTTTACTCTTCGTTGTTTTGCTTTTTTTGGCAAACACTTTAAAGCAGTGAGTTGTCATGTTTCAGACTCAGTAAGGTTCCTCGGTGCAGTCACTATCTGGTTGTTTATTTTCTACCTAATCGCTCCCGGGTGTGCTCAGTTGCGATAGATTTGTTCGTGCTGCGCACATGGCTTGGAAGGTAACGCCCTGTACGTTGTAGTAGGTTGTAGCAACGACTTATTGTCGCTAATCACTTTGCTACTCTGTGGACGATCTCGAAATGTTCATCTTCGAACATTCGTGTGTAGTCGGTCTAGTAGCCGTCACCCATACTTCGGCGCATTCATTCAAATGTGCG